>NC_137898.1:68975849-69359481 GCF_963455335.1 Martes martes | reverse complement strand
AGCAGCTGCTGTTTCTGTTTTATGTAGGTTGGCCCGGATGGAAAAGGAATAGTTTGTATGTTTTCATTAATAGGTCTCATTTTTAAGGCAATGAAAGAGGGAGGGAATTTATTTATTTATTTATTTATGAATGTGGTGCTATTTATTAAATTTTGTAAAAGATCACACATGTCTATCTAAAGAGGGGGAAGAATTACAAAGTGGAAAAAAATTGATAGCTTGTAGGCCAGGAGTCAAGAATTCTCATTGATTCACCTTTTGAAATGTGTTTCAAAGCACTCTGAGCCCTTCTTACAGTGACTTTGATTTATCTCTTATAGTATGAAGATGAATGTGAGGTAAAAATACAAATAGAAAGTAATAATAAATGCTTAATGTATGTCTCAACCGTGCCTTCCGGTTTTCTCTTGGGGGTATGAAACAGCTTAATTCAAGTGATAACCTCACTCATTTGTTCATTCAGCAAATAACTATTAAGTTATCTAACACATTTATTGAGTGCCTACTATATGCAAAGGACTATGCAGATCCTTGAGGCTGCAAAAAAGAAATAAGGCATGGGGATTTTTTAAATTGCCTTTAGTCATTTAGGGGAAATCGTTCAAATTTAACGTAGTCACAAATAAATGTAATAAGAGCTAAACTTGGGAAATGTGCAAATTACATTGGGAATATCAGTTTTAGCACAGGAGTACAAACTGTCTCTATCTAGAGGGATTAGGGAAAGTTTCATAGAGAATTACTGAGCCAAATCCCAGAACACGTTTAAGGATCTGTCACATGTAGAATGACAGGTGGCAAGAAGTGAGGTGGAGAGGAAGGACTGCAAGGGGAGTAAACCACATATACAAAGATTCAAGTACGTGGAGTGCGTCAGTGAAACGGAAAATAAACTTTCGGGACAACCCAAAAGATGATATGGCAAGACTACAACTTCATCAAAAATGGCCATTGGACTTGAAAGACTATTGACTTACAGATCAATTTTTGGGTCATAATGTCAGGGAGTGATAGTTTATTTGATCTTGAGGGGAATTTAGAGATTGATTATATAGTACAATACCCAGAGGTAAGATGACTGGTAAAAATAAAATTAAAACTAAAAGTATTGACTCCCAAATTAGCACTTTCCTTCTGTGGATGGAAATAATTCTCTTGTTGAGATAGGTACAATATTGGACTGTGTAATAAATTATAATTGATAGGAAAGTTCCCATTCCAAAGCGCTCCGGTGAGATGAGTGGTGTTTAAATGCCTGTATTTGTGGCATGCTCTGGCAAGGCATGCAAATTTGGAGATTGAACTGAATTATCTGCTACAAAATTATTCATGTTTTAACATAGTGTAGCTGTTTCAGGAAAACTCTTTGGTCATGTGTTGCATTTTTTTTTTGTTGTTGTTCTCACAGGTCATAGTTCTTGTGTGTTCCATTAGATAGTCATATTTTTCTTAGCTGGTGGCTTGATGTTCTTCTATTTTGCTTCTTGCCTACATTCACTCAGCAATGCATTCCTTTCGATAATAATGGCTGTATCAATCCATATCCTCAGTTGTAGCAAAATTTAATTGTAAGCATGTGGGCAAATTACAACATGTGAATTCAAAAGTACTGTATAGGGTGCCTGGGCGGCTCAGTGGGTTAAGCGTCTGCCTTTGGCTCAGGTCATGATCCCGGGGTCCTGGGACTGAGTCCCGCATTCTCCCTCTGCCTCTCTCTCTCTCTCTCTCATGAATAAATAAATAAAATCTTTTAAAAAAATTTTTAAATTTTTTTAAAATTTATTTATTTGTTAGAGAGAGAGAGCAAGCGAGCACAGGCAGACAGAGTGGTAGGCAGAGGCAGAGGGAGAAGCAGGCTCCCCACCGAGCAAGGAGCCTGATGTGGGACTCGATCCCAGGATGCTGGGATCATGACCTGAGCCGAAGGCAGCTGCTTAACCAACTGAGCCACCCAGGCGTCCCTAAAAAAATTTTTAAACATGACTGTATAATTTCAGGATTCATTTGAGTTTTTCTTTTTGTGAGAGATCTATAAAATAAAGAGAGACTCTCAAAAGACTCAAAACAAACAAACAAAAACACCTGTTTAGAAAGCTTAAGAAAATATTTATTTGGCCCAGAAAGGAAACATTTATGAAACTGAAAGTTTTTAAACTTATGAAAGATTTTACAAGGGTTTGGAAACTGATTTGTTTTCCTGATTAATAAAATTTTAAAAAAAGCAGTGAAGATGGTTAAATAAAAAACATAAAGAGTTTTTTTTTTTAAAGATTTTATTTATTTATTTGACAGACAGATCACAAGTAGGCAGAGAGGCAGGCAGAGAGAGAAGGGAGGAAGCAGGCTCCCTGCTGAGCAGAGAGCCTGATGCAGGGCTCAATCCCAGGACGCTGGGATCATGACCTGAGCCGAAGGCAGCGGCTTTAACCCACTGAGCCACCCAGGTGCCCCCATAAAGAGTTTCAAAAAGCACTCCCTGCTTCTTCATTATAGTAAGCATAGGTCTTCTTTCTAATGTTTTTTTTTTTTTATTTCTTGAAAATTAGAGGATGAATAAGAATAAAAACATGGTTATTGTACCCATTGTGTGCGTCAGGTGCTGCTCTAAATTGTTTGCATGTCTTATTTCATTTGACCCTTATTATCATCACAGAGGTATAGTTTCCATTATTACCCCATTTTATGCACTCAACATTTCTAGTCCAAGGTCACAAGTGTGGTAGTGGTCATGATTTATATCGCTGTTAATTCTAGGTAATTAATTATTATATGTTAGTGACTTGTGAATAGCATTTTAATTAAATGGCTTCCTGGAATCTCTTGCACGAAACATTTCACAATACATCGTATACCTAAAATCGTCAGACATGCTTATTAAATACTAAAAGCTCATGGGCAGCCCAGTTAAGTTCTTCAGTTTGTTTGGGGGTTAATCGAGAGGCATGACAGTTTGACTTGTTTGAGTTTGTATGAAATGATGGCCAGGACACTGATTTCTTGGGCTGACTGTGGCATCCCAGGGGTACGTGGGACTCAGTATGAGCCTTTGGAGTGAGAGTGTGGGGGTTTTGACGCCTGTGCAGGGCAAGACAGTTGACCTTACAATTACCAAAGGAAGAGAAATGAAACTAAGACCCCTGCATAAAACTGAAAACTGAAGATAAAGTCATTTAATGATAGAGTTTCTAAAAAACTTTATTCATCAGCTCAGGGAAGAATAAGGAAGTGTGTTTTTATTATGTGTAAAAAAGGAAAAAGGTAACCTTAATCCTTTTGTGTAGAGAGAATCACGCTAAGCCAAATATTTAACATGAAAGTGGTTCTGGGCTAGTAAAACCTCTGGGCAACCAGCAGAAGGATATGTGAATTATTCTGTAACAAGAGTCATATAACAAAAGTCCCTAGAACTCCCACAGGAGGTACAGTCTTATCAAAGAAGATTTTAGAATAAAAATGTACAGTTACATACAGAAACTATCCACCATGGGTGGGATCAGCAGGTTAGTCTTCCAAGAAAATTAGGTAACAAGAGTAACCAATAAAGACCTCAAATTAAATGTTTTAATCTAAAAACATAGTAAAGGAAGGAATAAAAAACATAAACTGAATACCCTTATAAAAGACTGGGTGGATTAAAAAAAGCAAAATATAGAATCTCTAGAAATTAAATATATATATAATTCATTAAACATAAGCACTCTGTAGGTAGATAAAACAATAGATTAAAACCTAAGAATAAAACAGTAATTAGAGCTAAGAATAAGACCCTGAAAATAGCACAAAGGAAAGAAGAGTAAGAGATATAAGAAGCAATAGGATGGGTCAAACGAAATGGTCCAGAAAAAAATATTCCAGGATTTTTGAAGGAGAGAATGGAGCGATTGAGGGAGGATACTTGAAAAGACTGCGAATTTTAAAAAAATAATCAGATTAAAGAACCATAATGAGTTCCAAGCAGAACTTTAGAAAAAACAAAAACAAAAACATTGTATTAAACCTGTAGTTTGACAAAGACAAAGAAAACAAAACCTTCAAACAAACCAAAAAGAGATATTGTTCTTACAATGGAACGATTTGATTGACAGCAGACAGCTTCTGTAAAAATAGATGCCAGAAGACAGTAGGAAACAATATGTTCAAAATGCTGAGGGAAAAATCACTGTCGATCTAGACATTTCCATTTACCAATGCTATCATTCAAATTCTAAGCTGAATGTAGGCCATTCAGGAAAAATATAAAAAGGTTAAGCGTGTTCAACCATCACAAATTTTTTCTGGAATAAACTATAACAATATACACATCAGTAAGAAGTTTAGGAGTATTCAGACGCTAAAAGTAATGAGGAGAAAATAAACTGATAGAATGTGAGAGTTATTTTGAGTAACCTTTAATTATAAAAAAATAAATAATGATGCTGATAATGACTGATTCGGTCAGGAATGGCACTACCACAAGAGAGAACCAAAATATTATAAAATAATAACATGGAATATTGGATGTAGTATTAAAATGATCAATTGTACAACTTTATAAAAATGAATAGCCCCTCATATCACTATCTATTATAAAGCATATTAATCAAGATAATGTGGTATTGGTCTAAATAAATAAAAACAAAGCAATCCAAAAAGAGCCCAGAAACAATTATATGCACATTCATATAATCTGAACCTATTACTTAGGAACATTATGAGTCAGTAAGAAAAAGGAATAACATTCTTATACACCAGTAGAATACATATATACATACATACATACATATGTATGTCTACAAACAAGTGGCCATATTTTGGGGGAAAGTAAGTTCCTATCTCACACTATAAATTAAAAAAAAAAAAAAAGAAGAAGAAGACTTACTTGTGAAAAGAAAAAAGTTGTTTAGGAGAAAATGTAAGATAATGTACTTATGTACTTGGAATAGGAAAAAAATTCCTTGAGATACAAAAATATACACACATAAAAGAAAGTATTGATAAATTTCAGTATATTTAAGTTTTTATAAGGACTCATATGTGTATGATAAAACATAAATGAAGTTTAAAAAGAGTCACAGGTTGGGAGGGGATATTTTCAGTGCCTATAATAAGAAATCGGTATCCAGAATACATAAAGTAATTTTCCAAATGCATGAGATAAATATAATTTAATTTAAAAATGGGCAAAGGCAGTGAGTAGAAGAAAGTTCAAGTTGCCAATAAACATATAAGATGCTAAGTCTCACGAGTAATCAAGACGATGTATATCCAAACATCAGACACTAACATAAGGCATTATGTTTGGAAAAAATTAATAAGTCTGATTATACCATGTCATCTAAAATATAGGGCTTATATAAACTACTAATAATGTGAAATAGTGAGAAATTTTTAATGAAAGTTCAAGATGGACATACCCTATGATCTGTCAATTATATTTTGTAGTACCTACTGTAGATAAAGTTGTGTGTACTTAGGTACAAGAATGGTTAGTGAACATTATTTTGAGTTGAATTTCAGGTAAGGTGGAGTGAAGTGGAGAGATTTTGTGAATATGATAAAGGGTTTATTTATTTAAAATGAATCAGAATCAAATATGGCAAAATGTTACCGCTTATTAAATCTGGGTGGTAGGCACGTGGGTGTCATATTACTCTCTTACATCTCTAGATGCTTAAATATATCACGATTAAACATTTAAAAGAAAGGGCGTGTGAGATACGGAAATATTGAAGAATTAGTTTTGATGATTTTGAAAACAGTAAGAAAGATGTAGGTTTACCCCATCATAATTAGAGTCAATAGGCTTATTATTTGTAGCGATTCCAATATTTTTTCCACACTTATCTGTGACTGGTTGTGTCTTCGGGGTAGAAAGGTATCTCTGCAACTGGGTCAGTTTGTAAACATTCATTTTGATATACATACATGCAGAGAGATTTAGTGATTCCTTTGCCTTTTTTTTTTTTTACATTGGCACTAATTATTGTGCTTTTTCTAGCTAACATTAATTACTGTGCTTATATCCTATAGAAACCAAACAACAGTTCTTTCCTGAGTTCCCCACATTATTTTTCACACATCTGTTAGAAAGCCATCCTGCACTGAAATTTCTTTATACATCTGTGCTCCCAACGCTATAGGACTCCTTGAAAGGGGGGGTTATACCTCATTAATTTTGGGGTCCCTAGGAAATAATCAACACATTTTTGTGAAAAGATAATTGCTTACCTTTTGAACCCTACGCTAATAACACTAATGTATTCCCATTGTAGAAGACACAAATATTACACAACCATACAAAGTGAAATGTAAATGTTTCTATTTTCCTTTTCTCCTACTCTCTACAGAGATAACTGATATCAACATCTTGGTATTCCTGTGAATTACATTACATATTCTGTTTCTATTCCTTTAGTCATAAATTCTATGTAGTTTATTTCTGACACCCGCTTTCTAATAACAGGCTAATATCAGATGTTAACCAAAGGGCCCTAAATATGAATATCAGGTATGCAAGCAACTCAAATATTTGAATGGTTATTGGTTCTTTACATTAACTTGTTTATGTCTCAAACCTGTATTTTCTCTGGTGTATGTTAAATACCTAACCTAGATAGCTCTTCAACCTACCAGCTACTAGCTTCTAGAGATTCATGTTTACTCAGTTTTTATAATTATCCGTGATGTGTTTAGGTGAATTTTAAAAAGAAATCACTCATGTGTTAGGCAGAAAATGTAGTTGTGTAATACTTAATGGCTTGATTTAAACATTGCATTTACCTCAGAGGAGGCTCACACAGTGTGTGTGTCGAGGCATGAACCCAAAGCTGCTTAAAAGGATTAATGTTGCATCTCCTAGTCAGCTGCACTGGTAGGCTTCTGTCATATGAGAGGTATTAAAAATGAAATTATAAAGGAAAAGATCTGTCCAGGTACTGATGAAATACAGATGGAAAGCATCTGAAAAAACTTGTTTCCCTTACACAGCAGAGCTGCCAAAGTTATTTATCTCCATCAGCAGAGCAATGGTTGGAGACTCTTAGGATTCCTGTGGGCAGCTGCCACCTTCTCGGTAGCAGACATGTGTGCCCAGAGAGAGTCCCGGAAAGATAGTTGTACAGCTCTGGCAATGACTTCATTCCATTGACAAGACACCAAGACTGAGCTTTCCAAAAACTTTTACAACTGAAAATTTGTGGATTTGCTTCTATTGCCTCGTCTAGTCTTTGCAGTTTGAGGCTTTTCCTATTACGCCATAGACACATTCAACAAGTAGAGTTTGAATATCTACGTTGTGCTAAGTGTTCACATAACACGGGCCTGGGTCCCCAGTACAAATGACGAACTCCATGCCTATTTCTACCCTTTCTACCTCCAGTTGCCTATTTCAGGTACAGTAGTTACTTTTCTGATTTTTTTTTTTTTAGGATTTTATTTATTTATTTATTTGACAGAGAGAGATGTGGGGGAGAGAGCACAAGCAGGGGGAGTGTCTGGCAGAGCTGGGAGCCTGATGCGGGACTCATCCCAGGACCTTGGGATCATGACCTGAGCTGAAGGCAGATGCTGAACTGACTGAGCCACCCAGGAATCCCGTTATTCTTGTGATTTTTAAAGTTAAATCTTAGCTGATGGGCCCCAATGTATTTTAAGAACTCCGTCCTGTAAAAGTTAATAAAACCGCTGGGTCAGGCGTGTGAAGAAGGTCATTAAAGGTTCAATTTAAAAGCAAAACCAACCAACAATATGATCAAACATCAAAGATCTCTCTAAGCTCCAGTTTTAGTGACTTAGGAAGTCTTCTTTTGTGAAGAAAGTGCAAACATTATTTTCTGATCTGGCAGTCCCCTCAGAGTAAATTAACATTCTTTGATTCCCTTTAGATATCAGTGGTTTGAAAGCTCAACATTTTTTTTTCTCACCTCTTTATTGACGAATTCCATCTTAAAATATTAAAAACAGGAATTTCTGCTCATTAATTTAGGAAGACTTGCTCTCCCCTCCTCTTTCAATCTACTTTATTCTATTCACGGAATGGTCTTTCAACTAAAACGTGATTTGAACAAACTTGTGTGAAGGAATAATGAACACCTTTAGCATGATGGCAATATTAGGGTAGGCTGAGGTCCTGCTGAGTCGCTCTTTGAAAACCAAGCAGGAGTTATCATTTATTTATTTGCTGGATTTCTGTGGCACTTTTCCTCCAAAGAGTACAGGGTGTGATGTGGAGAATTTTGCACAGAGGCTGTCGGAGAGTGACAAAAGGAAATTCAAGGAAAATCACATTCATAAGAAGCGGGAACACGTAGCAAAAGAAACAGCAAATGGCAAAACCAAATCGTAGGTGGCAGTTGCCCATGTTGAAGAAGGTAGAAGGATCTGGGTTGCCCCAAGGGTGCTGCTGTTAACTTTTCAGAACACAGAGTCATCAGTGCCCCTCTGAACACTACACCTGTCTGTTCAGTACTCACATGAAGACTCATAATCAGAATCATAGACTCATAGGGCAGGGGGGAGCCTTAAAAGTCATCTGCCCAATTGTCTTACTTTACAGTGAAGCAAATCAAGTTCAGAGAGAACAAAGAGATTAGAAACAAAGCTCTAGTTGGAATTCAAGTCATTTATCCATTCAACAAATATACATTGATTTCATTGCACTAAACACTGTTTTTGGGGAGGGGGGTGCCTGGGTGGCTCGGTCGGTCAAGTGTCTGCCTTCAGCTCCAGTCATGATCCCAGGAGCCTGGGATCAAGTCTCACCTTGGGTTCCTTGCTCAGCAGAGAGTCTGCTTCCCCTTTTCTCTCTCCCTCTACTTCTCCCCCTGCTTATACGCTCTCTTTCTCTCTCTTTCATATAAATAAATAAAAATCTTTAAAAAAAATAAATTAAAAAAATAAACACTGTTTCAGGCATCAGTGTTACCTTAGTGAGTAACACAGGCATGGGTCTTGACTGTCACTGTCCTATCCCACACTGCCTTGTTCTGCCTCCAGTTGCCTACCAGGGCATCTGGTATAGGAATCCTGCCTTAGCCATGCTTTTGCTCCCAAGGTTTCAGTTATCTGCAGTCAACCACCACTTGAAAGCAAATAATCCTCTTCTTGACTTATGGTGGGAAGTTTGGCAGTAGCCTCATGCTACGTCACTTATCTCACTTCATCTCGTCATGTATCATCTCACATTACCACAAGAAATAGGGTGGAAACACTACAATTAGTTATGTTTGAGAGATGATACTCATATAACTTTTATTACAATATAACTGTTCTTTATTACTAGTTATTGTTAATATCTTATTGTGACTATACATTAAATAACATCATAGGTATGTATGTACAGGGAAAACATCTGTATGTCGTAGTAATAGTATATGTAGGGCTTGGCACTACATATATCCATGGTTTCAGGCATCCACTGGGGATCTTGGAATGTGTCCCCCACAGATATGGGGGAGGACAATTGTATATCTTACAAAAGAGCTTGTGGCTGACTGAAGACCCAACCCTCTTTGAGAGTAAACCTCAAGTGACTTATATTGAGAGAAGGGAATTCTTTTCCAGTATCTGTAAGTGTGTTGACGTTCTCTGGACCATTGGTGCTCTTAGGACAGTTCCTTCAGGTCAGCTGGGAAACATTTACTGGATTGAGTCTCATCTGTATTATCACTGGAAGGAAAGTTTTCCTTGTCAAGATGAGCAGTCTAATTTTGTCCTCTAGCAAGATGGGTAAAAGCTTAAACGCTATTTCTCGTTGGAGGGAATGTTTGTCCCTTAAAATTGACTTATCTTTAAAATGCCTCACATAATAATCTAAGCCCTAATAAGATACTTGAAGTTGAAAGCACCTGGTGGTAGAATCAAATGCGAAAATTCTTCAAAGGAGCACGGTTTAAGAGTTGCTGTAAATCTGTCTTCCCCAAAGTGATATTACAGTCCTTCATTTATCACTGGATATTACTGCAAGAAAACTCTAGGCTTAAAAAAAAAAAAAAGAAGAAGAAGATTGCCCCATTTTAGTTTAAAGGTGGATTTAAGCCCCTCTCCATCCCCCAGTCCCCACGTTGAAAACCTGTTCTTATAAAAGAGGCTTCTGTTGCTTTAGAGGTAGAACTGATGGGTTAGGAAACGAAGGACCTTTACCCATGCATTTGGGAGTACACTTTTTTCCTGCTCACTGTGCCCTTTGACCCCAGGCCAGTCCCCGAATAAATAAAGCGTGGCTCTTGCAAGCTGTAGATAAACCTGGCGATGATCAGAGATAAGACTTTCCTTGGACCAAAAGAAGTTGAGGAGGGGGCAAGGGACGGACATTTCTGTTTCCAGCCAGCCTGCTAGTGGAAATTCTTGGAGCTTCAGAGCAGGATTCAGGCTCCAGGGACACCTGTTTGTGCCCACAGGGCCAGCTCCGTGGTGGCCTTGCCTCTTCCCCTGGCCCCCCTCACCGAGCCAGGCAGCTCCTGTATTGGCTGCTTTACCTGCGAGCCTGTATGTGAATCTGTCTTTTCGCGGCCACTGCCTCCAGCACGTACTGTCAAGACAGAGGGAAGCCAAGCGAGGAGTGCAAATGCCGGAGCCTAGAGCGGGAGGTGAGCCGCCTCCCGGAGTTGACTGCGGCTTCCCTTCCTCCTGACACACATGGAGTTTGGTGACGGTGCCCGAAGAACCGCAGACGGATACTTCGCGGCTGGATGTGTGTGAGCTGGCTACGGAAGGCAGCACCCGCCTCACCCGGACCTCCTGCTGGCAGGATGTAAATATACCTGCAGACCGGCCAAACAGGACTGCCCTCCCCCTCACCCCCTCCTTCCTCCCACCCTCTCCCTCGGCTAACCAGCATGAGAGGAACTGAGAAAGCAACAGCCTGCAAGTGACAGCTCCAGCCGGATTCCGTTTGTCTCTGAGCCGAGGTGGGAAGTTGATTGTGCAGCAGCTTCATCGTGAATTCCTGCCATTGGCATCGCTATGTTTGCCTCTATCTGGTATGCCAAGAAGCTGGGTCGCAGGTTCGTGCACAATGCCAGGAAGGCAAAATCAGAAAAGGTATGGAATGAGCGGGGATGAAGATTACCTTTCCGATTTGCCAACTGCCTGCTCTGGGCGGCTAGTCTGAAGGCAGACGCAGTCTTTATTAGCTTGGGATGAGAACCTGCTTCTCACTCTGAATGTGGTCCGTGCCACTCACGGGAGGGCTAACTCTTGGAGCTTTGCTACTTGAGAAGGGAGCAGTGGGGGTTAAGCAGGATCATCTGCTCATCAGAATATTAGGTGAAATCATCAACTGATAGACTGGCTCGGCGGAGACTTAATATTCCTTTAAATGACAGGGGGGAAGCAGTTGAGCTGCTGAAATATTTGCTTCTTCCAGGAGCTCTCTAGTAAACTTGTTGCTATCCTGCGTTATTTTTATTACTACCGTGTTTGGTTCTGAAGGGGGCATTATAAATCCCCGAGCTTTTCTCCAGTACTTGTGTCCTAGTGTGTGTCCTAGGAACACATATTTGGGACTCTCATAACATTGACCAGACTCCAGAGGGGTGTTGGGATCTTTTCAGATCCACTGAACCATCATTTCAAAAGTGTTTATGATGAGTAAGAATTATGTTTATCATTGGGGAGCCATGGCCATTTAGAGAGTGGCTTTTTATTTCTTTTATTCAGCATGACTAGTTTTTCCTTCTAGAGAAACTCTGTGTAGATTTCCCTCTTTAATTATCTTCCTCTAAGAAAATAAAATGGCCTGTAAGTCTTGAGATGCATTTCAAGCTTTCATCTCTAATTTGTCCCCTGCTTTCAGAGGCACTGACCAAACTGCCACATTTAGGAAATTCTGTGTCCAATTTGATAGGTGTTGGGAAAACTTCCTTGGGAAACAAAATTTTGTGAAACTGAGGTTTTTCCATCTTTCTCTGAGGCTCTTTGGTCCAGTCTCCTTCCTGCCTTAAATCTCCTGGTGAGATTGCCCCAGAGATGGTTTTTCTGAACTGTGGCATAGTCCTTCCTCCCAGCTGCAAAGGTTCCTTCACTTGGACTTGCTATTTGTTCCTTCAGAGTGGAAATATTGGCAACATGAAAAAGAATCCAGGGATAAACCCGAGATATGACTGTTTGTAGTATGAAAAGGGAAAACATTATTGGAGTTCTGACTTTAGGGTTGTAGCTTTTTTGACTGTCTAGATCTGAGGATTGTAGAATGATGACAGACTTGTTATTTAATGGCCCTTTTGGTGAGGGAAGAGGGCAAGGATGGGGTAGAATCGATCCCTTTCCTATTCTGTATATCCCAGGTGACAAGGTTGCAAATGTAATTGTCATGAACCAGCAGCATATACATTGAGCAATTGGGTTTGGGGGTTGGGTGTTTTTTGTTTTTTGTGTTTTGGTTTTTTTTTTTTTTTTTTTTTGCTTCTCAAGTGATTTTAAGGAAAGAGACTTGTAAGTAGGTCTTTTATTGGAGCAAATGTTTTGAAAAAGTGCCTTCTTCTTATGAAAATTATAGGTTGTATGGATGAGAGGACTGTCAGGACCACAAATGGCTCTGAAAGCCACAGGGAGATAATGCCTTACGCCAAATTAGTATGCAAAGAAAAGTTGAATCTCCCAGTGGCACTTAATACAGACTTGGGCCTAAATGTGGAGAACAGCAGTCTGAAAATGCTTTGTATAGGACCTGAAAGGATGGTAATCCAACAGAGTAACATGGGCTTCTGCTTCTTGAGAGTGGGGAGAAGCTAGTAAAGGGCCTTGATATCTGCCTCCCTTTCATTTCTGTGGTGACTGGTGCTTAGGACCGGTAAGAAGAAACCAAATGTAGAATTAATGGCTTTAAATTATTTATTTCTCTTACTCAGGGAGTAAGGAAATCAACATTGGAGAAATGAAGTTTTGCAGAATTATAAGGACCAAAGGAAAATTATTAACTCAAATGCCCTTGTGCTAGCCAGGGGAACTAAGAGGAGTTAATTTTGAACACCAGGTGATGATAGCAAATATGAAAATAGCATCCTCCCCCCCCCCACCATGGGTTTGTATTCACAATGTTCTTAGAATAAATTAAAAGGTATGCTGCCTTGAACAATGAAGGCCCTCAGTTAATGCTTGGTATATGGAAATAGTTTATTTGTTCTTTGTACCTTATTTTATTACATGCCTTATTTAAACTAACTATTGTGGATTAATATTTTGTCTAATGAGTTCAGCAATAAAGTTTAACTGGGAAGACAGTTAACAAATGATATTGCAAGCTGAACAAATTCATATAAAGTATTACTATAGCATCAGAGATCACATAATTGCAAACATGGAGGGGGATATAAAGTGCTGCTGACTGTATGTTGTCATGCTTTATTATAAAATGGAGGAAGATGAATAAAATCAGATGATTATTGAGTTTCATCTAGAGAATGGTATATTTAAATGTGAAACAACTATTACTAGATTCATAGCATGTTTAGCATTTGGGGGTATAAATCCGTGTCACAGATAGTGAATGTGGTTTCATTTTAGTACCCTTTGTAAATTTTGGCTTTTTTTTGCAATAGGTAGCATAGTTTTATTTTCTCCTACTCTAGTAAAACAACCTGCACCCATCATAGCCCATCAGTCCTATTTTAGCATTCAGGTGTGGTCTGAGAAGTGAATTCCTCAAGGCTGGGGTTAATTGAAAAGCTAATTGGGAACGTGCAAGTCTAAATGCCATCCCTAAACATGCAGTATGCCTTATTCATGGTTGCCTGGTCTACTGTTTTACCTCATGCAATGCCAATAGAATTAAATAGCAGCATGGAATGTAATGACAATAACAAGCACAACAGTAGTATTAATGATAGCCCTCACCCACGCACATTATACACCAGGTGCTTTATGCCTGTCATCTTCACAGCAATCCTATAAGGTAGAAATCATTTTTCTTGAGTCCCAGAGAGACAAGTAGCTCGCCCAAGGTCACTGAGTTAGTAGTAAGTGTCCATGCTGGGATTTGAGCCCAAGTTTACCCAAGCTATTCCAAAAATGACTCCTTGAGTCTACAGCACTCTCCTCCATCCACCTGTCATTCACCTGTCTTGCCTGAATGAGGTTAACCATTCCTTCTTACCTTGTCCCTCTCTTTTGATATAAAAATTCAAAAGTCATGAGGTTTAAGAATCAAAGTTATGGATCCTGTAACTCAGTCCCCTTATTTCTGATAAGACTCTACCTAAGCTGTCTTGAATAGACAATCATCTGTCATATTATTAAAAACTTTACACTCTTTGTCCTCTTTAGTTGGGTAAGTATAGCAAGCTATCATCCTGGCACCTATGATTCCTTTGAAATAGCTAGTAATTGTCATATCATCATAACCTAAACATTGGCATTTGTACTCATAGCTTATCCTAATGAAACCAAAGATGTCTTTCATCAGAAAGAACCTAAATGCTTGGCAATTGCAGATGCATCTTCTTTTAGAGTGAGTCAAAGATATTAGGTGATTCACATTGTCATTTTTCCAAAAAGAAAACCAAAAGGTTCTTTGTTATTCTTTCATTAAAAAGACAGTCTGTTCATACCAATAAATTCTTTGAACAAAATTATTTTAAATGTGATAATATCGGGGCACCTGGGTGGCTCGGTGGGTTAAAGCCTCTGCCTTCGGCTCAGATCATGATCCCAGGGTCCTGGGATCGAGCCCCGCATCGGGCTCTCTGCTCAGCGGGGAGCCTGCTTCTCCCTCTCTCCCTGCCTGCCTCTCTGCCTATTTATGATCTCTCTCTCTCTGTGTGTCAAATAAATAAAAAATATCTTAAAAAAAATAAATGTGATAATATGAAATCAAAACCAGCTGGCTAGAAAAGAATACCTCTGTTCTAGTAATTATTCTTTTTTTTTTTGACCCCATGTAATTAATTCAGATGTTAGTGTCTTACTTTTATGCCTTTTGGTCACATTTTGACTTAAATTGCTTAATTTAGGCCATCTCTAGATTGTATTACTCTAAAAGGGCAGCTGAAGAAGCTTTAAGATAAATTGAAATACAATTTCTGTTGACATAATAATATGCAGAAGTAGAAGACACTTGAAATTGTGAACCTTCACTGCCCCATCAACATTGCTTCTCTCATTTGTTTTCGTTCTCATCTTTATATTTAACTATTTTTATTTTAAGTATACACCCTGAAAAGATGCATGATGCATTTGGGAAAGACTGGCATCAATATCCATCATCTAATAGACACAACTGTGGATGAGCTTAGCAGTGATATATAACCTACAAGTGATATGACTGAGCCCAAGTATCCTGATATTAGGCCATTTTTACCTTAAAGAATTCCGTAAGAACCATCACACTGGTTCTACTCTCCTTTTCACCTAAACCAAACACATTTCTTCAGCATAAACTAAAATGGAAAATCAACTAGTAATGCATTTGCTGGCAGTATGGTCAACAAGAGACAATAATATCCTGGGTGACCCTGGCATAACATGAAAAGCATTGGGCTTTAGGTGAGGACCTGTAAGGAGGGATTTAAATCAGTCCTATTCTTGGCTATCCAGCCTAAAGCCGATCATCTGGGCTCTTCTAGGCCTCAGTTTTCTTATTTGTGGAATGGAAGTAACACCTGTGCTTTAGTAGAATGCCAGTGTTCTCAGGATCAACCAAACCTCTTACCGCGGTCTGCAAGGCCAATCATGGTATGGCCTCTGCTTTCCCCTCTGCCACTACACCTTGCCCCTCTTCCAGGACACGCTAATTTCAGCATCCTGAACTACTTTCAAATCCCTGAATGTCCCATGCTTTTTCTAGCTTCTAGGATTTTTCTTTGCCTATTTGGCTGATGAGCAGACCACAGGCTAGCCCTATGCCTCACTAATTAATTGCACGCCAACTTTAAGTAACATTGCCATCATGAGGAAACCTTACCTGGCCCCTGCAAGCCCAGGATGGGTCGTCCATTGGCTCCCACAGCTGCTTGTACATTGGCTGTAATCGTCGTTCCTTCCCTGTATTCCTCATCCGAATGTGGATTCTCCAAACGAAGGACTGTTGCATCTTGTTCCCCTTATTTCAAGGCCTAACAGAATGCCTGGAATATGCCTATCTCTCATAAGCTATTTCATTGACTCTAGGTTGTCCTCAGTTGCAAGATGCTCCATTATTTCATGTATTATTAGGGAAAAAAAAAAAAAGATTTTCAATGGAACTTTACCACATCATCAGTTGCAAGATGCATCTTGATTTCAGAGATGTTCAAATATAAAAAGAAAAGTTTATTTTTAGATTCAATGAAGTATGGCATAGCTGAAATAATGAATAATGAATGGGTTTATTTTGAGGATAAATGAGTTAATATAGATAAAGTGTTTAAGGTTACACTTGCTATCAAATCGCTTTTATGTCTTTGCAAATCATAACAGTACTTGGCATAGGGAAATTTAATAGATAATCCTAAAATATATCACACATTTTATTCTGTGCTGATGAGACTCAACTGGCATTATTTGTCCTATTCTGGATTTAGGAAGGTAAATGAAGAAAGGGAAAATAGAAATGAAGGTTATGGAAGAAATGAAATGAAAATGAAATGAAAAGTAATCAAGCTGGGACCGTTTAGATTGCAGAAGAGAAAGCTTACAGAGCCTCCTGGCCTCTAACTACGTGTTTATATGTCTAAACAAGGAGAGTTAACTTCCACTGAATTTTTTTGGTGAGCTGAGAACTGTGCTAACATGAAGATCTAGTGAGATAGTTACCATTCTTATGTTTTTAGAGCAAAAACACATCACCAGGTAGCTGGGATTAGACACCACGTCTGACTCTAGACCTCAAGCTCTAAACCAGTAACGATGCTCTGTATGTATGTGTGTGTGTGCGTGTGTGTGCATACAGTACATATAGAGTACTGTACATTATACAATATGTGCTGTACATTGTACTGTATATATGGCATATGTTTACAGTGAGCTAGATATCAAGTTTATTTTTCCCTGTAAAAGATCAATATTAACATAAATTTAAGTGCAAATTCAAAAATTTAGCCTAAGCATAAGAAGCAACATCCTGATGTTGAAGACTCTCCAATCCTTAGTGAATGATAGGATCTTCCTACATCTATTTTTGCCTCATGGCAGATTGAAGAGTAGCCTGACCCAGAGAGAGATGGACAGATTGTCCTCTCAGGTCCTTTTCTTAGAGCCTTCTGAGTCTTTGAGAGCTCATCGGTCGTGAGCAGCAGCATGACTCAGCGCCCGTGTCTGCTGGCTGTGGTGACAGAGAGGACAGGTGTTTGTCCACACCGAATACAGCCCTGCAGTTCTCCCTTGTCACCTGGCAGGTGAATCAAGCAACATAATGGACAGGAGCACCTGTTCGGAAGTCTCAGCTGTGCCACCCACCCTGGAAGAACCCAAAGTGCAGCTGTTAGCAGGACAGGGAGGGAGACAGAGGGGAAGGGCAGGATAAGAGATGTGCCAAAAGGAAGGAGGGGGAGGTGGGCCAGAGAGGAGGATAGCAAGTCACAAAACCACTGTAAAATTGTTATTAATAATGATAATGCCTTGCACAGTGACATGGACTTTACATGCATCATCTCATTTAATCCTCACTACAACCTTCTATGGTAGTCTTATTTCAGCTCCCATCTCCCATGGGGAAACTGAGGTATGTAAGTGTTGCAGAATTCGTCCACAATCATAAATCATGAAACTGGCATTCAGGGCCAGAGCTAGCTGAATCCAGAACCTATCACCCTAACTCTTTAAACTTTTCTTGGGTTAGGTGAGCCATTGGTGAGAAGGAACAGACCAACACAGCAGTCATCTTCTCATCTACCCGAGCCTCATCTCTATTGAATAACTACGTGGCTGGAAATAAGACTGGATTTTTCACTGGCGGTCCTCCAGGAATCAGATATCCAGATAGTTTAATTTCAGTGCGGTTTATAGAACTTAAGTTGCAAAATGGCTTTTTTTTTTTTTTGGTCTTGTTTTGTTTTGTATCCTTTAAAATGTTATTCCTCAATCTGGTATCATTCAATGGTATTACATCGAATGGTGAAAATGGAAGGGGAGACTCCCATCTGGTAAGATTAGCTCAACCATGATGATTCTTGTAGAGATAAAATTGGTAATTGGATAAAATACACATCTTATTTACATATGTACTATATTTTGGGTATTAATAGAGAAACCATCTCATTTTAAATAATGCTTTGTAGTATTCACTAATTCCATCTGAGGTAGTCTTGTTTCCCCAAATAAATTATTAAGTTGTTAATTAAATTATTAAACCATTGTAGACTCTGTCCCATTCTACTGGGACACCTAGGATATCGTAGACCCTAATAAATCCTGGCTGAATGATTGAATTGTATAGAGGACTCTGAGCTGTATGGGGATAAAGACTGGATTAGGAGTCAATAGGCCTGTGTGTCATCTACTCTGTCCCAAGCACCTGTCCTTCGCTGGCTGAGTCTCTCAGTCTCTCTGGGTTCCTCATCTGCAGTCAGATTCCTTTCAATTTTAACATTCAGTGCTTCTAATTGTGATTTGCTATAAGTCTGCAGAGTCCTTCAAGGAGAGGATTTGGTCTTATTTGTCTTTGTGCTTCTGGCACCTAGAACAATGCCTAGCATGAAGAAAACTTAAGAAAATGTATGTCAAATGAATATACAAAACAGATCTGGAAAGTCTTTAAGTTTCAGTAGGAAGAATATAGTGGAAAATCTACCTGGTTTCAAAGTGGGAGCAAGATAAGAGACACTTCTTTATTGCCTTTTTTTTTTTTTTTTTAAAGAAAATGGGAATATGACACATTGGATAGCTCTGGGGTAGGAAGCTCTGGTTCTTTTTCCTTCCCACTCTCCATGCCACTAACACTGAAGTGAAACAAACAGTAACCAGCAGAATACCAGAGTTCTTTTCAACTACCAACAATGATATGTCAAACTGTAAAATTTTCCAGCTGCTTTTTCCTATCTGCTAGAAGATTGCAGGCTTATATTTGAGTGTGAAATGTTTGTTTTTTATACCTTCTCAATCTGAAAAGTCTGGTTATGTAGAGAATTCCCCACCCCATTTGCTGTGGACTGAATGGTGTCTCCCACCCCAAATTCAAATATTGAAGCCCTAGCTTCAATGTAATTATATTTTGAAATGTGGAGGTAGGGATTTGGGGAGATAATTAAGATTGAAAGAGATGCCAATAGGGAGGTCCTGATCTGATAGGATTGGTGGGCTTGTAAGAAGAGAAAGATTTCTCTCTTCCTCTCTCTCTAGGTCTCTTTCTCTCTTTCTTTCTCTGTCTCTCTCCCTCCTCTGTCTCCTCCCCTCTTACTCTCTCTCCCTTTCTACCCCTTGTTTCTTCCCTTTCACACCTACTTGTTAGTCTAGGCCACTCTGATTTACAAACAGAAACGATTTGCTTTCTATACCATCCACTCCACCGTTCCTCAACACTGACTCTGAGAGAAAGTTTGTACTATGAGGGGGGGCATCCAATTTTTCACCATCGTTTACAGCAAAGCATGATGAACAGGTCTGAGGCAGAAGTCAGTGACATTGGTGTTCACTTTCATAGTGGTATCAAACTATGATGCTATTTAACATGAGAAATTTTGGTGACTCTCTAGCACAGGAAGAGTGGAAACTAATATGCTGAGCATGAGGAAAAATTATGTTGGATGTGGGGGACTTGGAAGGGGGTTGCTGTTTGAGAAGATATAAGAGAATAAGAAAAATACTTTTCTTTCTTCTCTGAACACCATTCTGGCCTAGGACTTATATTCATGTCATTGTTTCTTAAGTTCCTTGGATAAATCCTTTGTCACCTTCACTGACCTCTTTTCTTTATACATTTTGTGAATGCTCTTATTGACACACCCAAGAACAACAGTATGACAGTGGAAAACAACAGCTTTGAGTTCAAATTTGACTCAACACCTTATAGGTGGGTGACCTTAAGCAAATAACGGCATCTCCTTAATTATTAATGTTCTTACATATTTAAAAAAGTGGTAACCATCCTTGCCTGGATTTTTTGATTCAATTGAAAACTACATGTAGGGGCACCTCGGTGGCTCAGGGGGTTAAGTCTCTGCCTTCGGCTCGGGTCATGATCTCAGAGTCCTGGGACCGAGCCCTACACCGGGCTTTCTGCTCAGCAGGGAGCCTGCTTCCCTCTCTCTGCCTGCCGCCTCTCTGTCTACTTGTGATCTCTCTCTCTCTCTGTCAAATAAATAAATAAATAAATAAATAAAATCTTAAAAAAAAAAAACAACTAATATAAAGCATCTGGTCCATTGTAAAACACTTAATATTTCCTTCCTTCCTCTCTCTTTCCCTCTCTCACTTCCTTCAGTCCATTCATTTTCATCCTCTACATCATTCCAGAAGGGATACAAAGCAGCTTTTGATAACTTTTTCATTAGTGATACCTCTTACTCTACTACTCCCTTGGGCTTCAGAACAGACTTGCCCTCCCATCCTAGTTTTATAGAGTGAGGAGATGTATAATTATGTCCCTGCCGCTGGTTAGAGGAGAAAAATTACTGAGGAGAACATCTTACGTGAAAATTATCAGTACACTGACTCTGGGGGACTTCTTGGTTTTGACTTCCTTTTTAATAAATAAGTCCTAGGCCATTTTTACAAAATATCTCCCCCCACCCCACCAACCCTGCTCTGTCTTCCACCTTTCCCATGCCTCTCCTGTCTCAACACACACCATGCAATTTTTGAAAGAGTGATCTGCGTGTTTGGTGACTGTCACTCAAGGCACATTCCTTCTTCTTCTTTTTTTTTTTTTTTAAGATTTTTATTTATTTACTTGACAGAGATCACAAGTAGGCAGAGAGGCAAGCAGAGAGAGAGAGAGAGAGGAAGCAGGCTCCCTACTGAGCAGAGAACCCGACGCGAGGCTCGATCCCAAGGTCCTGGGATCATAACCTGAGCCGAAGGCAGAGGCTTAACCCACTGAGCCACCCAGGTGCCTCAAGGCACATTACTTCTTATTTGAAGTGAAGTGCTGTGTGCTGAATGACTCAAGATGCTCATCTCCCCGCTGGTGAATGCATCACATCACCTTTGTAGCTTTATTTCCGGTCTTGGAAGAAAGGGCGAGGGCAAGCTCCATATATTGCATTAATGAACACTTATTACGAGTCATTACTATGACCAGTCACTATTCTAAGGTTTAACGTGTCCTACCTCAGCTAATGCTCACAATAATCCTATGTGCTAAGTACTGTTCTATCCTCATGTTTATAGAGGAGGCACAGAAAAGTCAATTCATGTGCCCAGAGATGCACAATTAGCATTAGTTTTAGAGGAAGGATTTGAACTCATATCACCTAGATCCGAACCCACATTCTTAACTACAGTGCTGCATTATTGCCCATGTCTTCCAAGTGAGCAAACTGAGCCCCCAGGAAATGTGAGATTGGGAAGTTTCTTGCCCAGTGTGGGTGACAGGCAAGCTTTTGGGATTTGAACTCAGATCTTCCAAATACCAGGTCATCCCTTCTTTTGGCCAGAGCGTTTCAGTTCCACCCACCATTGAGACGGTTGGTTCCACATCTATTTCCCATGATCTCTCAAGGAACTTTAAGCACTACCCTTTTAGTCGGAAATAAACAGCAGCTGGTAGATTCCTTCCGTTTCACCAAAAGTATTATCGGTTTGTATTCCTGTTATTGGATGGTGGTATTAATAACGTAAGATGATATTTTCAGTAAATAATCGTTTCAAATTCACTGTGACTTCTGAGCCCTGTTTCCATTAAAAAAAAAAAAAAGTTATCCAACAGGATGGCATTTGGAAAACAATTCCACACCAGTGGTTGCATTAATTGCTACTTTGAGTGTTCCTGCTGTGAAATGAATGGAGCCACTTTGGATCTATTTCTTAGAAATAACTATCTTTATTACCTCTGCTCTAGGATGCACAGTTTTGAGATTTTTGGAGGCAAATATCTTCACTAATCTGTTTCTATTTTCCGTTTTCATTCCGTAAGTAATCCTTTTCATTGTTATCACCATTTTTAATGTTCTCAGATTGAATTTATGGAGGGCATGGGATGTTATAGGACGTTTTTGCCTCTTGCTCTCTCAGCATATAACATTCAGTTAACTCCCCAAGTGTAACATTTTGAATATCATGTTTAATTCAAATATGATCCATTATTTTATTAAAGTTTTTCTCCCCTTGCAGAGCTCTAGAATTTGCAAAAGCTTTATGGAAATGGCTTATGCGACACACAAATAAGAATTTCTTTTAGTATTAGTCATTTCTCCGGTATTTTAAGAAAAACTGGAGGAAATGTAATATCACAAAATGGTGCTTATTTGCAGTTATGAACTCTACTATGCCTTTTCGAAAACAAATTTAAATACATTTCCAATTAATTTATGCTTCTATCTCCTCATTTCTTATAATTCACCTGTCTAGTTGTCCTGACAGATTCAAAATCATATTTTTTCCAATGTTTCCAGGTTGACCCCCGGCTGGCCATAGGAAGATAAAACTCTAGAAAATAAATGAGTTCACTGTGGCCTCTTAAGTCGATTAAGAATTTAACAAATACTTATTTGCCCTTTGTATGGAACAAGGACTTATTTACACAGTATTGCTACTTCTACTACTGTGTGGGGATTTATAAAGGGTACAGAATGATCAAGCCTCAGTCCCAATGTTGAGGAAGTTCAGGAATAGATTAGGGAGAAAAGAACATACACAATTAAAACAAACTCCTAGATGTGCTTTCCAGTATAAATAACTTTTGTTTCTGTTGCCTTGCCAGACCCTCTGCTTTTTCGCTGAATCTTATCATTCTAGAGCTGTGGGATCATGCCTGATTGCAAACCACCTGGCTTACCTCTCATACTCAGAGCCCTACTCTCCAAGTTTAGAATAAAACACACCTGGTCTGACTATGCTCTTAGGTAGCACACGTGGATAGGCGTAGTGTTCTTGGAAAGAAAGAAGAATGCCTTAAATTAAAGTAGGCTTTCTTACTTTTAATACTTCTGTTAAGATATATCAAGACAAAAGAGTGGAGGATTTCAGAACACTATTTCTGAATCCAGTGTTCCTGGGTTCAAATCCCAGCACCGCTACTAACTCACTGTGGGACTTTGAGCAAATTACTGAAACTTTCTGGGTGCTTCAGTTTCCTCATCTAGAAAATGAGCATAACATACCTCTCTTGTAGAGTTGTTATGAGGACAGAATGAGGAGATATTTATGATATAACAGGCATTATCTAAGTGCTTTTAACTAAGTAGTGTGGCACATGTCATGTAAAAGAAAGAGATTTGGGGGTGAGTCTGGTTGTGTGGAACCTCTCAAATGAGTGGCCAGTTCTCCCATCTCATACTCTGATCATGATCTTGACTTATAATAGGACTGCTCTGAATTGCTTCATAATCATGTGCTCTACAATGTTGGCAGGAATGGGCATGCAAATCTCTGCCCCCATACAGCAACCCCAAGCTTTACTGAAGGTGCTTTTAGAAAGTGGCTGTAAGCTACAACCCTGACTTGAAGCCACTGGCCTCGCCACAGATGCTGGGACTACTGCCATGTGGTTGTTGAGTCATTAATTTGAAAAGCATCTACCCAAGAGTGTCTGCCTTGATATCTACCCAAGAGAACATCCTCTGAGGAGGTAGGGCAAGGGCCTCTAATTAGTATAATGAACTTCTGTCTTCCCAAAGTACCAGCTCTGCTTTTGGAAAAGAATCAATATTCATCATCACTATTTGTTGCTCAGTGATACAGAGACTTCCATGTGTTTCTGTGCTCTTAGGGCCTGTTCAGTGCATGTGAGAACATTCAAATACCAGAAGATGGCTGACTTTTGCATTTTTAATTAACATTCTGTGTTCTAGAATGCATATTACCTCTTTTCCATGTCATACCTATTTATAATTAATACAATTTAACCACTGCTTGAGCAAATAGCTTGTCTTTCTTAAATAGAACTATTTCCTTTTTTTTAAGGAAAATAGCTATTAACTTTGAGTAACTGGTAGAAAAAAAATCTCAACAATCCATAAGTGTATACATTTGGTAGGTGCCTTACAATATGCTGGGGAGCTGGGGTGTGATGGTGAACGCGGCCTGTTCAGTACTCGAGGGATATATTGTGTGGTGGATGAGGGAGACACTAATAAAACCTGAATATAGTCCAACTGTGATAAAATAAAAATAATGTAAAATACGCCATTTTAATCACTTTTCTTTTAAGTTTACAAAGAGTGACATTGAGTACATTTACAGTGTTACACAACTATCACCACTATCCATTTCCAGAATTTTTTTCATCCCGAACAGAAACCTTATACCAATCTGAGTATGGTCTTAGTGTAAAAACATTCAGATTTTCCCCATCTGACCTTCCTAAAAAATCTACTGATTAAATTAAAATAGTTCCATTTACCTGTTAAGGCTATTCTTTTTTTTTTTCCTTAAGATTTTATTTATTTATTTGACAAAGAGAGAAATCACAAGTAGGCAGAGCAGCAGGCGGGGTGGGGGGGGAAGCAGGCTCCCCACTGAGCAGAGAGCCTGGTGCAGGGCTCGATCCCAGGACCCCGAAACCACGACCCAAGCCAAGAGCAGAGGGTTAACCCACTGAGCCACCCAGGCGCCCCTGTTACAGCTATTCTAAGAGTGTTTTGGAAATACTTACAAATACCTGAACTTCCATTATTTCTTTGAGAAGATTTTAAAATGTCCCAAGTAATGATGTTAAACATTTTGCTCAAGTAATGCAATTTAATTTTGGCTGCGTACCTTTAGCTTTACTAAGATTAGTAATTAAATATTTAGTTATGTAGTAAATTAGCAATGGCACATGATCATTGGAAAGTAGGTACTCCGTTTAGTGCAGCATAAATGTTTTACAAGGTATTGTAATGTAACTAGTAAATTAATAATGACAATTTGGGTTTCAGCTAATTAAAATCTTCCTTAGCATTTATTAATTTGAGGATCTAAAGGAAAACAACTTTGACAGTGATGATAGCTGTTAGATGGTTTAGCTGCACTAACGATAAAATTGGGAACATAGAATATATGTAACCAGCTGTAAAGATAAAAAGTCACTTTCCAACCATCTCCCTTATGAAATGTTATTGACAAATCTAAACAAGGATTCAAGATTCAGTGAAGAGAGAGACCTTGTCATCAACTTCATACCCGTATTCAGTCAAAACATTTTTAATGAGAGCTGACACAATTGCAATAGCGAACCCTCGGTCGCAAGTGCCCAGAGCTGAGCTAGATCTGTTGAAATAGCATCATATAATACAAAGAATTCAGTTCAAAACCTTAGATTATTATGGCTGGAAGCTATTACATTAATATATAATAATAATAATAGCTGATTATAATGTGTAATATATAACAAAGCCCTTTTGTAGCTGAAGAAATTGAGGCCCAGAAATATTTGGCTTCATAAAGTTAGCTCTTTCATAACCTAGGTCTTTATTTCTTTTCATATAATAGAAACTACATAGTAGGGAAATGTGAAAAACATGTCAAAGAAGGTTTATCTATGTATAGTCACTCAATCTTTAGTTAATTCGGAAAAACAATGTGGTTTGGATGAGGAAGCATCAGCTTTAGAGTCCAAAGGACTTGCACTTGAATCAGCTTTGCCTTTTACAAGCAGGCAAAGTTACTTAACCTCTTGGGGGCTCAGTTTTTCCATTGATGAGATAGGGATAAAAGTGATGAGTTGCTAGCCTAACGATGCTGTAGACAGGAGGTGTGTGGCATTCGCTCCATTTATTCACTCAAAGAAATAGCAATTGGAATTCCTAATATAGTCTCAGTTAAAGGTATAATAATAAAAAAGACATAGTCTACCCAAATATCCTCCCTAGCTTCTCTGAAGGATTCAGGCTAGTGAGGGAGAGAGCTGTGCAAGTAGACTATCATGCAGCATGACAATTCAAATTTATTCAACCAAGTTGTGCAATAATAGAAGTACTATAAAAAAAAGAGGTACTATAGATTCATTTCTATTTGGAGGTATAAAGGGAGAAGTGGAGAGGAAGAGATGGGGCCACAGGGGGCCTCAGACAGGCGATAGAGCTTGGGAAGAGTCTAACAGGACAAGAAGGTGTCTGCCAAGCAGACAGGGTGAGGGAGGTCATTCTGAGCAAAGAAAACAGCTTGAGCAAAGCACAGATTCCTCAAAGAGCGTGGCCTTTTCCTGTAACAGCAGGAAGTTCATCATGGCCTGAGCATAGAGTGCACACGGGGGAGTGGGAAGAAGTGACTTTGGAAAGGTCGAATGGGGCCAGATGGTGAAAAGGCTTGGTTTGCCATCTGAGAAGTTTGAATTTTATTTGATGAGCGATGAAGCTCCGGTGTCATGGAAGGTTTGAAGGAGGGAGGGAGAAAAGGAGGAAGAGCCAGACAGAGACAGAGGGAGAGGGGACAGGTTTGACATTAGATTCAGAGTTTGGGAAAACTGATCTGGTGGCCGTAAGGAGACTATATGAAAAGATGAGCAAGAGTAGAGGTGAGGAGACGTTTGGGGAGGCCTTTATAGTGCTCTCAAACTTGATGTATATCAAGATCACCTGGAGGGCTTATAAAAACAGAGGTTGCTGAACTCTACTCGCAGAGCTCTGGATTCTGTAGAGCTGAAATGAGGAACAAGAATTTGCATTAACAAGTTGCCAGGGGCATCTGCTCCTGGACCCTGCTTCTAGAATCACTGCCATAAAAGACGATAAGGGGCTCACTGGAGCCTGGATAGAGGCAGTGAGATAGAAGTGGTTAATGAAATCTGGTGGTGAGGGCCTTGCTCGCTGATGAGCAGCACCCGTGTGATACATACTTCCCCGCTGAGATTTTGCCGGGATCTTCTGCCTGCGCCTGAGGCACTCGAAATCGCTGGAGGGTATGAGGGGAATTAACGTGCATCAGCTGTTGCCTACCAGGCTTGGAGTGGGTCACGGTGACCTGTGGCCTCCAACGAATGTTAATGCCAGAAAGCGCCCTGAGAATTTCCGAACTCAAATTCCTTTGTTCTAGTTGTTGTTAAATGAAGAAATCAATTCCGAGTGCAGAGAAGAAAGAGACTAGCCCTGAGCCATGGGGCCGTTGAATGTGGGGAGACTGGTCCCTGATGGAAGGCGCTGCCGAACAGCCTTGCCTTTCGGTCTGGGCCGCGTGCACGCTCCAGCTTCGGGAGTGGGCCAAGGGAAACGAATCTGGCTGCTCTTGAGCTGTTCCACTGGTTCGTTTCTTTGAAAAGTAAGTGCGTACTTGACTAAGGAGGTTCATAGCATCTTTTCTTTTGGTTGGACAAGGCTTTTCTCTTGTTTGTGTGTATTCGGTGCTGGTGTTTGTTTTTGAGCCAAACATGAGCTCTCTAATTACCTTTCATTATAACCAAGGTTCCTTTGTCATGTCGTCCCATTGTTCTGATGAAATGGGCTTCATCTGCTGAGTGTAGGGAAAAGGTTTTAATTGACATAATTAACTCTGGGGTGGTTACCTTGGATTTAAAAGAGGCGGTTGATTCTTCCAGAATGTGAGGGTATTGCCTGACAGGAGCCAAGCACACTGTGTGTAATAATGAAGGTGGTTTGGGAGGAATTTTGTGCTCTTAATTAGGAATGAGATGAGGTAGCCTTCTGTCGGCGGGAGGCTCAGGACACAGAGCTGAAATTGCAATGAGTATAATGGGATTACCTCACACTTGAGACATTGCTCTCACTAAAGGGGGCACAGAGCCATCCCTTTACAAACCTGCGCTAGTGTGAGGTGGGGTGTGGTAGTAGGTTGTTTTGAAGAGAAAATTGATTGTGTAGTTTGAAGGATTGTTTTTTTTTAGTTCCTCCTTCTTTTCTGTGTGCATGTGTGTGTTCACAGCGAGAAGAACATAAAAATATTTGCCTTTCTCCATTATTGTGCTCCTAATGGAAGGGCTTTTGAGGGTTGTCTCGTATATGAGACAGTATGTTCAGGATGCTCTAAATGATGTCCGGAATAAATATATTGTACTTCTGTAAGCACTTGGTGTGAGTGCCTAATATTGCAGCTCATAAATGTTTACTAAGATAAAATATTATTACATTAGTCAGTGTAAATTTCTCCCAGGTATAGGGATAGATATTGAGCTGATACTATTAAATGCAATGAGTGTTTGGAAAGTATATATAGAATTCTGAACACATTTTAATTTCAAAGGAAGGGCGGGTTTGAGTTAATTAAGCACCAGGGACCTTATAAAAGCCACCAAATTAAGTAATCTCTCTCTCTCTCCCACCCTTCCCCTCTTTCTTTGCCTCTGTCTCCTGTCTGATTCTTTTCTCTCTCTCTTTCTTTATCATCCGTTCATAAAACTTTAAGTACATGCTTATCAAGTAATGTGTAAGGCACAGTCCGTTTGCTAGGACCAATAAGAAGCAACTTCTGCCCTCAAGGAGTTTACATTTTAAATAAGAGGCAGGCAAATCATTCATCACAAAGCAGTTTGTTATCTCCAAATGAAAACCCAAGAGTTTTGGGTACACAAAAGAAGGAACAAATAGGGGCATCTGGGTGATTCAGTCAGTTAAGCTCAGGTTTTTGGGGCTCAGGTCATGATCCCAGGGTCCTGAGACTGAGTCCCTCATCAGGCTCCCTGCTCAGTGGGAAGTCTGCTTCTCCCTCTGCCTCTCCCGCTGGCTTGTGCTCTCTCTCTCCCACTCACTCTCTCTCTCTCTCAAATAAATAAATAAAATCTAAAAAAAAAAAAAAGAAAAAGGAAAAAGAGGAACAATAATTCCAGCCTGGGAATAGAGAATACTGAAAATGAACTGATCATAAAGGACAGAAAGGATTTTAATAGGTAGAGGTGGGTAGGATGGCCTTCCAGGGTGAGAAAACAGAAAGCAAAGGGACAAGATTATTTTGGGGGAACTGGGTTGTTTATTCTGGCTGGTAGGTAAGGTGTAAGGGGGTGCCAGAGTTGCATCTGGAGAGGAAGGGTTGAGCCAGAATGGAGGAAGCCTTGAGTATTAAGGTAAGGAGCTGTAATCTAATCCCATGATAGAAGGTAGACATGAAGTGACACACAATTCAAAAAGCCCTTGGGTGAGACAATACAGTATAATAATGGTTAAAAGCACAGACTCCATCAAGAATTCACACTCAGCCTTTTGTTTATTGTTTAAATTTGAGGAAGTGATTTGATGTCTCTGTGCTTCAGTTCCCCCATCTCCAAAAACAATGATACCTCCTTCACGTTCTTGCTTTTTATTTTTTTTAAAGATTTTATTTATTTATTTGACAGACAGAGATCACAAGTAGGCAGAGAGAGGAGGAAGCAGGCTCCCTGCTGAGCAGAGAGCCCCATGTGGAGCTCGATCCCATGACCTGTGCCTCCATCCCAGGACTCTGGGATCATGACCTGAGCCGAAGGCAGAGGCTTTAACCCACTGAGCCACCCAGGCGCCCCATGCTATTGTTATAAGGACTAAACTAACAGTATATGTAAAGCCCTTAATATAATGCCCAGTGATTGTTCTGGACCAGTACTGCTGCCACTTTCTCCTCCTTTCCTCTGTTTGTTAAACCGAAAGAATTTTAAGCCCTTATGTGTTCATAGAATCAGACTAGACATTTTGTTAAGGTTCGTTTGAGCTTTAATGCATGCTGGGTCTTATGGAAAACATGGGTGACAGAAAGATGAATGAGAGGGGTGCCTGGGTGGCATAGTTGGTTAAGTGTCCAACTCTTAGTTTAGACTCAGGTGATGATCTCAGGGTTCTGGGATTGAGCCCCGCATCGGGTCCTGAGGAGGGAGCTTGGGATTCTCTCTTTCTCTCTCTTAAATAAATGAATAAATCTTAAAAAAAAAAAAAAAAGGTTGAATAAGAGCCCACCATGTAAATAAGGGATTGCACTACCACACACTAGTGCCCTAATGCAGCCTCTTTTATAAAGTGCTCTTGGAATATAAACCAATCCACACATTTGAAGAGCTTTTGTCATTCTCCTTGCCTTATGATGCAGTTACAAGAAAGTTAGGTGTGGAGTTTATCCCTTAATTTAGCACATTAATGGACAACAAAGAATTTATATTTCATTGTAAACCATGGGTATACATCAGGGTTGAGTGATACCCAAAGTATGGAAGTGGGGCAAGGGCTAGGAAAATAGAAGTCCATTCCCAGATGATATAGGGTAAAAAGGAAATTCAATTTGAAGAGTTTCATCTGGGAAGCCTTCCTGAAGAAGGTGGGATTCTAATGCTCTTTGAAAGCCTGGAAAATAATATATTGACAGATAAGGCGAGAAAGAAGCATGTCAGGACTTTATGGATCCTGGCACTCTTTTGAAAAAGGTGGAGGGAGCCATGAGTGAGAGCAAGAAATGAAACAGTGAGGGGAAGCTATGAGACTGTATCCTAAAGAAGTCCTTTAAAACAGGCAATGTAGGTAGAGAAGATGGGCATGGGTAGGGCTAAGGTGTGTGTGTGTGTGTGCGTGTTACTCTAGTAAGTGTTTCTTTTTTTTTTTTTTTTTAAAGATTTTATTTATTTGAGAGAGAGAGAGAGCATGAAAGGGGCGAGGGGCAGAGGGAGAGGGAGAAGCCGGCTTCCCTGATGAGCAGAGGGCCTGATGTGGGACTCGATCCCAGGACTCCAGGATCATGACCTGAGCCGAAGGCAGTTGCTTAACCAACTGAGCCACCCAAGTGCCCCACTCTAGTAAGTGGTTTTAAACACAGAGAAAGTAATACAGAGTCTGGGTTTTCAAACTGATTTGGAAGGCAAATACATGATTGTCCTGGGGAGGGGGATGGCAGAAGGTGACAATGGGCTCTCTTTGGTAAGTAGAAGGCTGCGCTAGTTCAGGAAGAGTGGGACTTTAGTACAAGGGAAAAAGACAAGGACGCTCGCTCCTCTGTACCAGACATGATGCTGGCTACCATCTGTGTTTTGGTTCATCCCATGCCCCCTTTAATTCTGTGGGGGCAGGTGTCATTATTCCTATTTAACAGGAAGGAAAACTGACTTTCAAATAGAACAATTCTCTGAAGACCATATAGTCAGTAAGTCCTAATTAAGGAATTCAAGCAAAGTGGTCCTAATTGGAAAGCTTAAATTCATTGTTTCCACTAAACTGCACCATATCCTTCATCCATCCATTCTTTCAGTCACTAACCAGTGAGCCCTTCCTGTGGGCAGGACGGTGTCCGTGAGTCCTTTCTTCCTCTGCTTCTACTTGCTATCTGATCTTGGAAGACTTTTCTTTGACTATTTTCCAACCTGTTAAATAGGCGTTTAGGAGGATTAAATGAAGTAATATTTGCAAAGAGGCCAGCTGTGACACACAGTGGCTATTCAATCAGTGTTGCTTGAATCTAGATTTATATTTCAATAATTTCCAGGTAAATATTCTTAACTATTTCCCAGGGAAGCACAAGGATTGATATTTGACATCTTTTTTTTTTTTTTTTTTTTAGTTTCTCTCTGTTATTTCAGTTTCTTTCCAATATTATCATGATGAAGATTATATTGATGATAATGTAAGTGGTCTTAGTAATAATAACAGTAACCTTTTATTGAGCACAAACCATGTGGCAGGACCTGTGTTAAGATAATTTTATATATTATTTCATTTAATCTTTGCAAAAATGCATGAGCTCAAACTATCCCTATACCCATTTTTTGTATGTGGAAACTCAGGCTTCTGAAGGTTAAGTGACTTTGCCAAGATTGAATAGCCAATAAATGACAGATCAGGATCTTAAACACCAGGATGCCTTACCACAAACCACATGCTCTTAATCATGAGGCATCACTGCTATCTTCTTTAAAAGAGTATTTTTTTGAGTCGGACTTGTCAGCAGTTCAGGCCATCTTGCTCCTAATAACCCTAGATTAGTGAATTTTTACTTTAATTCATGCTATTTGAGGTTGGGTTACTGCTGTTCTAAATGCCTTTATTTAAAGGAGACAGTTCCATTCTCTTCCTTAAGTGGAAAAAAAATGGTTTTCCTAAATATGCATAGACATCCCACAGCACACATCTACTGAAATGTTGATTTGGTTGGATAGAAAATGTGAGATTCAATTTCTTCTTGGTTGGGGAACATTTTTCTTTACAGCATTCAATGCTAGTCTCTCTCTCTCTCTCGCTAAGCCATCCAGGAGTGATGATGGTTGGGTTGATTTTCGACATGTATCTTGGAGGGACTAAAATAGAACAAAGAGGACTGAAATGGGATCAAGAAAGGAGGGATATTAGATTGGTGTCAAGGGGCTGGGGTAAAAAATTATGAGGTGGAGAAGGGGGGTAGTATGAACCTTTAAGTTTCAGTTTCTACACGTTTAGAATTTGAGATTTGAAAAGAAAAGGGAAAGAAATGGAAGGGGGTCAGTGATTAATTTTCAGGCCTCCAGAATAGTAATTAAATTCAGTAGAGAAGGGGAAGGAAACAACAGCTCCACTGCTAACATTTATGTGATGTGCTGGATGCTGAGCAAAGTACCCAAATGTTGTTAACTCATTTGATCCTCTCAACACAATTATGAAGTCGGTGCTGTGATCGCTGCTTTACAGGTGAGAAACTGTTTTGGAGCAACAAAATAACCTTTAAAAGGTCACACAACTAGAGAAGCCAAATGGAGCCCATTTCTAACTGAACTTAGTGATTTGCCCACTGACCACTATCTTGACCATCAGCAAGAGTCAGACCTGAAGGTCCAGAGGCAGAAGTGGCCCCTATTCCTCACCAGCCCTAGCCACACCTGCTCCAAATCCCCACCTTGAGAGCACAGATTCTGATTTTTAGACCTGTGACAGCATGCATGCTTCGACAAAGAAAGAACTTGACCTTAGGAGTTTGGCAGTTGTTCCCCACCCCCCAACCCCTCCCAAACTGCACAATTTTCAGCAACACTTCCCAGGGCTTATTGTGTTCATCTATAAAATGGGGAAATTGAACATAAAGATTATATGATATGAATGCAGAACTTTTTTGTAGAGCCTTGTACTTGATTAGTGTTCATAACAGAAGATAAAATACAATAATATTATTAATACCATGTTTTTAACACAATGCCTGACTCTCAGAGGTGTTCATTTGACATCATGATCTTTATCAGCTTCTGACTTAGAATATTAACAGGCACATGCAAGGACTTCCATAGTTCTGCTCAATGAGACAAGTCTTGTGTCCTTGCTAATAATAACCACCTCTCCAAGATAAGTTCTTAGAGTATGTGACAATGCTACAGTAAAGCTTCTTAGAATAACATCTTTATTAAATAAAAGCCCTATGCCTTTAGGGGGATAGTAGTGCACATTGTATAATCCTCTGCTTTGCATATTGAAATTCAGCTACCAGCCCTTGCAAAAGGAATTCAGAGGCATCTTAAAGTGGAGGATGACCTTCACATTTTCATAAAATAAATGATTAATGTGGGGACCATTAATTCCACCCATACTCTATTCCCCAAACAGCTTTATCCATCTTGAAAAAGGCCTTTCTTTCACTTTCAAGGATAAATGATACATATTTTTAATACAATTATGAACAATCAGGTATGTAATTTATATTTGTTATGCATAATAAAATATATAATTAAGCGTCACTTCATAATTAATCAAGGCATTAAAACCTGGAAGTGGCAAGAAGCTACTCTGCAGCATCCTCAGTTGGGGAGATTATTTATAAATAGAATTTTAGGATTGTTTTTATTCCTGGTTCATTCTCTCCAAGTGTCATTGGATAGGTCATTCTTGACTATATACTGCATTTGGATGCATGCTTTAAGCGGAGTGATCAGAGGCCACTCACCTACCCTGTTCAGATAAAATCTAAGGAGCCAGAAGTTTAGCCCACGCAAAGTGCTGACCCAGTTCTAAGTAATTGAATGGATTGGATTATCACGACAGTGTCAATAAGTTAGTCCCAGTTTGTGCCTGAGACAACTGCTGCATCAAAACCGTAGTGGATACGGAATAGGAACTAAGCCATTTCTTTTAGGGCTCTGCAATAGTGGTAAAAATAGAAATTCCAGATTTACCTATCTGCCTTCCTGATCTTATCGGCTGTGATAAACAAGTAAATAGGCTGTACTGAATAGTTTATTAATGATGATTACCAAAAATAATAGTTAACATTTGCCACACTCTCCATGAAGCACTTGAAACATACTCATTTATTTAAGCTTCACCATTGTCCTTAGGTGGGCATGGTTATTCTTGTATTACAGAAGAGGCAACTGAGGCACAGAGAGTTAGGTGATCTGTCATGTACATCATAGCATGGTCTCTCTTCCAGTTAAAAAGAAAAAGATGAAAAGGGGAAGAACACCTAGGGATTGTATGTGATTGCTGTATTCTGCATGTGTGAGAGATGGTGTTCTCTTAGAATGGGCTGGGATTTGTTTTTGAAGTTGGCATTGGTACTATGATAAAGAGGACTCCCATATAATAGATGTTCTTTACCGTTGAATGAAACTGAAGGTGCCCAGCAGGCTCTCAGCTGGTTTCCTCCTGGAGGAGTCAGAATGTCTGAGTTGATGATTATACTGAGGGGAAAAAAACCTTTCTACATTACCATATCTGTCAAGGAGAAGGATGGATAAGTGCAGAGGAAAGGTTCACTGAGCTGCCCTCATCAGGGATAATCATATTCCTTATTTTCAAGTAATGCCCCATTTGATAGCTGATGTCAGCAGGTATTGATTGAGTGTGTTCTGAAAACCTGCAACTGAACCTGCAGGGAGTTTAGTAAGTGTGGGGGCTCCTCAAAATGCACAGACAATCTGAGAACAGTGGGCTGAACTTGACTACATCTATCTCATATTCCCGTGAACGCTTCATGTGTCTGAGGGCTGAAGTCAGCTGACATTTCCAGACTCTGGTGTTTCTCCTACCACAAAACTGCTCTGCCTCTTTGTTTTACTTATACCAGGCTGCCTGACATTCTTCAAATATACCATCCAGTCTTAAAACTCTTCTACCTTTGTGTATGCCTCTTCTGTCCTCCCCTCCCCCCACTCTGGGAAGCTCTTACTATTCCTTAAGACCCAAGCCAAATACCCCAGAGGACCTAGTAGCTCCATTTATCCATTTGTTTTGTGCTCTCTGCTGAATTTCTTCCACATCTGAAGACTCGGGTGGAGGCATGATGGTTTTGGGTAAGGAGAGATAGTGGACTGGACCAGGCCTGGAGGACTTTGCACTGGAAGAGTAAATTCAGGGCTGAGACATCAGATAGCAGGAAGTAGATTGAGTTAATGAGAAAATGACCTGACAAGGTTATTCATTCATCATGATTCAATGTCAGGCACCGTGTCAGTTAGTGGAGGCTGAAAATGTATTTCTAGCCTTTAAAGGGCCTAGAAGGAGACATCAAAATTCAAATATTAGTAGGTATCATTGGGTTTTCAGAGGATATCTAGAGGAATGTTAGAGGAGCACGAATGCCAGTAAATTGTTATCTTGGGTGCGCGGAGTCTCCTATAGACCATCCCATGTTGGGCTGTGCTTCCCAATACGACTCCAGTGCTTAGAACAGAGGCCAGAAGGGTGAGCCAACATAAAGGCCCAGTCCTAGGAGCTGGAGTGTAGGAGAATGAGGGAAAACTAAAGCTCACAACCACAGGGCTTGTCTTGGGGCAAGTGCTTAGGCTAGCAACACAGCAAACTCGGAGGATAATTGGTACTCAGCCCCTGCACAGGGGACCTAAGACAGCTTAAAATAAATACAAAGAACAGATTGATGGTTACCAGAGGTGGGGTCTTGGAAGGACGGACAGAATGGGTGAAGACGAGTGGGAGATAAAGGCTTCCAGTTATGGAATGAGTAAGTCATGGGAACAACAGGCTCAGCGTAAGGAATATAGTCAAAAGTATTGTAATAGCATTGTACGGTGACAGATGGTAGCTACACTTGTGAACATAGCATAAGGGATAAACTTGTCCCATCACTGTGTTGTACACCTGCAGCTAATGTAACATTATGTGTCAGCTATGCTCAGAAAATAATTAAAAATACACTACTGTTTGCTTTATGTCTCTCTTGTTCTGGGACCTTTTTCCTCTTACTGTGTTGCTTTGTAGCTGTGCAACCTTGGGCAAATCTCTTAATTTCAACAGCCTAGATTGCTTCATGTAAAATGAAAATTAGGGATGCCTGGGTAGCTCAGTCAGTTAAGCATCTGCCTTTGGCTCAGGTCATGATCCCAGGGTCCTGGGATCGAGCCCTGCATTGGGCTCCCTGCTCAGCTGGGGAGTCTGCTTCTCTCTCTCCCTCTGCCCCTGCTCATATGGTCTCTCTCTCACTCACTCACTCTCTCTCAAATAAATAAATAAAATCTTTTTAAAAATGAAAATTAATAATAATTACTTCTGTGGGTTATTCTGAGAGTTAAATGGACATTTAACCCATCATACAGTAACTTATATATAGTAATGTCTCAATTCATAGTGACATCATCATAATCACTATCACCATCACTGTTCTCAATATTGTTGCCAGCTATCATGGAACAGATTTTAGCTGAGCCCAGCTATAGGGTGCTGGAGATTGCAGATGTGGAAGCAGAAGTTCTCACATTCTTACATTATGCCACTTTAATTTGAACTTGATATCAGTGCTGTGCAACTTCCACTTGCTTGTCTTATTAAGTTATAAATTCAAGTACATGGTATCTGGCACAACTAGGACATATTGGACAAAAGAATGACTCACTCAAGCAGAACAAAAATTCCAAAAATGTCCCCCAAATCTGTGTGTTAAGAAATAAATCCAGTCTATAATTTATTAATTTTAATTTACTCAGATTTCTAAACTTAAGTAAAGGAAATTTTAAGAAACAATCATGGCCTAATAATGTTGCTTGAAATGTGGTACTGTGTGTGTCGTGGTACTGTGGATACTTAGTTCAGAGCCACTGGCCATGACCTCTTGCTCTCTGTACCCCTCACCAAGTGAAAACATGCTTCGTTTTATTAAATAAATTATTGACCCTTAGCTCCACCACTATCCACCTTCTATTTATTTCTTCCACACTAATCCAAGAGTGAATAAGACAAAAAGCACATTTACAGATGTTTTCTAAATTTTTTTATTAAAGGTTTTGTTTATTTATTTGATAGCCAGAGATCACAAGTAGGCAGAGAGGCAGGCAGAGAGAGAGAGAGGGAAGCAGGCTCCCTGCTGAGCAGAGAGCCCGATGCGGGGCTCGATCCCAGGACCCTGAGATCATGACCTGAGCTGAAAGGGAGAGGGCCAACCCACTGAGCCACCAGGCACCCCTCTAAATTGCCTTAAGTGATAAGAGAGTCATTGTCTATTTTCTCATTGTAATTAATTGAATCAGTGTATGACTAAGATTTATGTGACCCATTGATTTTTATTTTATTTGCCATAGATGTTGTCCATTCTTGGTAGATTTCTAGCTCTAGTAATTCTAAGTAAGATGGCATCTGTCTACTTTGTTATTTTCTGAAAAGATAATGTATGTCCACAGAGCCAGGAAATTTGTATTCATAAACATTAGCATATAAGAAGCTGTTGTGTCAGGAACACTGAAAATGTGATAAATATTAATTTCTAGACTGGTATTTTGTCAAGGATTTTTAGAATCAGCATATCATGTTTTTGTTTCTGCCCTTGGAGTCTTCTAAATGATAGAAATAGAAGCTGGCGGTCTTTAACAGGGTCTTTTCTCCATGTTCAGAGGTCTGCCAGTATTTTCTTTCTCTACATAGTACAGTTCAACCCTTGATTATTGAAGAGCTGTGTTTCCTGCTTTAACACAGTATAGCTCTGCTTTTCATAGGTGTATGGAACAAGGGTATATATTTTTACTTGATTTTATTTTTAGAGATCAGTACACACTCCCTCCCCTCCATTTTTTTTTTTTTTTTTTTTTTTTTTGCGGGAGGAGGGACAAAAGGAGGAGAGGGAGAGAATCTTAAGCAGGCTCCATGCCCAGCATAGAGTCCCATGCCGGGTTGGATCTCATGACCCTGAGATCATGATCTGAGCTGAAACCAAGAGTCAAACACACCTGACTGAGCCAATCAGGCGCCCCACAGAAACCCATACACACTATTTTAAGCAAACAGACACAAGAAAATGACATTCTGTAAGTAAAATAGCAGATAACAATATTCTATATAATTTAGTATGCTATACATAACCTCAAAAGAAATAAGTTGAAGTGTTTAAAAGAAAATTATTGTTCACATTACTGGGGTTGTTGATTTGTGTTTTCTGTCTTGTTCAGAGTGAGCTTCCAGAAGATCCATCTAAATTGGTGACTTTCCAGTCACAAGGCTCTGGCCTCTGGTAAAATGCCCTCCTTTGGGTCCTTTTGGTCTGTGGACATTTGAAAATGAAACATGAAACATTCACGGGGAGTGGGGTTTGAAGCCAGAAACTCCACCGTGTGAGGCATGGGTTTGAATCCCTAATCTCTTACCCCCTAACTATCTGTGTGACTTACATTAAGTGACTCAACCTCTCTGAGCCTTGCTTTCTCCATCCCTGAAATAGAGACGATAATACCGATTCTACAGATTTGTGTGAGAGAATGCTCAGGGGATCAGGAAATGATGAACTCTTCCTGTCTGGGAGGTTCTGGTCTAGCTTGGCACCACTCATGTACTGTAGGATTCTTCTGGTCCCTATTTTCTTTTCATAAAAAGTTGGCATTACATTAAAAAGTCTCTCAAGTAACTGTGATTTGTGTAAAATCACAATTCTAATTCTCATATCAAGGAAAGAGAAACTAGAAGCTGCTTGTGTGTTCTGCTCACTATCTTTGCATCCGGGACTACCCGGTGAGGGTAAAGAAGTATAGTATATCTACCATATGCAAATGATCCATTTTCCGAGAATCGGGGGAATATAGGATTCCACTAAAACTAAATTCAGCATGTTTATCTTGAATGATTCAGAGACATGGTTACAGTGCAGGCACTGATAAGGGTGTGGAAAGAAAAGAGACTTGGATTAGGTTCCTTAGAAAGTGATCCTTACTCCTTCCTCACCAAATGGCATTGGAGAAACAATCAGTTTGTATAAGCCTTATTTTCCCTATCTTTAAAATGGAAGAAAGATTCCTACTTTGTTGTAAAGTTTAAACGTGGTACACATAGAAAATGGGATTTGTAACGCCTGAAACACACCGTACGTACTTACGGAATGCTATTTTCCTTTTTTGTCATCTCATTCACTTCCCTGCAACTAACCCCCATGATTTCCCTCCAACAATTCCAGTCTTACTAGATAAAAAGGCTTCGAACAAGGATCCACAAAAAGGGTTGAGTCCTACACTTGGTATTGATTAGGGTGGAGTGATATTCTGGGAACATTCTGCACAGGAGAGAGAGCCCCTGGCATAGAAGGACCTTCTATTTCTGCAGGGGATGGGAGTCCTTCTGATTGTGGGGATGGCTCTTCTTGTTAATCATGTAGCCTGGTCGGTGCTCTGGTTTACAGATAGAGGAGCACCTGGGGAAGAATCAGGGAGGTATAAAAGAGAAAGGCTTTTTTTAGAGGAAGTTCGGGGAATTCAGCATTGCTGGAACATAATGTACAAGGAGAGAATAGGAATTGAGACTCGAGCAGATAACAGGGGCCAGATCAGGGAAGGCCTTACAAATGGTGAGTCACTGGAGGATTTTAACCTCCAGAGTGACGTGATCGGATCAGCAGCAAGATCATTCTGTCAGCAGTGTGGAGGATGAATTGAAGGGAGGTGAGACTGGAGACTTAAGATCAGCCAGGCCATGCTTGAGACATCTACTAAGAAGTGACAAGGCCCTGAGCTAAAGTAGCAGCACAGGGAAAACCTGGTTTGCAAGATATTTTAGGCATTGGAAGTGGCAGATTTGATAACTACTTGGATACAGAAGGTGAGACAGAGCCTGTATTCAGGGCAACTCTCATGGTTCCGTGGCGGGGGGTGGGGGGGGACTGGTTCAGGGATACCTCTGACCTCCCAGATGCCTTTGCTTCCAGGACACTCTTGCTCACTCAGTTTGGTGGGAAGAAATCACTTTTGCAGCAATTTCATCGCATTCTTGTTCATACCACACTTACTTTGTGCCTTAAATGATAATTATTTGCACACATAGCCATCTCCCCCCAATTATTTTAAACCCATCAGCATAAAGATCTTGTTTAATACATCTCTGAATCCCCCATAGGCGCTAGTCAGTTACCTTAAATATGTGCCAATTGTCACTTCGCTAGAAAGATACATTCAATGGACATACCATGTCTTCTTCTAGGCCACAGATTGAATTGTTTCTAAAGGCACTGGTCTGGGGAATGTCTCCTGTGGAGTGTCATTTATGCCTCCTGGGATGATTCGTTATTAACCACTCTCTGATTTCTTTTCTTCTCTCAAATAGTTAATTGCTTTGGATCCCTAGATCACCTTTTCCAAGCTTACTGGCACCCAGAAGAGAAATTCAAAAATACTACTCTATTTGAGATAATTAAAGCTGTGGTCTCCTCCTGCTTCTTTACATTCTTCTATGCCTTGAAGGGGATTCGATTAATCTAATAGGATCTGTTTTGCTTGAAAAGGTGTTGGCAGCAGGTTAGCACTCTCATTGTGTCAAGGGGCCTTCAAGGGACTCTGTGGTTCTTTTACAGAGCCTGGACTTGTGAAAAGCAGGTTTACAAGGATGACAGAATGTAATGAAAAGAATGCTTCTTGACTGGGACACAGGAAACCGAGGCTCTAGCTGGTCATTCTTCTGCAGGCTGTCTATGTGGGCTTGGGAAGATCACTTCACCACTGGGCTTCAGTGGCTCGTTTATAGAACAAGACTGTTGGCCTAGAGCCTCGGCAGAAGCTCCCAGTATCCAAATACTGTTAGCCATGTTCAAGGGGGCTGGGCAAACCTTGTGATATCTGGAGACTTTCTCCATCAAAGTGTGCCTAGTCTTATCAGAGCGGACAGGAAGAAGCAAGGCAAACGTGGGGGGTCAGGAGGGTGGGCAGGATCTAGAAGGAGAAGAAAGAGAGAAAGGGAGAAAGAAAGAAAGAAAGAAAGAAAGAAAGAAAGAAAGAAAGAAAGAAAGAAAGAAAACAAACCAGACCAAGGTCCAGAGGTTTTAGGAGGCAGGCCAGTTGAATAGGCAAAGCACAGGTTCTGAGGGGTAAGGCCTTGGAGAGCAGGTGGTCATCTAAATAGTCAGATGGTATGGGGGAGGGGGGGTGGGGGTTGGTGGCCGCAGCAGGCAGGCAGTGAAAGGCAAGGAAGAAACACAGGAATGTGTAGTGCTCCGGAGTCGGAATCATGGAAGTCTGTCAGGGATTAGCAGGGTCCTGGCCACCTGCCTGGGTTCACGGGCAGGGCAGAGATTAAAAAAGGAGAAAGGGGAGGGGGAGAGCAGGATAGACTTCCAGCTTTGGAGAGCCTGACATATTAGGCAGGTCTCCAAAAGAGGGATTTGGGCAAAGAGGAGCAAGACAGAAGGTGAATTCTCAGAACTGGGCCACCAGGTGGGGGCTGAGTTGCAAAAGCCTAGTTATAGGAACTGGGACGAAAGGTCAGAGCTAGACTAAGAGGAAGAAGGTTAATGCCGAGGACTCACATTTTTAAATTTGAGGTACCATAAAGTTGCTTCTAATCCACAGCTTTTAGGAAGCAGTGATTTCTCCTGTCTTTCAGCTGCCCTTCCTCTATGACTGACAGTCTCCTTTCCCTCCCCGACCCTCTCCCCTCGTTCTCTCAGCCCTCATGAGTTTCACTGAGAATTTACTGAATTCCAAGTATGAAGGGTTATGGAATTTTCTCTGGAAGGATGGGCAGAACCGAGAAAATGTAAAATCACAAGGCAGTGTGATGACTATAGCAGAGAGGTAAGAGGCAAGCTACAGAGAGTGCTGAGGATTAAGAAGCCCGTGGCATCCAGAGGAAGGGGGGAAGGTGTCCCAGAGGAGTCACTCTATGAGCAGAGTCTGGGAGGGCCGGTGGCAGTCTGCCAGGTGCAGAGGTGGGGCACAGGCAGCCTGGGCAGGGGGAACAGTATTTATGGGCAGGCATGGAGTTAAACAAGGAATGGACATGTTCAGGAGATAAAGGGTTAAGCGTGGTGAGAGCTGGGGCTGGGGGGGGTGGGGGTGGGGGCGGGCGGGCATTGCCAGAGATCTGGGCTGAAAGTAATCTGGGAATTTTCAGAAAGTGGTTGACACTAGAGTCGATTATAAGGAAGATGACATTTTCTGGCAGAGCAGAGGGGAAGATGGCGTCTGGAGAGATAGTAACAGGAAACCAAGAAGGAAGTCACTGGGTCCTGGCAAGAGATGATGGGGCCGAAACCAAGGCTGCAGCACTACTGAAGGTGAGCCGAAACAATCACATTTAAGGGAAGAGACAAGAGATGCACAAATCTTCAACAGAACTAAGTCAGCAGTCCTTTTTAGGAGTCCCGGCGGACAGCAAGGGAACAGACTGAGTCTTTCCTCAAGCGACGCCCGGCCCTGAGACCTTCTCCAGCTCCTCGGTCAGCGCCTCCCTCACACTCCCCCAGTCTCCTTCCACGGCTTCTTTTTTTTTCCTCCTCGGTTCTCCTGTCCCTCATATCCCATATTTTGTTTATCTTATTTATTGTCTGTCTCTTCCCACAAGAATGTAGCTTTTCCAGGGCAAGGATTTTTGTCATTTGAGGTCACTGTTTTACCCTCATATCCCTAGAACTTAGAACATTCCCTGATACGCAGTTATTGGTAAATACTGAATGAAATACTGAATGAATCAAGGCACTAGCAGCCGTGGACCAAAACTGAGAGCAAGGAAAGCCTTGCAATCACAGAATATTCAGTATTAGATGACCCCTTCATTTTGTAGAGACAGAAATGATTTGCCCAAGGGCACCCACAAAGCATGTCAGTCAGATTTAAGAAGGAAAGGGTCTGTGAGTGTGTGGGGTCTCATGGCCCAGAGGCTGATTGACAGGCAGGAAAGGAAACCGGGATGTGGATGCCAAGGCCTGGCTATTGAAAAGACAGGGCAGCCACAGGTCAGTCTTGATGTCGCAGAACTGAAACTTACCAACACAAAACAGAAATCATTTGATTTCTTTGTTTGACGGAAACATACTGAAACCATTGTTTCTTTCTTCCAAGGACTATTTTCACCTATAATGTCTTTTGTCCCTATTTGTAAACCCCTCACCCTGCCCCACACCCGGCACCCCACCCCACACTCACATCCACATTGTTATAAAAATAAAGGATCTTCTGAACTTGGACATCAGATATCAACATTGCTTCTTTTCCATAATAATACTGTTTCTGTTTCCTTCCCTTTCTCTTTATCTCTTGATAAATATAACACTTAGTAAACACCAAGCCATTATATGTAAAGTATGAAAGACAATATTTGGTTATTTTTCATATCTAGAAGGGTTAGAAGATTCTAAAAGTTATAAGAATTTGAAGAAGGTGTGAAAAGTCAGATTACCACTTCCTTTTTCACCAACTCATTCATCCATTCTTCTCATCATTCATTTATTTTCTTGTTTGACTCACATTTCCTTCGTACCTACCAGCTGTAGATGATTGAGCTGTTGGGAGTACAAAACTAAATCAAGGAGTTTACAGCCTGGCAAAAGAGATAAGGAAGAAGGCAAACTTAAACTTTCGATCATTCAATAAAAACATATCGAATTGGCGTTCTACTTATTTATATTTCAATAATTTAACAAATACTGACCCAATAGCTACTACCTATCCAGGCACGGTTTTGGGCAACATGGATCCAAAAGGAACTATGACAAATACTAGTCCTGGCCCTTCGCAAAATTCCTTGCTGGTTGAGGAAGCCAGCAGTTAAGTGTTTGCGGTGTGTGCAGTGGGAAAATGTGCTGGTGCTCACTTTGCCCAGGTAATGAGGGAAGCTTCTTTCAAGAGGTGATATTTGAGTTGACCTCTGGATGCTGAATAAAATAAATAACCTAGGTAGGAGGAGGTGCAGTGGAGGAGAAGAAGTCTAGGTAATAAGAACAGCAGGTGTGGAGGCCCTGAGACAGGGAGGGCATTTCTCATTAGTAGAGAGACAAAAGGCCAGTGCAGGTGACTGCAGCAGAAGGGATGTGAGACCCGAGAGCATTATATATAAAAAGCCATAAGCACCCTAGGGGATTTCAGTCTTCTTCCCCAGAGCAATGGGAAATCAATAAACATTATAAGCACAGGAAAGTAATGATGGAATTTGAAATTTAGAGATTGGAGTGGAGTGAGGCCAAAGTAGGTAGAATAGAAAAAAAATAAGGATTGTAAGAGAAATGCAAAACTGTAACCATACAAATTGAGGAGACTAGATTATACCCTTCTGAGAATGTTGAAGAAGTATTCATGGAGGAGATAGCTTTGGACCTGGGCTTTGAAGAAGAAAGGAGACTCAGGAATGCAGGCATGGGAACTATGACTTGTCAAGGGCATTTTCAAGAGAAGGTCATCCTGTGGAGGGTCAAGGAGATGTGAAAGCATAGGTGATGTGTGCGGAACAGCAAGCCACTAGTTCTGGACAGATAGACACCAGAATTACACGAGTGGGAAGTAAATTGAAAAGTAGAAGTAAGGGTAGAAAGGTTTGGGTATTGTGCTATTTGAATTTTATTATTTAAGCCAACAGGAAAAACAAACAGGAGTCATTGAAAGATTCGGAGTCCACGGTCACGTTCTCAGACCTGTTTGCAGGGAGATTAATCACACAGCAAGGTGTAAGGGAATTGGACAGGAGAGAGGCTGGAGGAAATGAGAACACTTGGGAGTCTAGCGCAGTCTAGCCTTGCATGTGGATGGTGGCCGTGGGATGAAAATTCAGAAGACGTTATGGAGATGAAATGAACAGACTAACAACTGACTGGTCTCCAGGGAGCATGGAAGAAGTCTAAAGACTTCATAGTCTTGTCAGTACCTCATTGTACGTGTTCTTGTACAAACCTTTGAGATAGGTTATAAATTTGGTACCCTGGAATGCAGACCAATAACCACACGATATCTTGCCCACACGCCACTGATAGCTGTGTTACTAATGTAGCAGTTTTTGGGTGACTCCCAAATGGACTAGATTTTAAATGTTAACCTACTAACAATTATCTCCGTGTCCTATTAGCAATCAGCTGCACCATCTGTTCCTACCAATAGAGGATACCTTCTGGAAAATGAATTTGAGAATGGTGAAATATTGCATGTTTAAAAAACCCAGACCAAGAACATTATTTTAGAGCACTGCATTCTCTGGTGAAGGGGGAAGATGTGGGAAGGAATTTCTTCTTTTCTGTTATATAAAGCTTATGCTAAGATACACAGGATATATAATGAGTTCTATGACTTAATTTTGTGTTGCCAACTCTTTTTTTTTTTTTTAAGTGAAAGACTAATCATGAAATGATTCAAATGGGAAGGCAGTGCCACCAGTGGAAAAAAACCTAGACTCAGAGTAAGAAAAGGAAATTTGAGCCTATCTATGTTGTGTGTTAGTGATATAATCTATGTTTTTACTTAATATCTCTCAGTTTTAGAATTCCCATCTGTAAAATGACCATACCAACACCTGCCTTGCCTGAGTCATAGAGTTGTTGTGAGGATCAAGCGAGTTGAGGTATATGAGAGAGAAGCCCCGATAATATCATATCATCAGACCTGAAAGCTACTTGATTGGAAAAATCCAGACTATCATTGATCTGTGAACCTCTAAATGTATATCACTGGCCAAGAGAGGGTTATTGTTATGTGAGGTGTAATCAAGGTCGATTGATAAAAAAAACTTCCGTCACAAATTTGTGAGTTCTTCATCATAGTTCCGGAATAATGGGTCATGGTATGTGTCTCACTGCTGTCAGTGTGTGACATCTGTGCTGTGTATTTTAAAGTGTGGTGCCTGGACTTCGAGCATCGGCAACATTGGGAATGTGTTAAAAATGCAAATGATAGGTACTCACCCTAGACCTAAACTGAATCAGGAACTCTGCAGGTGGCACCAAGCAGTGTGTGATTTAAAAATCCCTCCTAGAAATTCTGATGTGCCTTGAATTTTGAGAACAACTGATAAAGAGGGAAGAACGCAAGCTCTGGAGTCAGATCCTAGCTCTGACCTTTAATCCTGCAATGACCTTGACTTGTTCTTTAAGGACAGCTGCCCGGAGAGTCCCTGCTGTGGCGGAGGATGAAGAAGGACAATATAGATATATTTTACTCCTCTTAAAATACTAGCCTACTAACTAGGCCAACCATCATATTTGTTAGTTCTTCTGCCCACATAAAGCCTTTCCTTCTTTCCCCCCTTCTTCATTTTTTGCAAAATTTTTTTTGGTTGGAAGTAATTTTCCAAGAATAGAGTTTTTGGTTAAGCGCTTGGACCATAGAGAGGAATGGCTCATCTGGAAACTCAAATATACTAGGAACAAAACAAAGCCAGATTTTATTTTTGACATTGAAAACAGAGTTTTCAAAGTGTATGGGCTACTCCTCAGAAAAAAATACATCTTATGCTATTAAAATTTATATCAGTTTACATATTTCATAAAGGTTTATCTGTTTCAGACGAACCGGGCATGAAAATGGAAGACAGCTTCTGTGAGATGGCTTGGTTCTATTCAAAAGTGTACCTATAGCTAGAGTTCATAGTAGTGTAGTTATTTGGAGTCACTACTCAAAATGATCCTATTGCTAAACACAAAGATTAATGCATACGACCAGGTCTGGGTCCAGTATACTTTTTTTCTTCTGCTGGAAATGAGCTCCATAGGTATTTACATTGAATACTAAAATGTTAATTAAGAACACCAAAGAGGAGTTAATTAAGAGCACCAAAGAGGGTGGCTCAGTCGTTAAGCCTCTGCCTTCAGCTCAGGTCATGATCCCAGGGGTCCTGGGATCGAGCCCCACATTGGGCTCCCTGATCAGCAGGAAGTCTGCTTCTCCCTCTCCCACTCCCCCTGCTTATGTTCTCTCTCTCACTGTCTCTGTGTCAAATAAATAAAATCTTAAAAAAAGAAAAAAAGAAAAGAGCACCAAAGAAATCCTTAAGGAAGCTGCTGAGATGATGAGACCAGAAGAGACTGATCTATGCAGTGGCTAGAGGGGACCCACCGCTTGTCATGCACTGTGCTGAGTACTGCGGTAGCAAAGTAAAGAAAAGAGAAACAGTTCCTGTCCTCATTGAAGGAAAAACGTAGCGGGGAGAAGGACGTTAAACAAATGACCACAAAAATAACATAATTATGAGTTGTGATAAATTCCACGAAGAAAACGGTATAGGGTGTTTTGAAAACATGTAGCAGGAAGAACCATAGCCTCTGCCCTGAGTCTGCAGCCTTCTTTAACATGCTTTGCATTTTGTATGCTTAAAGTTGGTCTATGTAGTCCTTTATTGCTACTCCTAGGACAGGAGGATCAGAATTTTATCTATAGTTACCCAAATTTACCTAACTTTCTTGCTGTCTGACCTTGGGAAAATTACTTAATCTCACCAGGGTTCAGTTTTCTCAACCATCTAATGGAACAGAAATACCAACCTGGTAGGGATGTTGTGAAGATTAGACAGAGAAAGACGCAGAACTGTGTGTGCTTGGCACATGGTAAGTGTTGAATGGATATGTTAGCTGTGTGAGCCTAGAGGAGGCGGAGGGGAAGGAGGAGGGTGACGAGATCATTTGAATTTCTGTACTCCTGATGCTCAGACTAATATTTGTTCCTTAGCAAAAAATATATACATCAGTGTTATAACCAAAATATTAGAAAAAAAATTCTTAAACACCCAAAGAAGTAATGTCTAAAGTCTGTTGCCTGGTCTATTTTTTGTCTATGTGCTAACAGAGTGCAGAGTGTTTTAACAGGAAAGGATGAGGGGAAGATGCTTAGTTTCAAGTTCTGGTCTGCCCTTTCGTTGATAACATAATGGTGATACTCAAGTTTCTGTGCTTCTAACTATTGATCAAGGACTCGAAGAAGAAGGCTTTCCTGTGAGAATGGACACAGAAGCATAAGGAGACATGTCAGAAAGACATGCTGACTAACACCGAGGTCCTGAAACAAGTAGGACAACAGCCAAATCAAGAGAACTAGGCTTCAGTGGGTAGCCCTCGCTTCCAGCCTGCCTCGACTTCTCCAATGAGCTGTATGGTCTAGTTCATCTTACGGGCCTCAGCTTTTTCTTTTGTACAGTAGGGATGAAAGAACATATTTTTCTAATACATTTTGTTTCCTTTATGAGATAGCTCTCCCTCAGGTAGATGTAATACTTTACTGAAGGATAGTATTAAATCAGATGACATATATGAATGGCTTTTGGAATTTGAACGCCCAAAGTCAACCCAAGTTTACTGATCACAGTGTTGCTCTTGTAATTTGGGGCCTTATATTGTTAAATGAAAATCTTATGTCTTCCCCAAAACATTTATAAGCCCCTCGAGTATTGAGAGGATGCTGTTTGTTTTCATGTGCCTAAAGCAGGATTTCCAAGCATGTATTGAGTGAGCTATTGAGAATTGATCCTATTTGGAGAAATCAGAAGAGGTATTGAGAGAGGCAGAGGAGCACAGCATTTCTAAGGGGTGACATAGTGACAAACGAGGGTGAGTAGCTTCCGTAGACAAGAGTACAGCTAGAGTAGCAGAGCAGACCTAGTAAGCAGAGTTCACGTTTGTTCGTGAAACCAAAGTTCAGGCAAAGATAAGAAACTTGGACATTTGCAAAACCATAAAAAAGTATAACAATTCTCTACTTAGTTTTATTTACTGAATAAACTTCTAGTGAATGTAACAAAGGACAAATATGGATCATGGTTCCTATCCTCAAGGAGCCCACCATCTACTGAAGGGGGAGCAACGTACATGTAGTACAACTGGAGAAGGTCTGAGATGGAAGTATCGACAAAGGGCTCTGAGATCAAAAAGTATCCCCCTGGGGAGGCCAGGGAAGGCTTCTCAGGAGGGTGAGACTTGAGTATAGAAGGAGCAGCACCAGCAGGACACTGAAGGGGAGAAGGAAGCAAAGGCAATTCCGAACATTTTCAGTTCCTGTTTTCATGTAAGTGAGCTGTCTTAAGAAAGGTTCAGATTCCGGTTTAAGTTAAAAGATGCGTACCCTCATCATAGACATAATTAAGATCCCAGTTAATGAATTTGCTGATGATTCCTTCCTTTTCTTTTCTTTTTTTTGCATACCAGCCTTAGTTTATTCTTTATAATATACATATTAAAAAGTGAAAATGTAACACTGTAACTGAGAAAGTATCATAGAGTTTCGAAAATGAATTCACTGTAGGAGTCTAAATAGAAAATAAAAATCAGCTTTTTAAGCTGCTTTTTTACTGAGTGTGTTTTGAGTCAGCAGTAATTCTGGGTATAGAACACATATTGTGCTTCATAAATTGGGCTGACCCAGAATACTGACGCTACTGCTACAACAGAGATCTTATGGCCTCTTATTTGCACAATAAGGATTGTGTACACACTACTGTCTCTGCTCCTCACTGGAGTGTGAATAATGTCTCTGGGCTATTTTGTTTGATTTATCTTCACTCTCACCTAAAATATCTGGGAATATCAGCTGCACTGAACTTCTTAACACAACCTTAAAATGACGATATGAAAAGAGGTTTTAGGGGCGCCTGGGTGGCTCGGTGCATTAAGCCTCTGCCTACAGCTCAGGTCATGATCTCAGGGTCCTGGGATCGAGCCTCGCATCGGGCTCTCTGCGGGGAGCCTACTTCCCCCTCTCTCTCTGCCTGCTGCTATGCCTACTTGTGATCTCTGTCTCTCTGTCAAATAAGTAAAATCTTAAAAAAAAAAAAAAAAAGAAAGAAAGAAAAAAAAGAGGTTTTAATAAACAAAGAAATGCATACTGCAATGTGTATATTGCAAATCCATAGTAAGGTTAGGGGTCTTAAAAATCCTCATTCCTATGGGATCCTCCATTTGAGGGGTAGAAGTAGATAGAGAAGAGCAGTGTTTCCTGACTTTCTGGTCATTATTCATCTTCCTTTGGCATATTTCCAAAACACCCTAGATCACTAGCATGAGCTCCACTCTTGTTTCTTCATAGTGCCACTCTATAGTATCTGTTTCCTCTTTCTCCTGTTCCTTGACCCTTTTGTCCTTGGCTTTCTTCCTTGTTCTCCATTCCTCTGATTCCATCCACACATTGCCTTTTTTTTTCTTTCTTTTTTTTTTTATTTTCAGCATAACAGTATTCATTGTTTTTTCACCACACCCAGTGCTCCATGCAATCTCTGCCCTCCCTAATACCCACCACCTGGTTCCCCCAACCTCCCACCCCCCGCCCCTTCAAAATCCTCAGGTTGTTTTTCAGAGTCCATAGTCTCTCATGGTTCACCTCCCCTTCCAATTTCCCTCAACTCCCTTCTCCTCTCCATCTACTCTTGTCCTCTATATTATTTGTTATGCTCCACAAATAAGTGAAACCATATGATACTTGACTCTCTCTGTTTGACTTATTTCACTCAGCATAATCTCTTCCAGTCCTGTCCATGTTGCTACAAAAGTTGGGTATTCGTCCTTTCTGATGGAGGCATAATACTCCATAGTGTATATGGACCACATCTTCCTTATCCATTCATCTGTTGAAGGGCATCTTGGTTCTTTCCACAGTTTGGCGACCGTGGCCATTGCTGCTATAAACATTGGGGTACAGATGGCCCTTCTTTTCACTCCATCTGTATCTTTGGGGTAAATACCCAGTAGTGCAATTGCAGGGTCATAGGGAAGCTCTATTTTTAATTTCCTGAGGAATCTCCACACTGTTCTCCAAAGTGGCTGCACCAGTTTGCATTCCCACCAACAGTGTAAGAGGGTTCCCCTTTCTCCACATCCTCTCCAACACACGTTGTTTCCTGTCTTGCTAATTTTGGCCATTCTAACTGGTGTAAGGTGGTATCTTAATGTGGTTTTGATTTGAATCTCCCTGATGGCTAGTGATGATGAACATTTTTTCATGTGTCTGGTAGCCATTTGTATGTCTTCATTGGAGAAGTGTCTGTTCATATCTTCTGCCCATTTTTTAATATGATTGTCTGTTTTGTGTGTGTTGAGTTTGAGAAGTTCTTTATAGATCCTGGATATCAACCTTTTGTCTGTACTGTCATTTGCAAATATCTTCTCCCATTCCGTGGGTTGCCTCTTTGTTTTGTTGACTGTTTCTTTTGCTGTGCAGAAGCTTTTGATCTTGATGAAGTCCCAAAAGTTCATTTTTGCTTTTGTTTCCTTCGCCTTTGGAGACATATCTTGAAAGAAGTTGCTGTGGCTGATATCAAAGAGGTTACTGCCTATGTTCTCCTCGAGGATTCTGATGGATTCCTGTCTCACGTTGAGGTCTTTTATCCATTTCGAGTTTATCTTTGTGTACGGTGTAAGAGCTTTCACACATAATACTTGGCCAACACTCCCTCTACAGGTGATCTGATGAATCCACTACAATTACCCCAGCACAGTTAGATTTTCAATTCTTGTTATGTCGCCAAAGCCTGTGTATCATCTGGTGAAAAGAACTGTAGCAGCAGTAGAAGGAAATCTTTCAGATCAGAGCCATTTTAAGTAGCAGTATCACTTGGATTCCCATAGTCTCCTTTTCTCTAGATGGAATTCACTGTTATAAAAATAAAGCATTGTGAAGAAAGAGCTCATGTATAATTGATTTTTGCATTAAAGCAAATTATGGTTCATTTGTCCCAGATGAAAACAGAACCATTGTTAATTTCCACAGACTGACAAAAGCATTTTTTTCTAATCTAGACGAGTGGTTGTTACAACTTGTAAAATCCGATAATGAGCCTGAGTCCTTAAAAGTAAAAAAGAAAGGGAAAATGTCGGCAGAATGTTAGTGGCTTTATTGAATACACTTTCCCATGGTTCAAAGGTGGTATATGAGGTGGTGTAGGCGAACTACTGTAACAGGCAACAGTGACTTCATGCAGTAAAGGCCTATAGCTCTTGTCTCAGTGACCACTGCCATTGGCGGTCAGCCTGTGGGCCACCTTTGTCACTGCTGCTTTCAGCATTTGACCTCCAAGATTGTGAAATAATAGAAAGAGAGGGCTAGGAGAATTCTGTAGGAAGTTTCATGACAAGGCCGAGCTTGTCCCGCTTCTTCTCTGCCCACATTCTTTTGGGAAGAACACAGTCAGCGGTACCAATCTAACTGCAACAGAGACTGGGAAAAGTCATTGTTTTATGGGTCCAGGGAAAAAAAAAAAAAAAGGAAACAATTTGGTGAACACAAAGCAGTGTCTCAGACAGAATTTTGTCATTGTTAATGAAGTGATTATTTTATAAGTCACCAATATAATTCCCATCCCTTTTTTGTGTTCCAAAAAGAAATCTGCCTCAAGAAGCTTTAATGAAAAGAGGTAGTATATCCAACAGTTAAAAGCAAGGACTTTGGAGTCATATCAACCTTAGTTCAAATTTCCCTTTACGTTTGCTAGCCTTTTGCCTTGAGGTCTTCCGTGTTCGTGAATTTTCTCATCCATTCTTTGGGAGCTACAGTACCTAAAAATAAGGATACTGTGATAATAGAATGAGATAATACGTGTAACACTGGAAGCAGTTGATGAGTGACAGTGTAACTATCTGGATGGTTAGTAAAGACAGAGTGAAGGAAATGAATGCAGGTGACATCTACCATTAGGCCTCTTCCAGTTCCTTACATTTAGGACATTTTCTTTCATTCAGACTATAAGCCATTTTCAAAAAAGGCAAGTCACAAAAAAAAGGAAATGGGTGAGGAGAAAAACATCTTTGGTTATGGCAGTTTTAGCAGAACTTTACAGGTTTTTAATTTTGTGGGGGTGGGGGTTGATAGCTGCCCAGTCCACTGGAATGTGATGCCTGTCTTCCCAGTGGCATGAGGATGACTCACCAGAGAGGTTGTTTTTGCCAACTCTCTCTTCTCATCTGTACGCAGGAGGAGGCCTACTTGTACCTCTTAGGCAGAATGGCGTACTGAGGTTTTTGTCTCCCTAATTTCTGTGAAGTGTGCTTTCTCATTGATGTATGCACATAAATCACAGACACTTGCAAAACAAGTAAAATATTAAGTCTAGGGCTCAAGTGAATTTATCACAATTAAATAAAAATGTTCTCAGTCTGTGCCCATGCAGGAAAGCAATTGTGTCATCTGGTACAGAATGTTTTCTTTCCTTGTGTTTAGGAAAGAAAGAAAGAAACAAACAAACAAACAAACAGAAAGAAAGAGGAAGGGAGGAAGGAAGGAAGAAGGAAGTACATTTATTTATTTGTTCTAAAGTGTCTTTTTTGAGAACTTCCTGATGAGATATGGTTAACTACTTTTATTAGTAATGTTTCTCATTTTTGCAATGAAAACCAACTGTAAAGATATTTAGCTCATGTAAATCTAGAACTTTGAATTTACAGAGTATCCTCAAAGCTCTTCTTGGGAACTCCTCACATAGCTGAGATCATTTTATTTATGGGGGCCAAAAATGGAGCCACAAGTAAAGCATATTTTCCTTTTGGTTTATAAGTGGGAAAATTAAATCAATATGTAAATTAAGTATGTGGTTAACATTATATGGTTGAATGCCAATGGCCAAAAGAAAAGAAAACAAAACAAAACAAAACTCAGGTCTCTTCATTTCTAGGTCCAAATACTCCTATTAGAACAGTCTGTCTTGTATTAGTCCTCTTATTGTTTGATGCCTCATCGTGATTCTGTAAACATTATAGGAGAATGACATACAGAAGATTATCTCATCTAATGCACTGCCTTTGGGCAGTTGAATGATCAAACAATTCAAATCAAAGATTTTTGTTTCTGGTACTATGCTGGATTAGTTTATTTAGACCATCTCTCCCTCTGACCACAGCTAAAAATGTTGGATATAGCATTTTTTAAAAAAACACACAAACAAAATTTCTTGAAAGTGCCAACAACTAGCAGGATAATAGAGTTATCAGACAGAAACCTAACTGCTTGAAGGCAGGGATGATGGGAGGGCTGGTGTTGTACTAAAGCCACTCTATCCTGAGGAATTTGTTGAACCACGGGCAATGAAACTTTGAAACTGACCCATAAAGGATGCAGACTGGAATTGTAAGATATAAATTATAAAATAGTCATCCTTTTTGTTTAAATTAATTAAAGAGAAGGTTGAGTAAATAGTACATGAAACTATAAAAAACCTGTCCCAGCGGATTTGAAAAAAAAAAAAAGAACTTAAAAAGAACCTCAATAAAATTAATTAATTAATTAAATATAAATTAAATAAAATTGATTAATTAATTAATTGAAAATTAAAGATGAGGTTGAGAAGTGTAAGGGCAGATTAATGAAAGCTGAAGAGACCTTGAGAGACCTAGGAGATCACTTAGAAGACATGAGGCAGAGGACAGACCAAAGAGGAAATACAGAAAGCTAAGACGTGTTGCTGACAGATGAGAAGGGTTGCTAAGTGTCTAAGAAGAGTTGCAGAAGGAGAGGGTGTGAGAGTGTGGCAGAGGCAATAGTTGAAGGGAGAAATGGCCAAGAAGTTTCTGGACTTGATAAAATGTGTGAATACACAGATTCAAGGAGATTCACGAATCCCAAACAGAATTTTAGAAGTCCACAGCTGGGTATGACATGGTGAGGACACAGAACAGCAGACACAAAGGGATATGTCGGTACTAACTGAGAAGGAGGACAGTGTATATCTCAACATATGCTGAGAAAATAACTCTCATTCTAGAATCGTTTCATTAAAATATAACAACTAAATAAAGACGTTTTGGAAAAACAAAACCTGGGAGAGTTTGTTGCCAGCAGACCCTCACTAAAGAACTTTCTAAAACATGCCTTCTAGGCAGAAGGAAAGTGATCTAAGATGGAAAATAGAACCTGCCAAAAGAAGAACAAAGTGCCATCTATGGGAATTAATCTAAATGAATATATATTTTATAAAATAATAATAATGGTTGTAGGACTAAATAAGATAGCCAAAATATTGTCAATAATAATATATGAATAATCTGTTTATATTAATAATATATTTGTAGGAGAGTAAAAGTGTTGATAAAGTTTAGACTTTGATAAGTGTGCATGTTATAATTCCAAAGGTAAACACAAAAAATGGAAATAATAAATCACATTAAAAAATTTCAAAAGAAGGAAAAAAAAGAATAAAAGAGATGCAAAACAAGTGGGGCAAGTCTAAAGTGAACATAAGAAGGTAGCTAGAAAAAAAAAAAGAAATGCAGGTAGAAAGCCAAATACATCACTCACTACATGTTCATAAACCACTACCACCCCAAAATCAGATAGCTGCACCTCACAATATAATGGTAGGAGAAATACACAAGTTACCAAATAATAAACTTCACGTGACTCTGTTTCTACATATTTTGAAATAGGTAACACTATGCTATATTGTCAAAGGGTGCAGGGTGATGATATCTGTAAAGGAAAACAAGGATGTAATTATTACAGAAGTCAGGGGAGCAGTTACCCATTCGCAGTCAGAAAGGGGAGTATTTGGGGAGTGGCCCTATGTAATTTTCTTTAAACTGTACATAAATGTTTAATATACTTTTCCACATATGCTTTATATACAAGTATCTTCCCATAAGAACTGTTAAAACATAGACAAATACATACATGAATGATGTTTTATACAGAGTTTCCTTGTGTTTTGTACTTCTTTAGACCAGACTTCCAGAATGGAAATCAATGGGTCAGTGATATTAATTTTTAGCATCCTTACTGAAAATGGTTCAAAGCCAACTCTCTCTGATTTCTAGGCCATCTTCTTATACAGTACATGTTACATCCCACATATTCTTTTTTTTTAAAGGCTTTATGTATTTATTTGACAGAGAGTGAGAGAGATCACAAGTAGGCAGAGAGGCAGGCAGAGAGAGGGGGGGAAGCAGGCTCCCTGCTGAGCAGAGAGCCCGATGTGGGGCTCGATCCCAGGACCCTGAGATCATGACCTGAGCCAAAGGCAGAAGCTTAACCCACTGAGCCACCCAGGCACCCCTACATGCCACATATTCTTAAGTTGTTTACCAAAATCTTTTTGTCACCTTGTAGTGCCACCAGGATTATATGATTACCAGAATCTTTCTATGTCACCAATACTATCATTTAAAAATATCCACTTTCAAGTGAACTTAATAGGCAATTAGTTTGCCTATTTTCAGGTGCATTTGTGCCATATTAAAGAGCTTTTCATTTTAAGGAAATAAAGTAGAATGTGGCTTCTGGACCCGCGTTGCCCATATCAACATCCTAGCTCTGCAAACAGCAGCTGTATTAGCTTGGGCCAGATAATTACCCATTTCTCAGTTTCCTCATCTGTAAAATGAGGGCAGTAACAGAATCAATTCTATAGGCTTGTTGAGAGAATGAAATGTAAATGCCTAAAACAATGTCTGGTACATCTTAAGTATTTGACACTTGTTTGTAAGTATTTATTGCAAGAGTAGACCAAAATGGATTTGAGCTCAGTACAAATCACATCCTTACTAACAGCATACATGTAATCAGTAAGACATTCCGCGGCCAACCTAAAAGACAGATACTCGCCACTCCTCCATGACCATTGTCTAATTCATCTCATCAATGCTCTTCTCTTAGAATGTTAGTGCTAACCATGGGGAAAATGAACCCGCGGGAGGATCAAGAATGTTTTCACTCACTCATTTAGTTCAGTAATGAATTCCTGAGCTACGTGCCTGGCTCTGCAGTAGAAATGTGGAATGCGATAGTTTGCAAGACACTGCACACTAGTAGGGGAGAGAAAAAAAATCTAAATATTGGAAGAAGAGGCACCTAGTACAAGGGATCAGGTAAACAGAAGATCCTAGTCTCATTCAAGACATCAAAGAAAGCTTCCTGGGGTGTGCGTGGTGGGCGCGTGGGGTTGGGGGGAGATGACATTCAGAATTTACCACTGTATGCGTCTCTAACAGATACATTATCTCATTGTTCGTTCTTCACAAAGACCCCATTAGGTAGATGCCCAATCCCTATTTTGGAGATGGGGGAACAGAGATTCAAACAGGATAACTGGCTAATAGGGTTGTTTCCTTCATTTCCAGAAACACAGTGGGATTCTCATGAAATGAAAAATCTACTTAGGTGGCACTTACGGTTCTTTCTGTCTTCCCTTAGCATGCAAAATCTAGTACCCACGGTGAGCCAAATTCTAGCAACAGATCATCAACAGCAAACAGCTGCTTTGACTCTTTTTTTAAGGCATTAACAGGAAATCCCAAGCTAAATTTAAATGAGGCTTTTAGGAAGAAACAATTCAAGGAAAAATAATCAGCATCTAGTTGTGTTTGCCCTCTGTTAAGAAGTCTCTGAATACAAGCGCTATTAAATGCTCCGAAACCATTCGAATTCACATCTTTGCTGGCCTTCCACCCTTGGTTTGTCTTGGAGTTTCTTACCTTGCAATTATGCTTGAATTCATTAAAAACTAGATTATCCTAAGGGGTGTGTTACTTGATATTCCTTGTTAAAATAACACAAATCCTGGTTATTGAAAAGAGAAAATACCAAAACCATTTGTCTGAGTTGGTTTTGGGTAAAAATAAAACTAGGCTGCCTTATTTTTGGGTAAAACAAAAACCAGGCTGATACAACACCTTCCTCTGAAATGGGTACTATTGTCAGTGGTTTCTTGGGTATCCTTTTATTGTTTCATTGTAATTAAAATATTTCAGATTTGTTCCTCTCCACAAAAAAAGGTAACAAGATATACAGACTTGTCTGCCCTTGAGACTTTTACTTAATGATGTATCTTTTATATCTTCCCATATCAGTGTTTGTTTTTTTAGAGCTTTCCATGGTATGGATATAACCTAACATTAAGTAGTTTTCAACTGATGAGTATTTGGCTCATTTCTAATTGTTTGCTCTTACAAGTAAACTTAGGGACATAAGTGTTCCCTGCGTATGTATGGATTCCTAAAGTCCAGCCTTGTGGATGGGATGGGTCTGGGGGTGTGTGTCTGGGTTATAGACAGCAAGGGTAGAATTAATAGAAGCCATTTTCAGGCCTGAACCTTAAATCTATTCTGTGCAACCCTCCTATGCCCCCTTCTCCTATAAAGACCCCTTGGACATGTGTTCCAGATGGTGTCATTACAAGATGAAGGAGACCTGCTCCGCTAGCACATGACTGTGCCGTAACTGGGGGCAAAAAAGGGTCTTCGTGTTAGGTGCCTGGGATTTTGTGGGTTAGTACAACATCACGTACTGCTTCCTGACTCATGCAAACCTGTCCCTTCACATGAGTGCAATTACATTTATGGAGCAAGTTCCCCAAAGTAGAATTTCAGACTTAGCGCTAACTTTCCCTGTTCACTATCTCTAGGTTTTCAGCAGACCCTCTAATTTATCCTCGTGCTTCTCATTTCCGACCCTGGCGCCTTGCATTCCATGGGCACTGCCTTGGTGGTTACCCTTCCTGTTTACCCTCTGATGGTCCCCTTGTTGCTGATCTTTAGCTCTCTCAACTGCCCATGCACAATGCTGTCAGTCTAATGTTTCTCTCTGCTCTCAGAACTAATGCATTTTTTCCCGACCCCCTAAAATTTTTCTTAACAGTTGCCAACTGCCTCCAGGCTCAGTTCTAGATTTTTCTAGCCTGGCATTTAAGCCTGCCCACACTAACATTTAGAAGATAGTTACCAGTACAGTGTCCAGCATGGAGTAGGTACTCAGTAAATGGTGGGAGCTCTTATATTTTATAGCTGCAACTAGACAGTGCCTTGTGCAGGGCTGACATTCAAAAAATAATTTCTGGTCAGTAGACTCTATTAGGGAGAATTCATGACTCACTAAATTGCATTACCACAGGATTCCTTGCCTTTTCCTCTAACAGCATGGTTTTAAGGTTAATATTTGTAGTGTGTTGCTTAATCAGAGGCTTGGATGGTGAGGCTACAGAGGAGTAGCTCATACAATCCGTTAAACATCTAGGGAAGCATTCCTTTGTACCTGGGGTGGATTATGCAATAGTGCTTATGGCATCCAAGGATGATGGTACCACTTAAGGCAATATGAAAAACAATGTATCACACTGAATATTCACATGGAGCTTCTATACCTAAAAGATACTGCTAACTCATAATCAAGTTGGAATAGCTGTTTTTAGCATTTTTAAGTGTAACATGCCAAGACATGATTATTTGCATGTTGTTACCCTCCCCCATGCATTCAAAGTGAGCCCATACATCATCCGTCTTTAACAATGTTTTTGGGATGAATGTGATGTTCCAGCAAGAGCTAACTGCTTTTCTGTAACATGGGAATGATGAAGGAGAATTTTATTTCTGTTGATGTGGATGTTTATTCAAAAAAGAGAAGTATTTTTAAATGTTGGTTATTTTTCACATTGATTTAGCTGATTTAAGTGAAGAAAATGTGTGAAATTATTCTGAAGCATAAATCCAGTTGTCTTGGAAACTTTGAGAGATAAAAAATGAAAACAAGATATTGTCATGGTTAAACTGCAAGGGATCTGAATATAAATCACCTCTAAATTTCTCTATATTTTGTTCCGGTATAAACAAAACTCATTATTAAGGACCAGGAAATATTAAGGACATGGTGGATGTAAAACAGTGCATATTTTGTAATATATTTTATTAATATCACCTTTCCAGAAAATCTAAATCCAGCATTTTGTTACTGATTTGGGACAGATTTTTTTGTGGAGGTTCAGTGGAGTCAAGCGAAAGTTAGTCCATCTGTCTGTCTGTCTCTCTTTCTTGCTAATAATTTCACATTTGTTTATGCTTTAGGTAACTGTGCCCAAGTGCTGAAATCCCATTTAACGCTTAATCAGATTACAAATTTTAAATGACACAAACAAATAACATACAATGAAATACTGTTTGTACTGGGCTCTACTGAGGAAGGCTCAGCACTGTGAGCAGGTTCTTACGAAATGACCCTTCCCAGCAGCATTAGCTGTAGAGATGCCCACGGTGCTCTCTGATACTTTGCAGAAAATAAAAAGCAAGTAGGGAGCTGATGCATTCTTTCACAAAGGCTTTTATAAGCAATAATCTAGTCTAAATGAAAACCATGGAAATTAAAACACATCCTTTAGTAGAGGCAAACAAACTCTCTGAACTAAATATTTCAGGGAGAAAGTGGAATTCCTAAGATTGTAAAAGTGGCATCTAGGATTCATTATGTAGTTAGCATAAAAAGTGATCCACGTTTAATCAGAAGCAAGAATGACTTTATTTAGCAGGACTATTACTAGTGACTTTCGTTAATACACTTGATCTTAGCCAAAAGGCTGAGAAGCGACGTGACTTTTGTTAATAACAAAGCAGCAAGTTGCTTCTGTATATTTCTACTCCCTACCCTTATATCCACTGGCTAATTTTCAGTGACCTTTTTCTCCTTCTTTCTTTCCTTTCTTCCTGATCTCAAATTACACACTTCGCTGTTGGGGGGTTTCTTTTCCTTTTCTGCTTTTTCTAGTAGCCAAGGATGTGTTCTTTCAACTATGACCATTCTGGAAACATGGAGTATTGAATAATTATAATCTATAATGTATACATTTTGACTTTGAGTAAGTTAGGCAGATATAAATTTAAAAAGGAGTAGCTATCCTCTTTGCAGTTATCCATCTCCTAGGGAAACAACCTTCTCATTCCCTCTTCCTACCCTCCCTACACCACCAGCGCATGTGCGCGCACACACACAGCAACCCAAAGAACAGTGGGAGGTCTCCTGTTATTAGACCGCACTTCTAGTTCCCCCACTCTAGGCAGCTTAGCAAATTAGTAGAAATGGAAGAGATGTGTTCTTGTTTGGATGGGTGCTTTGGAATTGATAGTTTTTAAATATTCAGTTTCATTCACCTGATAGGATCTATAGCCTCTTTTAGGAATTAATGACTTGCCCATCCAAACAATATTTATGGTATTTCCCTCCCAGGGCCTGTTATTGTTGGGGTTCTGTATCTCTGTAGGATAAATTAAATATACGTTTGTCATCAAAACTGTTTTTCATTAAATGTCCCCTGTGCATAAATACTTTTATGATGCTGTGTTTGAGCATGCGGGATAGAAAAGTATAATATGAGTGGACCGAAAGGCAAGAAGTAGGGCGTGAGAGGGACTGATTCTTCTGACTCACAGTTATTTCTGGTTGAGAGCTGCGAGTTAGGGTAGCTGGGTTCTAAATTTCTCAGATGGGATCAGTGAAGACATCTAAGAGTACCAGCGGTAAGAGGTGTGCAAATCACGAATCTGTTTTGCAGTCTTTCTTAGCTGAAACGGCTGAATGGTAAAGGAAACTAACACATGAAGTCCAAACTATCTTAGGTGAATTTGAGAAAAATGAGATTAGAAAAAAATTTTTTGTCCTGTCTAGATTCAGGAGTGGCTGAAGGGGGTGGCATTAACTCCAAGAATCAAATGAGGTAGTCTTGCTAGAAGACAAGAGAGCACTTCGGCACTAATGATGATTTCCTTGGAACTGGCTTCAGAGAGCTTTGTAATGGGAGCCCTGGCAAGACTGTGATCACACGGTCAGCCAGCCTTTAACGTGGTGGTGAGTCTCCTTCAGGGAGTAGAAGAGCAAACTCTGAAGAACTGCAGCTGTAGCTGGGGTTGGTTTGGGGTAAGACTTACCCTTTCACCTTACGAGTGGAGTTAAACGATGGAAAGATACTTGAAATGTAGGCAAGGTGAAAGACTATTGTAGATAGGAAATCATAATCTGGCATACAAATGTAATTCTGACATTTGATGTCCATGGCATTTGGGGACTTTCTTGGGACAGGGAGAGGGTCTTTTATTTCTCTTTTGCATGCCCTACCATATCCAGCAGAGGACCTGCCATGTCCTCAGTTCTCAGTTCTCAGTCAATGATGATTTCGAGGCTAGTTGATCATAGCTGCCTATTTATTTTCTTATGGGGAGGTTGGAGTAGTTCTTTTTTTCTGTAAGCGGTTTCTTTGTTGAATTTTTACACTTTGGGGTGTAAATGAGAAGTATCTCAAGAAGGGGGTTTTATGCATAGCTTAAAATGTTCATATAACCTAAAAATATATAGAAAGTCATAGCATCATACCAGTTTAGATTCATGTGGACTTGCATAGAAATGTGCAAATAATAACTTGTATTTCTCATATGATGCAAACTTTTTAATATTTACATGTTTTTACACTGAATGACTGTATAGAAAATGTACTCTTTCAAGAATATATGCAATTTTCTAATGACAATGAAATCTTAGACTAAGAACAAAACTTTTCAATTCTTGGATGGATTGAGGAAAGTTATCACTAAAGTATTATCAAGAGTATGATGCTTTTCATGAGATTTTCATTGTAGTGTTAGCAATTTTTCTTTTGATACACATTAATGGTGGTGTTAAGTTAAAAACACACTTCATGTATTTGAAAACTTCCCCACTGTATTCTTACACTAAATGCTTTTGCAAGGTAATGGAGGTTTGTTGGAAAAGACGTTCATTAGGTTCACAGTAAAATGACTCATTGTTAAAAAAATAAAAGAAGACAACCTACCAAATGTAGAGTTTGAGAAAGTAAACACTGCACTCTCAAAAGCTCACTTACTGATTTTCTTTTTTTTTTTTATTTAAATTCAATTAGCCAACGCATAGTCACTTACTGATTTCCATGTTTACCTTCCTTATCTGAATAAATTAATTATCCTAGAGTTCTAACAGTATTTAGAATGAGAGTTTAAAGAAGTGAAAGTCTAAGTCAAATGGAAGGAAATGCCCTGTATTAAATCTTTATGTGTTGTCAACCTTGGTTGAATTCTCAAGTTAAAAAAAAAAAAAAAAAAAAAAAAAAAGAAATAAAGAAAGAAAAAAAAAAACGAGGAAACATTCTAGACTCAAAGAAGGTGTGTGTTGGAAAAAAAAAAAAAAAAGAGGTGAGAAGGGAAAATGCAAATAAAACAATAGTGAGAAAGAGATTAATAATCCAGAACCAAGAATGGAGTTATTATAAGAGCTTTTAACTTGAAGGAAATTGCAGAAAGGTCATAGTGATGTGATGATTGATAACATTATGTTTTTTTCTTTTATACTGTCCCCCAAACTTGTTATATTATGGTTATAGTAATTAAACAATTAAAAAGTTTTAAACTCTGTAGTAGAGCTAGTATTTATGATGTTAAATTGAGACTATCAGATTAGATTAATTCCATTTATTTAAATCATATACTGAGTACCTAAAGTTAAAATACAACAACATCCACAATAGACCTAACATTATGATCTTAAAGAGAACAAACTAAAACTACATATTTGCTGCTATAGTCATGCTCAGTTCTTACCTTGACCAGTGATTGCTTGTAGGATTTTGCTTATAGCCAGACTTCTCTGTATCTCAGCTGACTTGAATGTTCTGAGTATGGCTTGGTATTTTTCAGTCCTCAGAGTTCATTGTGGCTTAGGCAACTTGGTTCCCCTTAATCATGACGAGATTACTACATGGATACTTTTGTTCCACGTGATCATACTTCTACAAGTTCAGTTATTTAATAAGAACATAGATGTGCTGTGCAATAATCAGCTTCATATAGAAAATCCAAAGAAATTACAGTTGTAATTATAAAAAGGAGCCAGCAGTAATACTTGCCTCACAAGGTAGTAGGGAGGATTAAATGAGTCTGTACGCACATGTGATTAGAGCAGCACCTGTCATATAGTAAACTTGCAATACATATGTGTTTTTTAAAGAAAATATTGTAGTATTATTACTTTTTTATCTAGGCAAGACTGGCAGATCTCAAGTCGGTTTGGAGATCTTAGTGTTTGAACTGATCCTTATGTGATGAGGATTATTTTAATCATGTATTCAAAATGATTTGGCTTCCATAGAGGAGAGAAGAGCTAGAAATTTAAGGTTTCATTTATAGGAATATATTTTAGCAAACCTGTGAGTATTGACACAGGATGACATAAAGTTAAAAGCTGTGTAGTAAGTGCAGAAAGCGTGAAACTTACAACAGGAACACTGGGGTCCTAAGTCTTATAGACTCCCTGTGTGACTTTAGGAGTATCACTTAGACTTCCTGAGTTAAGCCCTAGTATCTGTATTTGTAGAATAAAGATCATTTTTGCAGTCCACAAACCTGTGATGAGGCTCCCTTTAAGACAGTATATGTACATCTCAAATATACTGTCTGGCATGTAGTTGGGATTCATAAAGTAATTCATAATTTATTTTTGTTAAATTACACTTGCTAAATAACTTAGTATTTAGTTTAATCAGAAGATAGTATAGTGCCAAGTTTTGAAAATAAATTATATGTATTGGTGATGACCCTGCATACAACCATTTCCCTGTGATTATATTTCTCCTATTGATCACACTAAAATTAACATACAATGCGTTGTAAAATATTTTGTTTTTATTGTAGAGGATTTGGTTGCTCTATAGTCTCTGTAGCATGTTTGCCTTCAACATAACTGCAGTTTAAAAAGCCTGTGGGTTTCCGGTCCTCCATCTTTTGTTCCTTCCCCGCTCAAATGAAACCTCCATCTGGACCTTGTCTATACTTATATTAGGGAGAACAGCCTGTTTTAAGAAATTTATTAATTTTAAAAGCTCTTAAACTTGGGCAAAGTGATTGGTATTCTTGGTGTTAACATCCATTTAAATTTACTTGAGAAAAGTCCATTCCCGATTTCCCAGCCCTCTCTCTACTTGCAGATGTGACACGGTAAACAGACAGATCTGCCCCATGGTCTAGAGTCCGCTGAGCTTGGACATAGTTCCGTCACCCTTCCCACGCCCTGCGCCACTCAAACTGATTATCCTAATGTCCATTTTTAACGTCTATATTTTCAGAGACATGTATCCACCATAGTTTGATCAAATCAGAAGGACAAATTATCGTCTAAAAGAGAACAGAAGTTTGAGGGCATTTGTTAATCCACCCAATATTTACAGAGTTTCGCTATGGGGAGGGTGACAGAGCAATGCTTTCACGATTCTGAGGGGAATTTTTCTTAACCGAAGATTCCCTAACTAGCCAAGATGCCAATCAAGCATGGAAACAGATTAACTATATTTCTAATAGTATGAGCTCTTGGAAAGTTTGTATCGCATACATTCTTGCAGTGGAAATGTCATGAGATTGTACTCACTGAGAGGGTAAAGCCAGAAAGAGAAAGCCCCAGATGGAGGAAATAGTGGTGTCAAGTGAAGAGCAAGAAAGAGATAGTGGTGGGAGGTCTCAAAATGGCACATGTACAAATGGCCTGGGGAGCGGTTTAGATAAAGAAAAAAAAAAAGTTCTGAAGCTCTGGAAGTAGCTTAGAGAAACAGTGACTTGACAGAATGTATTATGTAATCACAAGTCTGTAAATCACTGGAAGTATATAAATGCAAATAGTTTAGGAAAAAGGCAAAGGCATTTCAGAGTGGGGGCCTGGAGAAAGACTATATTTTAGGGGCACCTGAGTGGCTCAGTGGGTTAAAGCCTCTACCTTCAGCTCAGGTCATGATCTCAGGGTCCTGGGATTGAGCCCCGCATCGGGCTCTCTGCTCAGCAGGGAACCTGCTTTCTCCTCTCTCTCTGCCTGCCTCTCTGCCTACTTGTGATCTCTGTCTGTCAAATAAATAAATAAAATCTTTAAAAAAAAAAAAGACTATATTTTAGAGGCCACCTACTAAGCACACTATGCAGGGCGGTACAAATATAAAACAAATTCTGATGCATTTTTATAAACTCATGGTTTGTGAGGGGAAAAATCTGTTTGATCTTAATGTGAGGAACATTTTCTCATGAGTGATCCAAGACTCATGGCATTGGATCTGTACTGGAAAAAAATATATACACACACACGCACACGCACATACTCATAGCTAACACATTACCTGGCTTGACACTGGACAGTTCTTTACAGAATAATTGCAATAGAAGAGTCATTTATTGATTTTCAAATTTTAGAGATAACCTGTAATGGAATATAGAAGTCTTTGTTATGGTTGCATGACAAAATAGAAATATCCAACAGTCTTGAAAAGATAGAAACAAAATTTTAACCTGCAGGAGATAGGGTATTGAAGGAAGAAGATGGTCTAATATTGACATCTTACAAAGCGTGGGGTTGAGAAAGCCCATTGAAAAGTAATGAAGTAAGAAATAGGATTTTAAGAAACTCTTTACAATTACAGAGCTAACAGGACTAAAGTAATAATAAACATATCAAACATCTGCAGGGGAAATGGAAGTAGAAGAGAAGTCTGAGTGGTTTACAGCCTCATTTTTGATATAAAGAAATCAATAGATAACACAATTGATAAAAATTAGAGTTATGCTGATATTGCATAGTAGTTCAGAGACAACCTAAAAAAGAATTTGAAGTGGAAACAGGTTAAATTCCTAGAAGAGTATCAGCAGTTAAAGAAGAATGGGTTGTTGTGGAAGATTCTGGGCTTTTCTAGACAGTTTGTATGGAAATTTAAATACATATATTTGCATGTATCACATTGAACACAATACAAATAAATGCAAAGTAACCCCTAAATTGGTTACAGCAACATGCTGCTCTGACTTGATTGTTTATTACCTCCTGTGTTTTATCTCTGCCGCACTTAACCCCTTGGGAATTGGCATCGCCATTTTGGGGGGTTACTCAGAGTCAAATCTGAGGATTGTTCAATAAAAATAAATAAATACATTTGGAGTGATCAAGCGTCTATATTCACTTCTTAAACAGAAACCAGATTTATGGAAGTATACGGGTCCATTCATTGTTAATCCAACTAGCATTTACTGAGCAACTGCAATGTGCAGGTCACAATTGTGGGCTCTTGTGGACTCAAGGTACAACATTATTTCAGTTTGATAAGTACTCATGAAGAGTTTATTATTTTTAAAAATATTTTATTTATTTGAGAGAGAGAGAGCATGAGCCAGGAGAGGGGCAGAGAAGCAGACTCCCCACTGAGCAGGGAACCCGATGTGGGACTGACTAGATCCCAGGTCCCTGGGATCATGACCCAAGCCGAAGGCAGACGCCTAACCAACTGAGATACCCAGAAGCACTAAAGCTTATTATTTTGATCAGTATTTTTTTAATATCTCTGGTGTGCCAGACACTGTCTAGGCCTTGGAGATGCAATGATTCCATCAGACATAGGAGAGTCCTTGTTCTTTTAGAACAAGTTCTAAAGAGTGTGCTGGTTCCCCCAAAAAAGCACCATATACTTTCTGCGTACTGTTTGGTTGACTGATTATGATATGAAAGTATTCTAAATATCTATAGAAAGAGGAACTTATAGAATATCCCAGTTCAGGTACTACCAAAGAGTTCATGAACCCTGGAGAAGACCACTCTTCAGAAGAAAAAGAAATGAATTTAGTGAAAGTATGTCGCATAATAGAGATCTCAAAGGACTAATCTTAAAGAATGAGAAAAAGGCCCCACCCCCTTCATAACACTGAAATAATATTCATTCGTGGCTGTGACCTGTGGCAGCATAGGAAAAGAAGACAAGAGTATTCATCTTTGATTTTTAAAAACCCTATTAAGAGATCAAATAATTGGTGATGCTTTAGGTGACTTGGGGATTTAAGTAGAAGTAATGTATTTGTGAATTTGCACCAGTTTATGTGTGGAAGGGTCAATGTTACAGGAGTAATTGCAAAAAGCAATAATCAGGATGGGTTGTGGTAATTTTGGGGTCACATGCAAATTGGGAGTTGTATCCATGAATAGTTTTTCTTTAAATATACATGATTTTATATCCTGTCTTCTCCCTTTCCAAGAGCCTCCAAATATACTGCTAAGTTCCTCCATCCAATCCTTGCACCTGGCACAATGGGAACAGATGGAAGAATCCAAAGTCTCAATTAAAATTGCCTTTGAATATATAACGAATTCCCGTTTTGAATTCTTGTGAATTAGAAACGCGGTGCCAGCACTCTGCCACCTTGTGGCGCATGAAGTCATTGCAGCACATGCAGAACTCAAAATCAGCACCCAGTTAGTTCCTTAACTGGGGCTATGTGGGTTATGTTTTATGGGCACTTTATTTCTTCCTCTCTCTTTCTTTCTTTCTTTCTTTCTTTCTTTCTTTCTTTCTTTCTCTCTTTCTTTCTTTCTTTCTTCTTTCCTTCCTTCCTCCCTCCCTCCCTCCCTCTCTCTCTTTCTTTCTTTAAAAGATTTTATTTATTTATTTGACAGACAGAGATCACAAGTAGGCAGAGAGGCAGGCAGAGAGAGAGGGGGGGAAGCAGGCTCCCCACCGAGCAGAGAGCCCGATGCGGGGCTCGATTCCAGGACCCGATCATGACCCGAGCCGAAGGCAGAGGCTTAACCCACTGAGCCACCCAGGCACCCCTGGGCACGTTATTTAAAGAGATGTAGTTACCCAAGATTCATGAGAATACATTTTAGATTTAGTTCCCGTGTGTGTGTGTGTGTGTGTGTGTGTATGTTTGTATTTTTTGTAATGTAGATACATGTCATTGGTGTAATTCTTTAGCCTGCCACAAAATAATAATTTCAAATTTCAATTTTAAGTATCATGGAAGTCTAGAACTGGAAGGACTTTAGAGATCATCCAATCCAATATTAGAATCCCTTTTGTGATCCTTCTAATGGGAGAGCCCACAGTCTCAGCTTAACTATCTCTAGAAGAGTTTATTTAATTTTGCAAAGCTGATTGTCCTAACCTCCTTTGATAATATTATCTAAAGAGCTGCAAATTCAACTATACTTGCATACAGCTCATATTTTTCCCATATAAACTATAAAAAATTATAAAAGAATCTTAACTCAACTGCATTTTCCAAATCTCTTAGGTCAGCACTGATATAGTACTATTCATAAATAATAGATCTATTCAAGTTTTTCCATATTCAATTCTTTAAGATTCAGGATCAGAGATTATTAGAACTGCAAGGAAACTGTATGCCCAATAACAAAATACTTTCAGTAGCTTATCTAATATTCTTCCAGTTTTACATTTTTACCTTTGTCCCTTTCATTATTTGTTTTTTGAAACAAAGAGTCATAGAGTATATCCTATGCTAGATGCTGGAGATGAAAATTAAAAAGACACACTAAGTGTTCTTAAATTTTTTATCCCTTGAGGAAAAACTTATTTGAGTATAAAAGTTTAAGTTTCTCGAGGGTGGTATTTGAAAAGTGCAGTAGGACCCCAGTGAAAAGTATCTTGAGCTGCTCATGTATTCATTTTCTATGCTATGTAATAAATCACCACAGATTTAGTAGTTTTAAACAATACAGTTTTATTACCTCACCATTTCCATTGGTCAAGAGACCAACCACAGCTTAGCAGGATTCTCTGTTTTGGGGTTTCTCTGACCATAATCCACTGAGGAGCCCAACTTCTTTGCTGTGGGCGGAGGTCAGCTCAGGTATTAGAGACCACCTGTATTTCCTGTCATGTAGCCTTCTCCACAAGTAGTTTATAACATGGTTGCTTGCTTTTTCAAGGCCAGAATAAGAATATATCTCTCTCCAGTCTTGTAAGACAGAGTCATATATAATAAAAGGTAATCCTAGGCCTAATATGCCATCATCTTTGTCATTTAATGTAACCTAATCAAGAGAGGGCCATCCCATCATTTTAGCATATTCTCTTAGTTAGATACCAGTCACCACTGGTTCTGCCTGAATTCAAGGGCAAGATATTACAGGAAGGCATAGATACCAGAAGGCAGGAATTCCTGGGGGTCATCTCAAACTTGAGTCTCTCAGAGCTGAAGAAAATCTGTCTCGAGGGCCCAGGAAGACTTCTCAGTGGAAGTGGACATTGTGATGAGCTGTGGCATTTTCCATGTAGTTAAGAAGTAGGAAAACAAACCAACCTGAGAAAATAGCTTTGCTGGTATGTAAGAGTGAAGAAAGAATTGGATAGTTGGGTGAGGGTCAAATCATGAAAGGCCTCATTTTGTGAGTTACAGAGTATACCAAATGGAAAGGGGAAAATGGATGAGTACCAGGCAGGAAGTAACCATGGTTGGAGGTCCATGGTGTAAATGCTCTCCTGGCAGTAATACAGACAACAGGTGGGAAGACGATAAGAGGCAGGGGAACAAATGACATGCCCTAGACCTCAGTCGTGTGGCAGACAGCTCAGGCAGTAATGTAGTGTCTGGATACAGGAAATTTTTAGGAGGTGCAGTCATGTCCTGTGTGTCATTGCGTAGGGAGTAGTGGTAAGGGAGAGGCGATGGGTGTTTTCATATCATATGTGGATTTAAGTTAGTAGATTTCTTTCAGGTGGGATGTGACTTAACTTTTAATGGTGTTCTAACTGAAGGGCACGGGTATTTCTGTAAATACGCTAAATCCCTTGCATAAAACCAAATTGGGGGCGCCTGGGTGGCTCAGTCGTTAAGCATCTGCCTTCGGCTCAGGCCAGGGTCCTGGGATCGAGTCCCACATCAGGCTTCCAGCTCCACGGGAAGCCTACTTCTCCCTCTCCCACTCCCCCTGCTTGTGTTCCCTCTCTCGTTGTGTCTCTGTCATTCATAAATCAATCTATCTATCTATAAATCTTTAAAAAAAAAAAAAAACAAAAACCAAATTGGTCTTTAAAAGCCAGTGGCTGTGATAAACCCAGATCTGTAGGATGAATATCTGACCCATAGCCAGGTGCAGGGTGGGCAATAGATAACCGACCCCTACCCTGAGTGAGCAGAGGAAGTCTAGAAGCTTCATAACACTATATCATCTGATGTCCTATCTGAAAGGAACCTTGTGCTTACTTTGGCTTCAGTCTGATTTTAAAGTGAAGGTGGGTTATTGGGTCCTTTTGTCATCAGCCATAACTGAAGATTATATTCTGACACAGGACTGGGGGGGCAGCTGGAGAAGTGTTCTCAGCAGCCGAGACTGGCCTGATACCTATTTGACCATCTCTGAGAGGAGTTTGATGAGAGTTGTCCGATGGTTTTACCTCTGGCTCTAAGACTGAGAAAAGACTAGCCTGAGGAGAGAGACTGACACCCTTGCAGACATCAATAGAGTGAGAAAGCGCTGGCTTAGGGAAGTTAAACTCATTTCTAGCAGAAAAGCTGATTTGTGGGCGCCTGTTTGTTCTGCTCCACATCACGACCGCTTCTGGCTAAACAAGCGCGAGCGGATAGTTCTTGTCTTTTTGTCTGCCCGGCATTCGTTTTTTTCTCTTCCTGATCGCACTCCGTTTCCTTCTTGGGCTTCCCCTCTCTCCCACCGGGGGCCGTAAATAAGATAGATGTCCTCCCTATTCCAGAAGCCGAGGGAATCCCAGGGGCGATAACGTGCCCCTTCCGCCAGGTGCTCCCTCCTCGGAGGCGCACACACATTTCCCGTGCTGTTGGCATTTAATCATTCCAGCAGCAGCTGCCTTTCCATGTCCGGTTCTTTGATCCTATGAGCTTTCCCACATCCTTCCCAATACTTTTTTTTTTTTTTTTTTTTCCTGACTAAGTTTGTCGGAGTTAGTTGTTTATAACCAAAGAAAATGATCCACTGGTTCATTAGCACTTCAGAAGGGAGGGGGAAATAATGTTCATTACACTTCTATCAGCTGTCAGAGACTCTGTGAGATGTTTTACATAATGTCTCATTTTATCATCGCTAAGTTGTCAAGAAGTATAAACTTATCTTAATATTAATGGATTGAATCACCTTAATAGATTTCTAATATTAAACTCAATTTGCATTTCTGGAATAAAGCCAAGTTGGTCATGATGAATTTATATCTTAAAATGCAAACGTATGTATATAGCTGGATTCGGGCTGGTAGGATTTTGAGAAGCATTTTTTCATCTACGATTGTGGTGAGATGGCGTAACTGTAGTAGGTATTTGTCTCAACATTGAGCTGTTGAGTTCACCTGTTTTTCTTACTCTGCGGCAGTTTTCCTACAGGTTTCAATTTTTTCCCCTCTTGTCTGGTTGACAGAGCTTATCTTCAAAACTCTGTGAGCCTTGTGTTTTCCTCACAGGATTATTTTTAATTTTTGTACTCTTTGTCCTTAATAGTTATAAGATTATTCAGGCTTTCTCTGTGTTTTTGAGTCCAGTTTAAGAAATTATGATTTTTCAAGAAATTTGACCATTGCCTTCGGATTTTCAAATTTATTGAGAACTTTTTCCAAAATGATATTTTATTATTTTTTCATGTTTTCTGCTGTAGCTAAAGTTATGCCCTTTTTTATTCCTAATACCATTTAATTATACATTTTCCAATATTTACCTTTCATATAAGTCTAAAGGACAACATTAACACTGTACTGTCCTGTGTGAAACAGATTCCCTGAATCACAATCCCCGTATACATCCTTTCTATCAAGTATTACATGAATGTGGCCCCTGAAATTATGTTCTGATCTTCTTTTTCTCTTTCTTGAGAGATATTTCCAGAATTTCACCAATTGTATTTGTTTTCAAAAAACAAAATTTGGCTTTGTTTATCCTCCTTATTGTATTCCTTTTCTCTTTTTACTAATTGGTTCTCTTTTTAATTGTCTTTTTCCTAAATTTATGTTGGATTTCTGGTTTTTTTTTCTTCTAACGTCTTAATTTAAATATTTTAGTTATTGGTTTTTCAGATTTTTTTCTTTACTAATATACACACTTAAGGCACTAATTTTTTCCATTTTGGAACACCTGGGTGGTTCAGTCGGTTAAGCACCTGCCTTCAGCTCAGATCACGATCCTCGGGTCCTGGAATTGAGTCCCAGGTAGGGCTCCTGCTCAGGGGAGAACCTGCTTCTCCCTCTCCCTCTCCCTCTGCTCCTCCCCCTGTTTCTTGTGTGCCCACTCTCTGTCAAGTGAATAAATAAAATCTTGAAAAATTTTTAAAGTATGTTACATTTTCAATCATTTTAGCATCATTCTACACATTTTGGTATGTATTACATTCACAGCTATTCAGCTGTCTTTTTTTTTTTTTTTAATGTAGGCTCCGCTCATGGAGCCTAACCAAGGGCTTGAACTCATGACCCTGACATCAGGAGTTGGATGCTTAGCTGACTAAGCCACTCAGGCACCCCTCTCCTATCTTCTTTAACTCCTAAGTTATTTAGAAATGTTTCTTTTACATTTCCAAACAATGTATCTTCAAAGCTATTTCTTTTTTCGTAATATCAAGTCATTTCATGGTTAGCAACATTGTTTTTATGGTATAGATTCTTTGACATTTGTTGAGGCCTGATTTATGGCCCACCGTGGGGTAAATTTTTATTAATGTTCCGTGTGTAGTTGAAAATTGCGTTCTCCAACTGATGAGTGTAGTGCTTTATATGTGACATTTAGATCAAGATTATTAAGTATTATACTCTGTTACTTCTTGTATATCAGACCTTTTTGTTTACTTCCAGTCTTCCTTAAGCATATATTTTCAAATTTTTAGTAAGGGACTGCTGGTCATAGTATCTCTGCTTTGTTTCTCTGAAAGTGTTTTTATTTTATCCATTTTCCTAACATATATTTGCATGATATAACATTCTAGTTTTTTTTTTTTTCGTGCAATTTGAAGATATAATGACATCCTCTTATAGCTTTCATTTTATTCCCTATTAAATGGTGTTACTTTGTAAGTAATATGTCTTTTCTCTCTAGCTGATTTTAAGACCTACTCTTTATCGTTCTTTACTATTGTGAGTAAGTTTTTTGTGGAGTGGTTGTTTGTTTTAGTAAATCCTGCTGGGACTTAGCATACTACCTAAGTCTGTGGACTTGTATATTTTAAATCTGGAAAATTCACAGCCCGTCTTTTTTGGGACAGTGTTCCTCTCCTTTCAGTCCCTTGTTGGAACTCCCAGTAGAAGAGGATGGGCAGGATGCTTTGAGAGGTCATACAGGTTTGGCTCTACACAAAGTTACCAGGAAGGGAAGAAGTAAGGCTTCGAGGTCAGCCCATTCTTTCTTTGCCACCTTGTGCCTGAAAGTCTGTGCCTATCCACCAATGTTGCCTCTTTTCTAAAATGTTCTCTAAGTTGCTTTTTTGGCTGCCTGGGGTTCCATATGCTGGACCACTTTGTTCTAGCCTCCGTTTTTTCCCCTTAACTTCTTTGTCGTATTTCTCATCTTTTTATCTTTTGTGCTGTTCTCTGAGGAAATTTTCTCAGATCTGTTTCCCGTTTCCTAGTACTCTACCTATTCAGCTGAGTGTAATTTGTTTATTCTTTAAAGGTTTATTGTAAATTTTTTTTTTTTTATGTCTGGAAATTTTATTTGGTTCTTTGGATCCGCTTGCTCTTTTTAATAGTCTCCTTTAATTAACACACACCTTTGACTTTTTCTTTTATGTCTTCGAACACATTAAAACCTAGTTATTATGCATTATTTATCCTGTAGTTTAAAGTGTTTGGGAATATATTACTCAGTTGTTTTCTTGTGCTCGCTCTCAATAATGATGATTTATCTTCCTGAAAATATTATGATTGGTTTTATTGTTTTCTTAAATTTTGAGTTATTATTTTTTTAAGATTTTACTTATTTGTAAGGGGGAGAGAGCACATGTAGGCAGAGCATCAGGCAGAGGGAGAAGCAGGCTCCCTGCTGAGCCAGGAGCCGGATTTTGGGCTGGATGCCATTTACCTGAGCCTTAGGCAGATGCTTAACCAGCTAAACCACCCAGGCGCCCCCTTGAGTTCATTCTTTTTTTTTTTTTTTAATTTTTTATTTCTTTTCAGCATAACAGTATTCATTGTTTTTCCACCACACCCAGTGCTCCATGCAATCCGTGCCCTCCCTAATACCCACCACCTGGTTCCCCCAACCTCCCACCCCCCGCCCCTTCAAAACCCTCAGGTTGTTTTTCAGAGTCCATAGTCTCTCATGGTTCACCTCCCCTTCCAATTTCCCTCAACTCCCTTCTCCTCTCCATCTCCCCTTGTCCTCCATGTTATTTCTCATGCTCCACAAATAAGTGAAACCATATGATAATTGACTCTCTCTGCTTGACTTATTTCACTCAGCATAAGAGTTCATTCTTTATGGAGAATTTATCTACAATATTTCTTTAAGATCTAGGTTGAAGGTGATTTCCTAAAGAAAGAGTGTGTTTTTTTTCTTCCAGACATCTGAGGGACCACTTTATAGTCTTATGTTGGTGCTTTTTTGGACCACATAGGAAGTGTGAATTTGAGCCCAAAATCTGAAAAAAAGGTGTAAAGTTGTGATTACAAATGCTCATTAGATTTTCTTCCTGCTTATTTATTGTCAGAGTCAAGACTGATAAATGTCCTCACCACCTTTTTTTGGCTATATTTGTCTGCCCAGGTGGCTATGACAGAATGCCATCGACTGGGTGGTTTAGGGAACATACTCATTTTTTCACAGTTCTGGAAACGGGGAAATCCAACATCAAAGTGTCAACAAACTGGGTTTCTGGGGCAAGCCTTCCCTCTTGTTTGTAGATGGCTGCTATGTTGCCAGGCCCTCGCAAGGCCCTTCCATGGTACACATGCCTGGTGAGAGAGCTAGCTACACCCCTCCCTCATTCTTCTCCTTCCTTCTCTGGACACTAATCCTATCACATCAATGCCCCACCCTCCTGGCCTCATTGGATTTTGTTACTTCCTTAAAATCTCCATTTCCAAATACAGCCCCACTGGGGGTTTAGGGGTTCTACATCTAAATTTTGAGGGAACACAAATATTCAATCTTAACAGCTAGGCAGTTATTTTCCTGGTAAACCCTTTTTCATTGAGGAAATGAGGATTTGGGCTCCCAGGTTTACCCAGACATCCTTGTTCTGACTCCTCCCCTTGTTTGAACCTTAGAGTAAGTTTTCTGTTCCTATGATTTCATTAAAAGGACTGTTTAGGCAATTGGGAATGACTAATGTCCATGGGGAAACCAGTGTCTTCTATATTTCTACCACTGGGTTTATTTTCAGCTTCTGAGAGTTTTCTATAACCTCCATTCAGATTAGGTATACATTTAAAAAAATATATACATACACACACACACACTATATGCATATAATTTGTATATACAAATACATTGCATATATTAGTATACATGTTATATGCATATAATATATAATTAATATAAAATATTTAAAATATATAATATATAAGCTATTGTAAAATATTTATGTATATTTTTACCCTATATTTTAAAACTTTTATTATTAAAGTTTTCACTTTTGTTACATACGAAAGTAAATAAAATAGTAGAGAACATATAACAAGTTCTTATTTACCTATTCCATAGATGAACAATGATCAACATTTTGTCAAACTTACTATAGTATCTTAAAGCCATAATATCACGTTATTCCACCTCACAAACCAATGTATGTAATGCTACAAATAAAGTTATTTTCTACATAATTACCTAGAAAGTTACCAAAAAATCTTTACTATCATCCAATAGTTGGTCTATATTCTAATGTCCTTTAAGGTTTTGAAAGTGTCATTTTATAGTTGGTTTGTTCAAATCTGGATCTAAATAAGAAGGATCTTGCTCTTTGCTTTTCTGTTTTTATTTTAAATTTCCTTTAATCTAGAATAGTCCCCTTTTTGTTTTTTAATTCCAAAGATTTATTGAAAGTTAGTCAGTTAACCTTATGGAACTGCTTCCTTATGATGTGTAAAATGCTTCTGTACTCTTCATATTTCCTGTAAACTAGAAAACTAGATACAAAGACTGGATTGTACTTGAATTCAATATCATTGGCATGGATATTTCATAGGTTTTGCTGTGTACTTTATATGCCTGAATCCAGAATGCACATGTATGTCTAGCGAGCATAGTATTAGTGATGTTGAGATTGGTCAGTAGTGCAGATTTCATCAGAACCTTTCTTTGTGAAGTCCCTTGTTAACCTTTTTTGCCTATTACTTTTACTATCTATTGATGATTGTTATGTTCTTCAGTGTTTGTTTTGTTTTGTTTTGTTTTTTTAACAGAGATTACCAGTTGGTGGTTTTCTAATTCCATCGTTTTCTCTGTATTTATTAGATGAAAATTTTCTGAAAAGAATTTTCGTCACAAACTAAGGCTATTAGGTGTCTCTGAACTTGAATTTGTACAGAAGAGAGGATAAATGTTTCATTTTTTCTATTTAATTACCAATGATCATAGTAAATGGTTTCTACCTTAGTGACTCCATTTGCTATCCAATAAGTTTTGGTTTATTTTGTTTTCGGTTTATGCCTTTTATAATGGGATGCTTTCAGTTGTTTTTATTAGAAGAGGGAATATAAGTAGAAAATAAATAATGAAGGATACTGACTGTATTTTTGATTAATATTTCTTGGGTTCATAAAAGTTGTTAGATAGCCCATTTGCTAAGATATAAGTAAATATCTTCATACTGACATAAGAGTAGTTCTTAATTTCTTTTTTTAGAGGTGGAGGGAGGAGCAGAGGGAGAGCAAGAGAAAGAATCTTAAACAGGCTCCACACCCAGCTAGGCGACTGGTGAGGGGCTCCATCTCACAATCCTGAGATCAGGACCTGAGATGAAATTAAGAGTCGAACCCTTAACCAACTGAGCCACTCAGGAGCCCCAAGAGTAGTTCTTAACTTCGTGAGCATTCAAAATTAAATTTCCCAGTCCTTTAAATTCTATGCCATTATTAGTGTTGTCATTCATGCTTATTATCCTTTAAGGTCATCGTGATCCTACATTTCAATAATGATTTTCCTGATTTTTTTTCCTAATATTTTATTTCCCCAGCACTCCACTCCTTCATCCATAGAATTTGGGTTGAGATAAATAACAAACCTATTCTTAATCTCTTTTATCCAGCAAAGGATTAATAATGGGTAATAAAACAGTCAAATAGTGAGTTGTTTTTTAACTCATGCTAATAAGAATGAGAGAGAATTAAAGCTTATAGGAGCGAATTTCTAAGCATCCAAAGAAAAGATAAATGGCACTTGAAGCAAACTTAGAATTAATACTTTGTGAAAACGTTCATTAATGTGACTGTTTCTTTTTCTACCTTGTATTTTATCAATACCTTTTTGTGTGGAGAAAATAGAGACATCAATGTGGTATAGAGACCTTATTTGAAAGGCAAATGGGTCACGTTTGTGTTAAACAACAATTATGAAAATAATCACAAACAACTCACTGAATAAGATTTAATTAATTAGGTTATACCCAAAGAAAGGTTCTGCAGCAGTGTGTTTAACAACCAAGAAGAACACATTCTGATCACAAACCATGTATGGGAATCTGTAATAAATATGAGTAAAGAAGAGGTAAATATATAAATGAGAAACTAGGAGCAGAGATGTTGTTTTAGGTAGCAAGGACTTGGCTTCACTAATTATTAGTATTAAAATGTGGGTAGCTAAGTCTATAATTAAAACAAATAAAGCTCACTCTTCCAAAGGCAACCTGTAGTTTAAAATAACAGGATGAAGTCATGTAACAAAAATTTTGATATTCAATATATAGACAGAAAACATATATCTAAAAACGTCTAATTTTAAGTACTTTATTTGAAAAGCCTCCTTTTAAAAAATATAAATAAATAAATAAAAATAAAAAGCCTCCTTATAAGACACAAAGAGGTGTACAAAAACGCAAAGTGTGTATTGTAAGATGAGAATAGCACATGTCATGCCATCAGACCAAGCAGCACTGTTATTTGATAAGTTTTCTACATGCTGGTGTCCAAGAACTAATTGGTGACGAAAAGCATCTTAACAATTATAGTTGGCATTCACTCTTTCATTCATGCAGCAATCACATGTCAAAATATCATGTGCCAGATAGAGTTCCAAGTACCAAGGGGGAAAAAAAGAATATTAATAAGGATGCTTCATTTAAGGAGCTCAGAGTCTCTTTGGAGAATTATGCACAGAAACAGTTAACAGTAGTTCACTATGAAAAGTGTTATCACCGAAATATGGAAGATGTGCAGTGGGTGACTTGAAAAACATGGGGGTTCTTCTGTCTGGATAAGTTGGAAAGAGCTTTTCCAAGGGGATAAGTTTAGCTTTAGGTGTTGAATGTTGTACACCCATCCACAAACTGAAGAAATGGAGAATGGCAATTTCAAATGGGAAAATCAAACCACGTCTGTAAAGACAGGAGGTTTTAGAACAGCAGGTAGTGCTTAGAGTAACAAGTAGGTCTGTGTGATTGGAGGAGAGTTCATGAGAGAGACTGGCAGGCCATGAGGCCCCATGAAATGTGGGTGAAGATGGGGAAGACGGGATGCTGTGAGAAGCAGCTTAGGCTTATAGACTCCAGTATTCACTGGTGTCCAGCAAAGGTTTTGGTGTAGTTTTATGTAGTTACCAGTTCTGTGGTTTGTGGGGGATAAGGGAAAGATGGGGAGAAATTGTAGGCAGAAAGATGAGTTTGGAGGATATTGCCAGAGTTGATAGGATATGAACGAAAGCAGTGGTAGTAAGACTGATTAAATAGGAGCACCTGGGTGGCTCAGTGGGTTAAAGCCTCTGCCTTTGGCTCAGGTCATGATCTCAGGGTGCTGGGATCGAGCCCCACATCGGGCTCTCTGTTCAGCGGGGAGCCTGCTTCTCCCTCTCCCTCTACCTGACTCTCTGCCTGCTTGTGATCTCTCTATCTGTCAAATAAAAAAAAAAAAAAGACTGATTAAATAAGTGATGGTTTCAGAAGTTTTTAAAACATAGAATCAACTAGGCTGGAGGAATAGTTAAACATCATGGGTTACAGAGAGAGTCAAGAATTATTCTGAAATAGCTAAGCTGGGTAGATTACAGTGGCGGTGAATTAAGAACAATTGGAGAAACAGTAGTTTTAGGGAAAAATTTCCTGAACTTGGCTTTGGGCATGTTAGGAACTAAAGAATACCAGGGAAGAACTATGATAGATGGACCCTGAAAGATATCTTCCTCCCCATAAAATAAGTTTAGAAGGGAAACTTCAAGCTATCCATTTGGGATTTGATTCAGTTTGGTGGATTTTCATTAAAGCGAAGGATTGTTTTTCTGCCTATGAAAAAAAAGGCAGGCAAAACTTATGAATATGGAACAAACATGTTTATCTAAAGCATCAAAAAGCTCAAAGGACCTTTTGATGTAAATTTTCATAATGCAGATTTGAGAAAATTATCATCCTTGTGTTTCCATTTTAGATTCATATTGTAAGATTAGGCCCAAGGTTACCTTTAATCTTGATTGATAGAGATTTAATGAAAGGTATACAAACTTTGTTCAAAGTTTAGGAGATAGAAGGTTGTTGTGAGGAATTTGGGGGATTTGGAGATTTCAAAGACTTTTTTTTTTTTTTAAATAATGAACAACATTTATAAAACAAGGGTTAAAAAATTGTTTGGAATTATTGACAATGTGATAATTCAACTATCATTTACTTCCTGACAGTATTTGACAAGCAAGTGTTTTTTTATCCTCTATTCATTATTTCAGAGTTTTCATTCACAAGCACCTCAATGGTTTTTCTCTTCTTGTTTCTTAATTGAGAAAAAATTTAGAGAAATTAATTGACATTGTTGAGAACATCCAAATAGTCAGCACACCAGAATTTGGGAGAGAGCTCTCTCTCTCTTTCTCTCTCTCTCTCTCTCCAGCTGTTTTCTAAAGTATCCACCCAAGTGGGGTCTCTAGTTATTAGCTAACATCATTGTTAAAATAGGCCAGTAACCCATGGTTTCATTTTTTGTTATATTTCTGAGTATTCAGTAAGATTGCTGATTATTTAGTAAAAGGCCAAAGTGCCTCTCTCAATAAGCAATTCATAAATGAATGTGAATGACTTAGTGCTATCCAAAATACTGAGCCAGAGACTTAGTTGGAAACTAGTGAACTAAATCTTGTAGATAAATGACAGCAATAGGATGAGGCATTCAACGTTAAGCTTACCTTTACTTAAGCCAGTGGATGCTGAAAACAGAAAAGGAGTTTTTGTATGTTAAGAAGCAATAGATTCCCAAAATGCACCACCAACAAAGCTTGATTTGTGCATTTGTGACTTTTTAGAGAAACATGTATTTATAACACTATTAAGCAGAATAGCCTTAAATCAAAAGCATAAAGTGTGGTTTGACTAGTAGCATCTGGAAAGAATCAGTCACTTAGCCTGTAACGTTTCTAAGCAACCACAAATTGGAGCAATGCAAGGATAGTTCATGGAGAGTGAAAGCTGTAATTTTTAGATTTTTACAATTTTGGATCTGCTGTAGGGCAAAAACACTGAAAACTAATTTACATATTTTATCTTTATGTCTTAAATACAAATTTCATGTGACATCAAATAATCACAGCTTTTTGTGAGCAAATGGACCTTTTCAGGAGGTCCAATTTAAGACTTTGTTTGTTATGTATCATTATAATCGCATGTGTAGTCCAGCATAATTATTTTGTGAAATCTACAGCAATATTGCAACTGTGGTATTATTATTATAAAGCTATGAATTTACTGACATAATTCAGATACTTACTGAACTTAAAAACTTTAATTGGATTGAATCCAGTCATTATCAAACAATATTTTGTGTACTTTTTACATTATGAGTCTAAATGTAAGTCAAATTTTCCCCTTTTTGCTGGGTTGCTATTTGCATTTTTTCAAATTAATTTAAATGTAAATATATTTTACACAAATTACTTTTTAAAAACCTTGGAGGTAAATCTCAAAGGTCTGCCATTTAACAAGAAGACAGAAAAATACAGACTTTTTCTTAGTATTCTACAATAAAGCCATTTTAAGAATTCTAAATTCTATTTTAAAATGGCCTTATTGTAGAATACCATTTCTCAAAAGGATTTCCTTTTTTTCCATGAAGTAGTTTCTATTTCCCAATGTAAAATCAAAGAGTCAGTAGCCAAGAAGAAATGAAATAAATCTGACTCATATATCATGCAGGAGAGATTCTCTTCTCTTGCAAATTTAGGGTACATTTGTAAAAATGTTCCATGTAATCAGAGAATTTTAATAAGGACTATCAGGACTTTTGTAACTGGTTATCCAAGAAAGAAGAAAGAAACAAACAAACAAACAAACAAGCAGGAGGGAGGGAGGGAGGGAAGAAGGAGGGAAAGGGAAGGGAAGGAAGGGAAGAAAGCAAGGAAGGAAGGAAGGAAGAAGGAAGGAAGGAAGGAAGGAACAAAGAGGGAGGGAGGGAAGGAGGGAGGAAGGAAGGAACGAATGAACCAGTAGAAATTACTTAGTCTACCTTAAAATCTCCTTAGTGTAAACACATAGACTTGGGTCCTTTAGGCATAAGTGGGCAGGTGGCTTTATATAACAGCCAGAATGGAGAGTGTGAAGACTGAGTTTGCAGTGGGGGCGTTCCTCTATCAGGTAGCCATCCATGGTGTAGACCCCTGGATAGCTCTTTTCCCACCATCCGGCCACACACATGATTAAAGCCTTCATTAGTACTTTCTACCTATGTCAGAGTCCAATATTGTGCATTGGGCTTTGGTTCCTCCATTCTGCCTCAGAAGTCTACTACGTGTGGTTTCAGTTCACCAGTAATTCTTTGAACACACACAATGAACCTGTGATGTAGAAACCTAACAGGTAACGAAGATTCAGACACTGCTTTCCTTCTGTGGAGGAGGATGAATACATATGTTATTAATGCTAATAAAAAAGCATTCTGCCATGTGTTTATCAGACTGTCACAAAGGAGAAGGAATTGTTTCCTAAGGACCGTGCTGTGGGCCTTGCACTGAAAATAAAGGCACTCCACTTTCATTATCACACTCAGTTCTCTCAGTGATCCTGTGTGTGGATAAGGGATTCCAAATCACATAAGTAACCACTGGTGTACCTGAACTTAGACACAGGTCTGCTAGTCTGAATGTCTGACTCCAAACGTTTTACTATTACCTTGCTACTTGCCTCCAAGAGGATAGATTATAAAGATGTAATTACATAGCTTACTTTTTTCCCTTTTTAATGAGTAACACTTCAAGTTTTCATAGGGAATCTAAGTACCCGATAAAGTCACTTTATGTCACCCTCTGTCACTCTTATGTAGGTGAGAAGCAGCTCAGACCTGTGAAATTGTTAAATATTAAGGTCTATAAATGGATTATATGGAGTAAGCAGCTGCAACGTGCATAGATGCAATGCTTTCTCACCAGAAAAGAGGAGTTTCCTCTTCCTCATGAGAGTTTATGTTCTTTTCTTGAAGGGAGGAGGTAAAAGCCTACTCCCTGAAGCACTATCATAGTGACTGATACTGTCCATTTAAAATTTTGTGAATGGTGTTTTAATGAGAGCACAGATTCAAAAACTCCCCTTATTGTTCACCAGCTAAAGGACCTAGAACAAGGAAGATGGCTTTTAAAATTTCAGTTCCGCAAACAAAGTGAGAGGATAAAGTTTGCCTCCTATGTTAGGAAGATCGAAGTAATTACACATGCCTGGGACATGGCAAAGACTCAGTGCATGTTCTCTTTCCCTTCTTATGATCCTCAGACTGTTAGAATGTCTGGCCCCGAGATTTCTCGGTGCAGGACCGCACACAGCTGCCCATCCAGCATTCTTTATGTGACATTATGCAATTTGGCAAAGTCACGTTTCTAATGCTTTGACCATATCTGTGGCATGAAGCCCTTTATGGCCTTGGCCAAATGCCTGATTGAATTCAGAACCAACTTGGTTCAGGGGTCAATTTTCATTTAGAATGGCTAAAGTAAACCAAGATGTTCTTTGTGTTTTTACTCCTCTGAAAAAAAGGCAAAATATATGATCTTAGGCAAGTCACTTACCTTGTCTAACCCTCAGTTTACTTATCTGAAAAATAGAATTATATATGCTTCAAAATGTTGTCATAAGAACATAATAAATGAGATGTTTTAGGTGCATGTGTCATATGAACTTTTTCTTCCCCTTCTCCTTGAAGACAGTGGCAATTGGTAGGGACTTGTATTTCTTATGAAAGACACAATAATACAGTAGTTTAAAAAATGAACTCCAAAGCTTAGCAATCCTAAGTTTCAACCTAATTCTCCTGCATGGTGGCTGGAATAACTTCTCTGGAACTCTTACTTTTTGTTCGTTTGTTTTTCCTTTCTAAGTTAGAATAATAATATCTAAACTCACAGATTTGAGTATTTAACAAAACTTATCTATGTTTCTATATAAAATATCTTTCATAGTATCAACATGTAAATGCAAATGCGGGTGGGAACCAAGATCAAGACTTCAAATGAACCTCTTGATTAATAATGGGAGTGATAAATGATTTAATGACAATACAAAGTCATCATTATGAGGAAGAAGGTGTCCATATGTAGAGACTTACTTCACTTCAGTTTCATCCAATAATATTTGAGTACCTAGTAGTTATCAAGCATTATGCTTAACTCTGGAGATAGAAAAAATTGGTAAGACATTAGTTGTAGATTATACACAAGGATTTATGTTTTCTATTTCTTACTTGCTAAACATTTACTGTGCTTCAAACACATGGAATAAAAATAATACTAAAAATTTATTGAATGCCATTATTAAGCTTCATTATGAAACTCTGCTAAATTTTTCATGCATTATTTCATTCAGTCTCACACCACTTTTAATGAGGTATATCTTGTTTTCACATTTAATAGATGAGAAAACAGTCTTAAAGTGTAAATAATTTGTCTAGGGTTATACAGTTTCTGTTAGTAAACAGAATCAGAATCTAAATCCTAAATTCCTACTCTACTTTTAAACAGGTCTATTAACACCAGAAGCATGATTTTCCTTTGTGAGTTGTACCATTTTCCCCAAATGAATAATTTCTCTTAAATTGAATTCACATCATTTTATATATGCAAAAAGGCTAAGATAGGTATTTTGGAAAAGCAGATGGAACAGATTATTGCTGTGTATATCACATATCCTAAACAGAATTGACCAAACCTTCATTCCCACTGACAATAAGAGCTGACAGTGGTGATAGTGGGCACTTAAACAGTTTAAGGTGTGTTCAAAGTCACTAGCTGTCTGGGCTTTGACAGTGGAATCAAAGCACAAAACAGCATTGAAGAGTTTGGATATAGGAATAAATTACCTGTCAGTGCCTTAGATCTTGTCTTTTCTATGTGCATTAACCAAGAAAAGTAAATATGAGGTGAATTTAAATAAAAAGATGTGTGAATCTACTACTGGTTCTGATCAAAGCTTTCTAGAGTAGTGGTAAATGCACAATTCCAGGAATAGATAACACATAACCACAGAGACTATGAACAATCATCCTATTCTTAGAATGGGGCTTAGCAAACTGCAATTCATGGGCCTTCATCTTTATCTTTACTGTTTTTTGTAAATAAAGCTTTATTGGAACACAATCACACCATTCACTTGGACATTGTCTATGGCTATTCTCATGCTTCAAGGCATAACTGAGTAGTTGCTACAGAGACTGTATGGCTCTCAGAGCCTGAACTATTTATTGTCTGGCCCTTTGTAGAAAAATGTTACTGACTCATGACTTTAAAGATTTTCTAAATTCTGGAGTTTGCAAAGGAAATGGGTAAATTAGCATAAAACAGACAAAACGTTAACAAAGTCCTCTTGAAACAATTATTTAATGATTTTTTAAAGTAATTTCCCCCTTTTATAAACCTATTATTTTGCAGGAAGTGATTATTTTACCAAGGCTTTCCTACAATTTTCCTTGTATGTGTTATGAAATAAGTTTTAAATATATTCATTCTTTTAACAAACAGATTTGAGTAGAATCTGAGTACTAGTACTGAACTAAGCCCTGGAAATAAAGTTGAGTTAGATATAGCCCACATCCTTAAAGAAATCACAGGAGTTTATATTGTATCTTCTTATTTAAGTTCAGTTTCCTATAGATACCATATAGTTTGATCTTGCTTTATTATCTAGTCCATCAATCTCTTCCTTGTAACTGAACAGTTTAGACTATTTATATTTGATGTAATTATCCATGAGCTAGAGCTGCAGTCTGCTAGTTTGCTACTTATGTATTTACTCTCCATTCTTTTCTTCCTTTTTTCTATTCCTTTGTTGTTTTTTTCAGGTTCATTTTGATCATGAGGAGAGTTACTGTGGTTTTCCTTATGCTCATTCCGCTTGGGGGTTGTTGGGCTTCTTAAATCTGTGGATGTGTAGTTATCATTAAGTTTGGAAAATCATCAGTCACCGTGTCTTCAGATTTTATTTTTCTTCCACTTTCTGGTATTCCATTTGTACAGTTGCTAGAGAACTTTGTATCATTCAACATAACATGGATACTCTATTTTTTTTTTTAAATCCTTTTAAATCTCGGTTTCATTTTGAACAGTTTCCCTTATTGTTTCTTCAAGTTCACTGTTTCTCTACTTCTGCAGCATCATACTCGGTGGTTATTCTCATCTCATGTATTTTCCCTTTAGGTATCTTTTTTCACCCTTATATATTCTGTTTTTTCTTTTCATCCTCTTCACCCTGTCCATGGTCTTCACAACATTCCTAACTATATGGAGCATATTTTTGTGTTAGTTTTTCATATATTTTTGTCAGCTAACTTTATCATCTCTATAATTTCTAGCTCTGTGTCAATTTTTTTATGCTGATTAGGAGTTATATTTCCCTGCTTCTTTGTGTACCTGGTAATACCATCTTTTGGATGCTAGACATTGTGTACTTAATATTGTTGCTTGCTGGGATTGCTGCATTCCCTTAGAGTATTGGATTTTTCCCAGGCACACTTAGTTACATGAAATCCAATTAATACATTTGAGGCTTGCTTTTAATCTCGGTTTAGCTATGGCATCCCTAAAGCTAGGGTCAATTAGGGTGATTTTATCCCTACAACTAAGGCAATATGCTTCTTATTCTTTGTTCTGATGCCCAAATAATATAAAGCCACTCTACTCTGGCTGGTGGAATCGCGAAATATTCCCAACCCAGTGTGAGCTCTGGAATGGTTCAATCTGTTGCTTTCCAATGATTCTATCTCCAGCCTTATGGATCCTCAACCCATACATGTCTAGATTGTTAGACAATCAGAGAATTGGCATGGAAGGTGCTTTGCAGATCTCTGGGGTGTGTGCACCGGCTCTCTCTCTCTCTCATACTCTGCCTGCAAAGTCTACCTGCCTCAGCCATCCTAAACTCCATTTTCTGCCTTTTCAATGCATTACAAAAACTAAGCTCTGGTTGGGTCCCATATTTCTTGCTTTCTTCCTGTAAACTGCCTTCAGGCAGTGAGCTGGGGCAACTGTCAAGTTCACCTCTTTATTTTCTTTTTTTCAGAGATCATAGAGATATTTATGACCAACTGACTGAAAATAGTTGGTTCATATATTTTGTCTGGTTATCTAGTTATTTATGGTTGGAGGATAATTTTCCTAGCAGCTAATTCTTCATGGGCAGAACTAGAAAGTCACAATTATTGTAAATGAATGGTGAGATATAATGGATAATTATAAAATATTTACTTGAGTTTCCAGAGGCAGAAACTACTAATTACCCAGAAAAGTTGGACTTGAATTTATAAGGAATATGTAACATTTGAGTTGAGACTTTAATGTATAGGTAGGAATTTGGTCCTTGACACTAATTTTTAACTTATTTGAATTTAGCCGATTTTATTTTCTATTCCTTTCAGTGCAGCCCTTCACTTTTCAAGCCTTCTATCAAAATAATCATACCTTATTCTTAAAAATTGGCCTTACTTAAAATACTGATATTATTTGACTGATAGGACATTTTCTCCCTCATCTTCTCATCTTTCCTTAATATATTATTCCCCTTCACAGGCATATTTACCCCCTTTTCTCCTGTTGAAAGCTTAGCTGTTCACTTGTACCATCGATTCCATCTTATTAATGGTTTGGGGTAACAGTAATACATTTAGATACCAGAATGGACTATATTCCGAGGTTACCAATTGTATTTTCTTTGAAAGTGAGTTTAGAAACCCCTTTTTCCTCTTAGTCTTAAGTGGTGGGTATTAAGGAGGGCACGTATTACATGGAGCACTGGGTATGGTGCATAAACAATGAACCTTGGAACACTGAAAAAAATAAAATTAAATTTAAAAAAAGAATTAATTCATCAAATATAGCAGGAAATTTACTGTAAAATATAAATTAACAGAATTTGATAGACCGAAATGCACAGATTTAAAATCAAGTGCTTAATGTGGAGGAAGCAGAATAGGGCCTATTATCGTGATTGGTGTGGGGAGCCATAGGAAGCCCTAATTACCCAGGAAGGAAGGATGCCTTTTTATTCCTTATTCAAACTTAGGAAAGGCTGGAGAAATTAGAGTAGGAGGCCAAAGTGTAATAAGCACCACTTTTAACACCATTTTAAGGAGAGTTGTTTATAACAGTGCTTGGGGATTTCATAAAAAAATGACATTTCTTTTTTCTTAGTTTCATATATTCTTCAGAAGTCACTGGACCTTCTCTCATTTTGAAAAGTAAATTCCAGATGCCCTAGATGATAATTTCCAGGCAGTATAACCTTTACTAATAGCAATAAATATGTCTGGAAATGTATTAACTCTTTTAGATCTCTACAGCATCCTTAATGAAGTTCAAGTCAACATATTTCTCAATGATTCTGTAGCAGATGAAGAGAATCAACACATCTAGTATAGATAGGGTATTAAGACCTGGTCCTTAAAATAATAAAATAATAATTTTATTATTTTATTATCTACTGTTAAGACCTAGTTTCCATAATTGAGATTTACTAAGCAAAGTAGCAAAGTCTAGAGGTTAACAGATTAGAACAATGCATATTCATTCACCTGTCAGTTTTACCATTGTTTTAAAATTTATTATCTTAAACTAATTTGGAAAAAAATAATTCTCTGAAGAAGAGAATTTTTAAATGTTCATTCGCTCTAGGGAAGCATGTTGTTGTACTGAAAAGGGGATCATTTTTGTTGGCAGTGGAAGGCACTTACAATGTGGAGTCAGACACACCTAAGTCTAAATCCCAAATCTTCTACTTATTGTCATACATACTTTTATACCCACATCTCCTTACAAAACCCCAATGCTGTATCTTTGCCACATTGAACTGACAAAACAGAGAGAGTAATGTAAGAGAAATAACCAGGGTTCAAACCCCAGCTTTGCTATTTTCCTGCTGTGTGACCTCGAATAAGTTGCTTGATTTCTGTGATCTTGTATTTCTTCATGTATATAGAAATGGGATTTATGGGATTTATGGGATAATGATGTACATCTTATGGGTTGCTCCCAGGATTAAATGAGTTACTACATATCAAGAGAAAAGCCAGTGGTTTAAATCATCAGGTTCCAAAAATGAGTATATCCTGCTTGTCATAATAGGAATGGCACATCTGTGTACACTGTGCCTCATCTCTTCACCATGTCCTAGCTGCCATTTATGTTCTATGGGAGAATAATAGCCAAATCTTTGTTCCTGGACAGTTGGTAGAATTATTTTTCCAAACAGCCTAGGAAGTTACCACCAGCTTCCCCAGGGCTTAATTTCAGAAGTGTTAGGTTTGGGAACAGGGAATCATTTTCATCTACTTAGTATCTGGCACAAAAAAAGAAAATAAAAGCATGGAAATTGGTTTCACATACCAATGAAAGAGAAGCTTGTTATCAGTTCTACCTCCAAAAAAGAAAGCCTGGGAGTACTGTTTGATGAAGACAGAAGGTAAGAGCAGGTGCCTTTTCTGAGCTCAGCATCATCTGATAGTGCTTCAAACAATGCCAAGTCTTAATGGGGGCTGAATTTAATAAAATTCCACAGTCAGCTTTTATCAAGGCCACTGCAAAGGAGATCTCTGCAGAAATGATCCAGAAAGTCTGTGTGTGTGTGTGTGTGTGTGTGTGTGTGTGTGTGTGTGTGTGTGTGTGTGTTTAAATGGATGAAATGTTGAGTACCTGCTTAATGAGCAATGGGATAGTATATTGTAGATTGGAAAGCACTATGCAAATAGAAGCAATTGTCATTGCTAATATTATAATGATAATGTTTAGAATTCTTTTTATTTCACTTTTTTGTCTGTTTCCAGGTCTGTAGATGTACCACAATCTTAATTGTTCAGCATGGCCAACTTTTAGAAAATCATTAAAATAATTGTCTTGTATAATTAGAAATGTGGGACAAGATCTGTTGTGCTTTGTTTAATGCCCTGTTTTTTTTTTAATGATTTAAAATTATTTCCAAAGTTTTCATTTGTCTTCAGAAATATTTTTCTTACTTTTACTAATAATCATTTGAAAAATAATACCGAGACTTGAAAAAAAAATGGATACTAAGTTCTTTGTTGCTAGTATGTTCAATTTAACTTCTCCTTTTTCCATGTCATTGCCATATTTATTCACATACTTCTTATTCTGCCCCCTCCACTTTAGTGATGCAGTTTATTCTCTTAACAAATAATTTCTGAGCACCTAACATATATGCTAGATAGACCCTGAGAACACACTAGTAAGCACTGCCACTGCTCCTAGACATGAGACAAGCCATCACCCGACTAGTATAAAATTAAACTTGATGGGTACTATAAAGGAGAAGAACTTGGTACCGTGGGAACGTATAAGGGACATCAGACTTAGTCAAGGAGGCCAGGAAGGCTTTCCCATGGAGTAGAAAACACACATAGTTTTAGAGCTGAAACACCTGTGTGCCTTTTCATAAATTGTTTTGGAGCCTCCTGCTGTTTACTGTAAAATGGGAACAATGATGTTTATCTCACTTGCTTGATATGTGGGTTAAATGTACCACAGGAACTTCTACTACCACCTGTGTCTGTGGTGATCCATTCTCTCTGTGTGTGGTCAGAACGGTCTTTTTAAAAAGACATCCGGATTAGGCTGCATCTCTGCTCACAGCCCCTTCCTAGTATTCACTCTCTCATGTCAGGAAAAGTCTAAAATCCTTCCCAGTGGCCCACACAACCCAAAATGAATTAATTCTTTGTCACCTCTCCTACCTCACCTCATTCTCTCCCTTACTCATCTACTTCTAGTCACAGCATTTTATTCATTTTATTATTTTATTTTTTTTTACTAACCCTTAATCCCATCAAATCAAGTGGGTTTCCAGTCAATGGCCCCTTGCATGTCCAGGATTCACTCTTCTGTCTCTGGAACACTCCCTCCAAATAGTCACCTCACTCACTCTCTCATTTCTTTGAGATCTCTTGCTGAAATGCCATCTCCTCAGAAACGATGCTTATCCTCATGCCTCTGTCTAGATTATCTCCTTCCACCCATATTTCCTACCCTGAAATTGTCTGGTTCTCTTCTCCTTTACCCTGCTTCGAGTAATCTTCATAGTGCTTCTTTTTTTTTCTTTTTTTTTCATAGTGCTTATTGATAACACTGATCATTATACGACATCAACAATAAGAACTTCAGCTAATAATAATATTTACTATTTGCCAGGCTCTCTTCTGAGCTCTTTACAGCTGTTAACTCATTTAATATTCCATGTGATGGAGAGAGATAGATAAGTACCGTTAACCTCATTTTACAGGTAGGGGAACTACTATTCTTACTTGACCACAGACAAGTGGTCAAGTAAGAATTCAGGGTCAGACAGTATTGATTCTTGACAACTATGCTTTGCTGTCTCTCAGCTTGGGAGTGTGCTATATAATCATTTTTTTTTTCCTTGTTGGTTCTCTGTTTTCTTGCTGGTGTATAAGCTCCATGACAGGAACTGTACGTGCAGGGCCTAGAACACTGGATTTGGCTGCTCAGTAAATGTTTGACTAGCAGTGCCTGAATGTACTTAGTGCAGTGCCTAGCAAAGGTGGTTTTTATTATGTGCATTTATGGTAGTTACATTTCATGGTATAAAAATTGACATATAGAGCTGGGAATAACTATCCATAGAAAAATTATTGAGTTTGAAATATCTGTCTTAAGTGTGCTCACCCTCCTGTTTTAGCATCCCTTACCCTCTGCTTGTGCCTCCACTGTCCTGTCTTTAGGCCCTTTGTTCTCCTCCTGCCCCTATTATCCTTCTTGGAAGTGATCTGAACTTTCCTACTTGAATTATAGAAACCTGAGTGATGACTTAGTGATCCCTCGATGCAGCAAGTTCCTAACTCACATCATTCAGAAACAATATTCAATAAATATTTATCAGACACTGACTTGTGTTTGGGGCACTGTGCAAGATGCTGGGAAATAGGGTGAAAATTACATTCTCCCTCTTCAGAGCATCTTCTAATCCATCCTCCAGCATGAGTCTCATAAAATGACACACTTGCTTCATAATTCTAATGGCTTCAATGAAAGGCCCTGTGTGGTCTTTTTTTTTCCTGTATCCTTATCCCACCTTCTCTCAAGTTCCAATTATACTAATGAGCCTCTGAGTCTGTCACCATAATGGATGCCTTCTGCACCTTCATCCAACCCTTTCTGTCCCTTACTGTGCTCATGGATCACTGACTCACTTACTTCTCCTTCATATCCTAGCTCGACCGTCACCAACTCCAAAGATACTCTGCTGCCAGAAAATCCTGTTCGTGCTTATATTGTCCTATTTGCCAGGGGACCCTATGGATGGTGGATTAAAGTAGGGCCTATGTATTTATCACTCGTTCCCATGAAACATTACCTTGTTCACGGCAGAATTCCTGCTTGCTCTGTGAAGGATGCCCCTAAATTGTTTGTTAGAAGGAAAACAAAGTAAAGACCATTTGAATCAAATTGATGTAGTAAACCTCACTGTATAATCACCAGCTTCAGTGAAGTTGGTGGGAGAAGAAGTTTTCAGAGGGTCCAGAACCCTTCCCCTTGATGGCAGGTGCTGCTGGCTCTGGGCTGGACTCCAGGCTGCAGATATGGATAACGAGATGTGACGTGGTCAGTCTAGGGATTGACCATTCTAAGGTCTAGAGATTAATTCTCTGCTCCTATTTTTCTAAAGACAACACTTCTAAGGTGTCAGTGAGAGCAATTTTCCACAGTTGAATCACTTTGATAAGAAATCTTTCTTCGTATTCCCAGCAAATAGCATTTTTCTCATCTCTGAAAACAAAGTTATTCTGCCAGGACAAAAATGTTTTGAGAGGGGGAAAAAAGGTTCATTTCCTTCTCAGAATTAGGGAAATAAAGATCAACTTAGGAGGAGAAAAGGAGACTAGGAGGCAAACATGATTTGTTTGAGTTTAAACTAATGCAGTTGCATTGCTTAAAAAATTACAAACAGTCTAAATCGCTTTTGTAATTCACATATTCAACATTTATTGAATACATAAATGCAATGAACACTTCTAAAATTTTTCACTTTGATACTTTTTTTACTTGGATTTTATTTGACGTTATCCTGTTTTACTCAGCTGTTAAAGAGGAAGATGTTCCTATTTCAACACTTCACTGAGGAATTTGAATAATGATTGAATCGGCATTTTCATTCAAAATTTGTTGAGAACTACACATGACATTGTACCAGATGCTAAATATATGGTAGAGGACAAGCTGAGCACAGTCTCTGGCCTCTCGGAAGCTGTATGCGAACATTTAATTGGTTCCGGTTGTGGGAAGCGCTACCAATGAGAAGGGAGATGTGAGCTGAGGCTCTTCCAGACCAGGGAGGTCTGACCTCCCAGGGAGGTCGTGGAAGACTTAACAAAAGTGAGATCTGAGAGCAAGAGGATTAGTGGGAACTGGTTAGGAAACCGATAAAGTTTTGGAAGAATACTGTTGAAAACAGAGGAATCAGCCTTTGCACGCATTCTGAGACAGGAGGGAGCATGGCCAGAGAGACGGGAGAGCAGAGAGCCAAGAAAAGAGGAGAAAAATGAAGACAGGAACAAATTGTACACGACCTTGAGGGTCACACTGAGGATTTCAGATTTTTTTCAAAAAGCGTTGCTCACCATTTGAAAGTTATCAAACGCATCGTGTTTTGTGAAATTATGGCTGCTCTGTGGAGACTGGTTTGGAGGAAAAGTAAGCCCCATGGTCTGAAGGGGAAGGGATATGACCCATAGAACAGGAGGCCTTTGATTTGGACTAGAAGCCATTGTAGAGACAAGGAAATGGAAGAGCAGGTTTCTTTCTTTCTCCCTCACTCCTTCACTCCTCTCTCTCTCTCTCATTCCCCCTCGCTCTTTCATTTTCCCTTCCTTCATTCCTTCTTTTCTTCCCTTTTTCCTTTTTTAAAAACATCCTGACTACAACACTGAGAATCACTGGGAGGGGAGTAGAATTGAACAGAAGGAGATTTAAAAAAGTTAAAATCCTTAATTATGACTGGAACTAAGACAGTGCCATTAGAGATAGGAGATGAGGATGAATTCAGAGAATATTTCAGAGGTAGACAACAGACCTTGGTGACCAATGCATGTGTGAGGATGAAGAATTGTCAAGAATGACTTTCAGATGTCAGATGGGCAGCTCTGGGAATAGCAGTGCTGTTCACCAAGGGCAGGAACATTGGGGAAGACCAGGTTTGAAGAGAAGAATGTCAGTATGGTTTCGGATATTTGAAGTGTGAGATATCTCTATGTTTTTCAAATTGTATTGCTAAGTAAATCCTAAAACTTTCCACTGAATTTAAGTACCATAGAAGTTTTTAATAGCCTTAAGGTGAGTGGCAAAAACCAGTTAGAAAAAGTTGAGAAGCAAGTGGGAGGTGACAGAATGGACAGAGTAGAGATCACTGTTTTTGAGAAGTATGGTTGTAAATCGAGGGAGAGAAACATAGTGATAGGTGGAAAAAGATTTTTTTTTTTTAAGATGGGACTGAGATTTGAGCACATTTGTATAGCCATGAAAAATATATAGGATGATGAGAGAACTTGGATATTCTGAAACAAGAAGGAAGAACAATGTGTATTATAAGGAAGAGAAGAGGATCCAGGGTATAGGAGAAAGGGTAAAACTCTTCAGTGTTTCTTCATTAATCATCCCTGAGATTCAGAACTTTAAAACAAATGTTAAAAATATTTGATAAACTATTATCTGCCAGATATTCTTATGAAACCTTTGCCTTCCTCTTTCATAATATATAATCTGTTTTAATGAGTAGTTTCCAGGTTGAATGTTACCCATCCCCAGCATTTCAGGGAGTATCTGAAATACTGTGATCCACAAGTTATTTTAAGGCATTAAATATATCTTTTTAAAAAGATTTTATTTTATTTATTTGACAGAGAGATCACAAGTAAGCAGAGAGGCAGGCAGAGAGAGAGGGGGAAGCAGGATCCCCGCCAAGCAAAGAGCCTGACGCGGGGCTTGATCCCAGGACCCGGAGACCATGACCCGAGCCAAACGCAGCGGCCCAACCCACTGAGCCACCCAGGTGCCCCAGGCATTAAATATATCTTAAGGCCTTGGTCTAGTCACAGCCTGTTCCAGTGGGGTCAGCTAGCAAATTTGTGTGTTACAAAATGGCTGCTGGTTCACTTGCACCCAAAGTCTCCCACAGGAGTCTCTCCTGTGGCTCACTCTAACTGGAAATATACAAGAAATAGAATTCTGGGAGATACAGTTCTGTCTAACCAAGTTGACACACGACCAAATGACCACAGAAACTTCATCACTTCATTTGGTTTCACTATGTGGCTTATTCGTTTTGTCATTTCCCTCTTTAACACATAAAGTCACCTGAGTGCTATGTGTCACGCATTTTGCCAAGTGCTTGATGTGTATCATTTCTTTTAATCCTCACAGCTACCCTGTGGGGTGTGTATATTATTACCCCTATTTATTTAGAAGGAAACTCCCTGTCTTTCCCAAGGCTCTTGAGCTAGAAGATGTTAGAGCTGGAACTGAAACAAGGTTTTAGGACTTCTAGTTTTGTGCTTTTTAAACTGGTGGGGAAAAAAAAAAACCCCACATGGACTTCATACTATAGAAAAAAGAAGCAATCTTCCTTTGGTTAGGTGAACCCCCCCCCCCTTCCATCTTTTCTCAGATTGTACTGGCTCATTTGTTTAGAAGTCAATACACGTTTCCAAAGGTAAAGTTTGCAAGAAGATGTTGTGTGGCTTAGGCATGAAGATGTGCACCGTCTGCCTCAAGCAACTTGATAAACCTTCATCTGAATTCAGCAATCCTATTATTTCAGCCCTAAAAACTTCTTGCCTAGGAGCTGTCGTTGAGAACTATGACTACATTTTAATTACTATATGGATTTATATATGGCACATTGTGTCTGTTCTACTTCTCCCCCATTGTTACAGTCTGTTCTAATTAGTGTTTCAACTTAAATGTGCTGAGGCAAGATCCTTTTAAGTCTTCACCTCATGCCAAGAATCAGAATCACTACTTTCCTAGGATTACTGGCAAATTAATATTTCTGCTGACTACTGATTTATCAAAATTGCCAGTTCTTTATAAGGACAGTAAAAGAACAAATATTGATGAAGTACCTACTCTGTTCCAGACTTCCAGTTAAAATATATCAATAAGTCAAATGGTACTATATACATTATAGTCCCATGAAGTATCTGCTGTTGGTGGTTTTAAGTTTAAAGAAAGCTCAGAGAGGTTAATTACCTGGCCACAGTAGATGAGGTCCTAACATTATTTATATATAAATAAATAACTTATGTGTGTATGTGCGTGTGTTTGTATTCCCCCTCTTTTTTAAGAACAATTTGAAATTGTTTTTTAAACCTGGATATAATACAGTAAGGTAAAATAAGAATACAATTAGGAGGGTGCCTGGGTGGTTCAGTGGGTTAAGCCTCTGCCTTTGGCACAGGTCATGATCTCAGTGTCCTGGGATCGAGTCCCACATCGGGCTCTCTGCTCAGCGGGGAGCCTGCTTCCCCCTCTCTCTCTGCCTGCCTCTTTGCCTACTTGTGATCTCTGTCTGTCAAATAAATAAATAAAATCTTTAAAAAAAAAAAGAATACAATTAGGAGAAGTAATCAGAAATATGATATAATATGGGTTTAAAATTGATGATGTCATTAGTAACATTATATGTAGAATATAAGCTGCAGAGGTCCTCTGTATTTGCTCAAAGAAAATACAAAATCTGACTCTGGGTCTTTAAGCAGCCCATAAAAGGGGGAAAAGATGATAAGGGGTTATTATTTATAATACCTCCAGATTTGAAAGCAAACTTTCTTTTTTTTTTTTTTTCTGGAGAAACGTAATTTTTCCTGGAACTCAAAGCAGAGTGTCATTTCCTGTTGGTTCTGACAAAAAGAGTTCTATATAATGGACTGTACAGTGCCCTCAAAAAAAAATCTTTATAATAGTGAAATCTCTAGGGATTAGAAAAAAATAAAAATCTTTAATAGATGTAGATAGGCTGATACAAAAGCATGACTCTAAAAACAATTTCTTGTATTTAAAAGATGGAGGGATAGAAATGGGAAAACACTGGTTTGGTCTAGAGATATTGCTCCCTGGTGGCTAGATTATTTCAGAGTTAGATTTTAGAGTATTTAGAAGACCAAATGAGGAGCAAATTATTCCACAAATATTCCATAAATACTATTTTGTGTAATCAAATTTTGATAAGTACAAAGTGGAACTGAATGAAAGATTGTACCTACAGAATGAGTATTTTACATGGTTAGATAAAAACAGAACCACATTCATTAAGAATTAGCCAAACAAAGAATTAGCCAACCTAGGGAACATTTGTTGAATGATTACTCTGTGTTCAGTGTTCTACATACATCATCCTATTCAGTCCTCTCCAGTCTGTTTGGAGGGTTCAGGAATCCGGTATTGACAAAGACCTGAATGGACGACCACTCCACCTCTGCAAGGAGGTTGGCCAAAGCAGCGTCTGTTGTCAGAAACAAGTTCTCAAGAGATCTGAGTATACTCTCCCATTTAGATATTGGTGAGTAAGGCCTCAAGGTTCTATACTAAGGAACCGTGATTTTTTTTTTTTTTCCTAAAGATTTTATTTATTTGACAGAGAGAAATCAGAGCTAGGCAGACAGAGAGAAGGGGAAGCAGGCTCCCGCTGAGCAGAGAGCCCGATGCGGGGCTCGATCCCAGGACCCTGAGATCATGACCCGAGCTGAAGGCAGAGGCTTAAACCCCTGAGCCACCCAGGCGCCCCCAGGAACCGTGGTTTTAAACTCATTTTGTTACCCTTTGCCTATCCGATGGAGGCTATAGAGGCCATCCCTGTAAAAATCCACACAAACCTTTTTCACGTAATTTCAAAAGGTCATAAAGCCCCCTGGAACATACCTCTCCAGGTTAAAAAACTGTTGAAGAGCATGGCCTTGGTAATTTCAGTTTGCAATTTTTTTCAAAGCCTGAATAATCAAAGATCTATCTTGGCCTTATTTTTTTTTTTAATATCCATGGAATTTAAGGTTACTTTAAAAAATGTGTATATAAAAATGTTGAGATAAACTGCAGGAGAAAATCATACCTGATGAAATAAATGAGAAGAAAACATTGTATATAATTTTTAATTGGCTCTCAATCAATTAAATGTTGGAGGATCTTCACCAAAGGTGGCCGTAGTGGCATATATTTGTCAGTATGAATCCCTCCTTCTATGTCATTTAGGCAGTAGTGCCTTTTGTTACATAAGCCTGCCAGAATTCATGAAGATAAAATCAAATCACCCTACTGTGGGCCATGTTAGAGCTGTCATGCATGGTTGTGCAGGTTGAACACTGAACAGGAACTCAAGAGCTAGGGGAGCATCCCTCACAATGTAGAATCATAGTTTCTTAAAAATATTTCTTATCTAGATATATCATCTATATCTATATTTCTGTCCACTTTGTCCAGTGAAGTTTCTTTTTTCTAATAAAATCTGAGTATTAAGAGTATTTTCCAAGGGATGGAAATAAAATGTAAAAGAAAGAATAACTTTTTCAAACTGTATAATAAAGCACTTTGTAGGAAGTAAAACCCCTGGACCTTATATAGCCAAGTCTTTATCTGGTCACTAAAGTTTGAGTCGAAAAGAAGAGGACCCATAATACATCTGACTTTATACACGATCCCCCTTGTAAATGATTTCTTGAACCATCAATATTCTGTCTCTCATATCCTGATTCTGGCTTTGTTAATAAACCTTAATAATGTAAGGTTTATAGTGAGCTCATACATTTGGCTCATACTACATGAGGAATGGTTAAAGGAACCTGGGTTGGTCAACCTGGAAAAGAAAACCGAGAGGTAATACGATCAAATCTCCCAGTGTGCCCAAATCTCCCCTTTTTTAGCAATAACAGTCATATTAGATTAGAGCCCAGTCTGATGACCTCATCATAGCATGACTACTTTTACAAAACCACTGTTTCCAAATAAGTTCACATTCCAAAGTACTGGGGGTTAAGACCTCAGTGTATCTTCTGGGGAATATATTCAACTCACAATGCTACATGGACTGTAAAAATGGGAAACATTTATTATAAGGATCCTCTCTTGGTCATTCTCTACATGTATTAGCATATTAAGGGTTCTGAGAAACTCTGTGTTAAACAAATCTGAATTAACTTTGTTCATCCTAGAGTCTCTAAATCTCACCCACCCCAGCATACCTATGAACATCCTACAAGAGAAAATATTTAGATGGAAGAAAAGCATAGACATGGAATAGGTAGTACAGGATTTAGAGTGACATATAAGATAAAATTCCAATTCTGTCATTTCCTAGCTATCTGATCTTTGACAAATTACTTAACCTCTTTTGGTTTCAGTCTTCTCATCCATCAAATGGATGTAATTATTCCTACTTGATAAGTATTTTTTAGGAATTCTAAAAAAGAAAACATACATTTAATCAACTATTTACCTCATTATGTATAATACTTGGTACATAGGGAAAATATAACAACTATTAACAGCAGTGACAACAACATGTGATATTTGTTGAACATTTACTATGTGCCACATACTTTCCAAATGCTCTAAACTGTGTTATCTGTTTTGATGCTTATAACAAGACTTTGAGTGTCTTTGTTCTTTCTGTCTTTTAAATGAAGATGTTATATTTTAGATAGAGATGGTTACTTACTCAAGGCCATACAGTGTCAGAATGGGGATTCAAATCCAGGTGTTTCTGGCTCCAAAGTCTTAAAACCCTTTACAATCTGTATCAGATGATAATAATTTAGGCTACGAGCAGCACCATACCTAATAGTGACAAACAAAACTAAATTATTTTTCTCACATATCAAGCTTTTCAGGGGGTTAGCTTCCATGCTCTCAGGGCTGACTCTGCAAACTTTGCTATTCTCTCATTATTATAAGATGGCCTCTACATATCTGGGCATCATGTACTATTTCTGCACAGGACAGGGGGGAAGAGGACATAAAGATGCCAATAATGTCTACCCAGTTTGTCATGGCCACAGAAGCTTTTGCAGATTTCCCTTTCACCTCATCCACAGATCTCTGCTTTCAGCTCATAGGCCAGGATTTAATATATGGCCACTCATTCCAGAAGGAAAGTCTAGAAATACAAATATATAGCTTTTTCAGAATCTATAGTGGATGTAGTCAAGGGAGAAGGTAGAGAATGGATGTTGGCTTTGCTAGTCTAAAATACCTTCCACATACTGCTTCTCATTGATTGGACTGATTTCTTGTTCTAGAGGGTAAACTAAACAGCAATGGACAGAAGTAAGTGGGAGGGGGCTATTGACTTAACATAAATTATAAGTAGAACTACTCAACAAAGGCATGCCCACTTGACAGTTCCAAGTACATGGCTTGCTTTGTAGATGTAATAGGAATATCAATAAAGAGTGAGTTATACATCATAATATTCTGAAGGCTGGGACACATCTAAGAGGTCATCCAATCTACCTTCCTCTTCTACCACCCCAATGAATATATTTCTTCAGCAGCACGCTTCCCACTGACCACCCTTCCTCTGCCTCTGTATAGTTACGTAGGAGCTCAGATCATTTGAAACTCATTGACAGCCATGTATCAGGGTTAGAGTGGGGTGACTGGCCCCTTCTTGAAAAAAAATGTTTTTATGAGGTGATTTTTTTTTAATTCAATTTCTTTTTGGTGTAACAGAATTCATTGTTTATGCACCACACCCAGTGCTCCATGCAATACGTGCCCTCCATAATACCCATCACCTGGCTCCCCCAACCTCCCACCCCCACCCCTTCAAAACCCTCAGATTGTTTTTCAGAGTCCATAGTCTCTCATGGTTCACCTCCCCTTCCAATTTCCCTCAACTCCCTTCTCCTCTCCATCTCCCTATGTCTTCCATGTTATTTGTTATGCTCCACAAATAAGTGAAACCATTTGTGTCAATTATCAAATTATTTGAGTCAATTATCAAATTGACTCTCTCTGCTTGACTTATTTCACTCAGCATAATCTCTTCCAGTCCCATCCATGTTGATACAAAAGTTGGGTATTCATCCTTTCTGATGGAGGCATAATACTCCATTGTGTATATGGACTACATCTTCCTTATCCATTCTTTTTTAAGATTTTATTTATTTATTTGACAGATAGAGATCACAAGTAGGCAGAGAGGCAGGCAGAGAGAGAGAGAGGAGGAAGCAGGCTCCCTGCTGAGCTTTGAGCCCGATGTGGGGCTCAATCTGAGGACCCTGGGGTCATGACCTGAGCTGAAGGCAGAGGCTTTAACTCACTGAGCCACCCAGGCACCCCTTTATGAGGTGATCTTAAGTGGCCTTTTTAGCCGTAATGTGAACCACAAAACAGCCATTTACTGTTATTGTTTCTGTTTAGTAGTGTCTGTGATGATTTAGTGAAATGATTCTCCTAGAACACATGGAATATCATAGAAGTGGTCTTAAAAGATATCTTGTAGCACAACATCTGTATTTTACACAATAGCAGAACCAAAATGAAAACTCCACTTTCCCGACTAGATGCAATAAATTAAATGGGTAGAATACTTGACTTGTTTTCAGATCTGGGTTCAAATCCCAGCTTCATCATATGCTGGCTATGTAACCCTCGGTAAGTTAATTTCTTAAGACTTCCGCCCACCACTTTTTCAGCTAACTTCAACAAACATTCACTGAGTAGCCTACAACATTAGGCAGTACTGAAGAGGGAAGATACAAAGATGATTAGGACACTGTGCTCAGTTTAGAGGCACTTACAGTTTAGGGGGAAGGGCAGACATGCAAATAAATCAGTGAAATATACTCTCTAATATGGAAATAAATGAGTGAGACGCAAAAAGAAATGGAAGATGCATTTGTGAGTATTGAAGAAGGCTTTACAAGAAGGCTAGGACTGAGCTGAGAACCTTGAAGAAGGAAGTATCGGGACTCACCTTGGTGATTATTTTCAGAAACAATAGCCCAAGCTGAGAAGTAATATATAAAAACATCTACATTTTTATGTACAAAAATAGAATACTGTAGGTTTCTAATGATCATGAGAAATAGATGAGATAGCTTCAGAAATACCGTTCTTATTGACTTCTTAACACACTGCTTTTTCCTCTATTACCAAAGGTACTTCGGATATTAAATATTTGTGCCTTTGGAGGCTAGAATGTCTCTGCTGGAACTACTCGGCTCGGCTGTTGTCGTACGAGAGCAGTCATTGGCGATACAAATAGCACGACTAAGTTTCAATAAATCTTTACTTACAAGAATGGGAGGTTGAGCTGTCTCTGGCCCCCATGTTGCGGTTTGCAAACACTTGGTCTATACCTTGAAGACTCACAGGTAATCTGGCTCTGCCAGCTCTGTGGGTGAGTTTCTTGTCACAAAGTACCAGAGAAGGACTAGGAAACCTACAGGCCAAAAACAAACAAACAAACAAACACTAACAGAAATACAGATGGTGACACCACCTCCACTTTCAACATATGATTCTCACTCTAGGAGATGATTCTGTCTCTTGGGGCATTACACAATTACGACTAGCCCATTCACTTTCTTGACGAAAGAAGGTTTTTATTACAATTTTGTGGCCAGAATAACCTCTCTTCCAAAATTTAAGAGAGTAGAAGATGATTAATAATAGTTTAGGAGCTTAGAAATAGGGTCAATGGCCTGCAAAGCCTAAGCTTTACAACTCTTATAGCAATGAGCCTTGAATGTGCTTTGTTGAGACTTAATAAGTCACCCGTGTATAGAACTACGCCTTTGTTCCAAAATGTTACCTTTGTGTTCTCCAAGTACACTGGTTTTAAAATTTCCAAATTTGTGTTTCACACACGATTTGCTAAAGTAATTTTGCAAGGTCAGCATAAAAATAGTTCCTGCTGGTGCACATTTGGAAAGATAATCTATGGGAAAACAAATGATCTGGCAGACATTTCTGGTACTTCCCTTTCCCTTAATTGCATGAGGTTGCATTTGTAGTGCCTCTTTCAAGCCACTTTCTAATGCAGTTGGACACCTCAGCCAAAGTGAGTTCTGGCTAGGGAATCTCAGATGTATATGTAGAATTAGGATTGCTTTGCAAAGGATTGAAAAGTAATATGATGAGGCCGGAGTCTTTTCCCCTCATTTTGACTTTTATTAAATTTATAAGATTGGAATTTTATGGATTTGCAAATATACGAAATCTGTATATATCTCTGTATCTATCTATATCTATATTCTGCAATCCAAATAAAAAGCAACATCCCTATCGTTACCTTCCAGGAAGTAGAGGAAATAATGAATGTGAATGAAAAATACAGCAACATGTGACACTGTCTTTCAGCCAAGTCATTTTTAGCTCTGGAATTTTCCTAACCTGAGTACTTACCATTCTTCAGACAACCACAGGTGGAAAGGGGTCATTGGGGTTGGCTGGGGAGGACTTTGGAGAGTAAGTTATTGTGATTAAATTTTGAAAAGAGATCTTTTTTCAGGTAGAACAGAGTTTGCAATTGATGAAGTGATTCCTTTAATAAGTAGAAAAATTTTGTCAACAGCAAATACACTTCACTTCCCGTACTGCCATCTCCAACAAGACACATAGAGCTCTGAGCCAGTTGCTTTTCCTTTAGTTTCTTCCCATCAGGAGAGGTGTAGGTTTAAAAGAGTAATCTTGATAGTTAAGAATGATAATGATAGATAACATGTCATAACCACTTAGTGTATACCAGGCACTGACTAAAAACTTTGCCTATATGAACTTATGGAATCTTTCCAAAAGTGGTCAAAGTAGGTACTACGATCATTCCAGCTTTAGAGACCAGCAAAGATGAGTACAGATAGTCTAAATAGGAACCTAGAGTCATATAATGAATAAGCAGAGGAGGCAAGCCGAGGAATCAGTCTTGCTTCAGAACCCGTTGACTCTGCCTCTCTCATCTACTGCATCCCTTTTCAGAGGTCCTTCAAACTAGACTGTCCGTATTTGTTGCTTCCACTGGGATGGCCATTGTTCTTTATTTCCTCACCCTTCCCTGGCCTTAATGGAGAAACCTTATAGGAGGTGAGCAGTCTGCAGAACATCGAGCTCTTTGAGTTCTGTCCTCCTTCTCCATGAGTGTGGGCACGTTGCATAGGAGGTGGCATGTATTTATTTTTCTCTAAAAAGGGATAACTCTGAGCATAATCATCATACCGATGTCTCACAAACAATGTAAACAGTTGGTGCTAAACCCTTCTTGTGGATGGGGTGGTATTTCAAGACATAATTTTACATTGAGAAGTGTCTGTCTATATTTAAGGAAAAAATGTAAATTGTTGACTCTTTTAAATAAATTAGGTCAATAAAGTGAGGGACACTAGTACTCCTGCCTTATATTTTTACACATGTTATACTCTCCACAGTGTTGTAACCTAAACAGATCATCCTAGGAATTAGGCAAAATGATTCCCATTCCCAAGAAGTTAGATATAAAAGAATCTGCAGCCTTCACCAACTGAACACTGTCCATAGCCTGCACTGCTCCCCCAAACACCAAGTGCTCCCTATATATTTATTTTAAAAGATTTTATTTCTTTATTTGACAGAGAGAAAGAGGGAGAGAGAGAGCACAAGCAGGGAGAGTGGCGGGCAGAGAGAGAGGGAGAGGCAGGCTCTCTGCAGAGTAGGGAGCCCAATGCGGGACTCGATCCCAGGACCCTGGGATCATTACCTGAGCTGAAGGCAGTTGCTTAACCGACTGAACCACCCCGCTGCCCCCAAGTGCTCTTTAAACATGTGATATTTCCATTGGATTTCAAGCTCCAGGAAGACAGGGTGTGCTTCTCTTTTCTTTGACTGTATTCCCAGTTTCCTGCATAATGCCTGCCATATATTAGATATTTAACAACTAGATATTCAAACACTAAACTGACATGATTTTGATGAAAACAGCTCACAAAGCATAATCCAGAGCTTTTCCTCAGGATGGGACTATTAAAAAACATTAAAAGTAAATACAAATACACTTGAAACCTTCTTTATATATATATATATTAAATGAAATAAGCATTTTTTAATCCTATATTTTACCTCAGCCTTTTTTTTTCTTTTCCTGGCAAACTCCTATTCATCCCTCAAATCTTCAGCTGGGTTGCCATCTCTGCAAGGCTTTCTCTCTTCCAGATAGTTTGTTCCTCTCTGTGTGCACACCCACATTACTTTCCCCTCAGCCTTCTCTTGCTTTGTTGCATCATATTATTGTTATTTCTTGGTAAATCGGTTTTTCCCACCAGATTAAAAGATGCTGCAGAACAGAGCATTGCATCTACTCTGGTGCATAGCATACTGTATGTTTTAGCACAAAGGGATTTGAAACATCAAAGCCTAACTGAATGGACATAAATTCCAATTTACAGGATGGGCCCAGGTTAAGCTTGCGTGGCTTTGTTATTAACATGTGACATTATCGGTCATGGGGCCAAGTCTTATTTCATTATTTTATATCAAGTGGATATGTTTAGTGTTCACGTCCCTCAAATTCCTTTTTTCCCTTGATGCTGTTGCCTGTATGTAAATTAAGTTCAAAAGTAAGATTTTCACTATTTGCTTTAAAAACTATTATGAGCTTATACTAATAGTTATGGTTTTGGGTCATGTATTGTTCTAAGTGATTTATGTGTATTTTCATAGTCTTCATAATAAACTTAAAAAGTGGATATTATTTACCTCAAGATATGGAAGTCTTCACCTGAACTAAATGATTAATATCCCACTGACTATTTCAACTAACAGGTACTTAAAAAACAGTCCTTTTGGTATTTCCTCTGCCCCCCACCCTGCCTCTGGTTCACAAATTCTCAAAAACCTAACATCCTTAAAAACCTAGTATCTTTACAGAAGTGAAAATAAGAGTAGTTAAAAAATATAAGCCCAGCTTCAAACCATCTGTCCTACCAACAGGGACCCTAGATCACATTTCTGCTATATTATTGCTTAATTTAAAGAGTACAGTGGATAACCCATTCTGGCTATGATAAAATTGAAGAAGTGGGTAGAATCCACATTCCTTCTTAATTGGGGCCTGGGGCCTGATCAACTGCCACGCTCGAAGCTCCCAAGGCACTGCCTCCAGCATTAACCGTCTGTTCAGTTGTTCCCAAAAAACAGAACAGCCAATCAGCCCATCATGGTGGCACCAGGCCTCAAGCCCAGGGATGCACCTGCTGACATTCAGGCTGGAACATCTGTGTTAGAATTTAGTAGAGTGGAAGTGAACTAAGCAAATCAATGAATGAACGTGAATCCAGGTCTTTGGAATCCAGATATCACATTGTCATTAATGTTTCTTTCTGCAGAATCATGGAATGTTACTTACCAAAAAAAATTGCTTTTATGGAGCTTTACCGTAGTGGATATGAACATGGGATAATGAGGCAGTCACTAGCCATTATTAAAAAGGGGCACAGAGATTCTGCAACTTTTGACTGATACTCCACTACCACTGCCCAAAGTCAAAACATATGACCAGATGGAAATGGTTTTTTGTTTCATCCTTTATCTCTAGAAGATGGGTTCACCCAAGTCTGAGAAGCCTTGAGGTGGATTCACCGTTGCACAGAGTTGTCCCATTAAGCAGTGAGTCTCAATCTTTTTCTTGCATATTGAATAAAAATACAGAAATTAGTATGAATACTACAGAATTAAGTATAAATAGTATTTTTTAACTGATTCTGTTGTGCAACCGAGGCAGAGACTTACTTGGCTTGTAGGAACTGAATGCCAAAAAAAGAGACATGCTTATTTATTTCAGTTTATTACCTCTTTTCTCTCACCATTCTTCTCTTTTGTTTGGGTAATAACCATTTGTCTTCCAAAAAACCACAACCACCACCAGCACCATCACATCATATATTAGGCACCTGAGTTGCAACCCAGGTTTTCGTATATATCTCAAGAGCTAACAACCCTTCAATAATGGCATTATGGTATCTACTTTATACTGAGGATATTTAAATTCTGGGAAGTTAGAAAATAATCTCACAGCTAATGTGCAACAGAGTGGGGACCTCAAAGCCTGAGCCCCACTAGGCAGCTTCCTTACCAACTATATGCTCCTTAAAGTGGGAGACCTGACTAAGCAGTTGTGGGATTTCCCTTAGTCCTCCTAGCCTGGTGAAAATGTTTGCTAATTGAAGGTGATCTTCTCTTATCCATTCATCTGGGCAGATGCTCTGTCCCTCTAGCCAGCTTTACTTCAGTCCTACAGATCCTTCTGCTCCCATTCCGAACCGTCCCTTGTCTCCCATCTCCCTCAATCAGCCATGATGCTCGCCACCTTATTCCAAGAGCTGTCCCTTTGTTACCAGCCCCACACCTTTTTCTTCTGGATCTTTTGGTCTTGCACCTACCTTGTATACATGCCAAAAGTTTTGTCCATGACCAGGCATTGATGATTTTGTTTCCTTGGAGAAGCCAGGAAGCGTAACTTATATCAGAGTCAGGAAGTGCCTGTTCAAGTCCCTGTTCTATTTACTAGCTGAGTGTCCTGATGATATTATTTAATTTCTCTGAGCTGGTGTCCTTGTTGGTAAAATGGACCATACTGTCTGCATTTCTGGAGATGCACTCTATGTTTTCTAGTACATGATCTGATTTATAGTACTCTCTACATAGTGTTTCTTTACTTAATTCTCTCCTTCCTGCATTTCACATTCCTGTCTGAGTAGTCACAATTAACAACTGCAACAAATGTTACTGAAGTGTTGTGAAGCCACTAATATTTGTCTAGTTTATTATTTAAGATAATTATCAAAGATGTCTAGTTCACTTGTTTTCTTAGAGGATCATTGTATTTAGTATAAACATATATGCATGAAGACCTAGGCTTTATGTATCTGTCCAGTAGATGCCTGTTTCTGTTCTGAGGTGGTGTGGATAGAATTGTGGAATTATGAGAGATTAAGGCAACTGGTGAGATTTTGTGTTAAAAACAATTTTGGGGGGCACCTGGGTGGCTCAGTCAGTTAAGCATCTGCCTTTGGCTCAGGTCATGATCCCGGCATCCTGGGATGGGAAGGCTCCCCGGATTCTTCATCGGGCTCCCTGCTCAGCAGGGAGTCTGTTTCTCTGTCTCCCTCTGTCCTCCTCCCCTCCAGCTCATGTTCTCTCTCTCTCTCTCTCTAATTAAATAAAATCTTTAAAAAGAATTTTAGATTGTTGGCTGAGAAATGCTACTCGTGTGCCTGTATTCTTCAATATTGCCGCCGCCGCCGCCTCCTCCTCCTCCTCTTCCTTCTCTTTCTTCTTGTTCTTCTTTTTAACTACCAATCAGCAAATAAACCAGGTTCTCCTAAGGCAGATACCTCATTATTTTCTTTCCTTTTCCATGTGACCATATTTCTGGCTGTGCTTGCTGGGAGGCTTTCTGTAATTGGGGTCAAGCAGCTCAGTAAACATACTCGTCCCCATGCACACACAAACCTAATCTCTAAGTAACTGGTATGGCTTTTAGATGACTGTATGGTCGGGAGATTTACTGATACTGAAGAAATTAAATTCCCCAGGATTATTTTTCTATACTTCATTCTCTGGAGAGCAAAAGCAAACTCCTCACATGTTGGTCAAATTTAACTTGTCATCTTCAGCTGTAGGAAGCACGTGTACCAATACCAACAATGCCAAATGCATAAAAATAAGATTCTTCTCTATAGGAGATTGTTTTAATGAGGGCTTCTTCCTTGGGGAGATGCTGGAATTCCAGGGTCCAGAGTTCCGCTCTGCTTCCTAAGGGGTGATCTTAATGGAGAGACTGAGCAAGTAACTGGAGTCCAGACTCATCTTTAAATTGGAAAAATTTTATATCATTGCATCATATGGGGGTGGGAGAGATGGTGGTTTAAAACATGTGAAGCCAGCTGAAAGGAGATCTTTTTTTTTTTTAATTCTTTGCCCCCAAATTTCCTTAAAAATAAAAAAGACAAATAGAGGGAAAGATATCAGCATACATTTATTGGATGTCCACTGTGTGCACAATAGAAGATAAAAAATGGCAGGTAATTGGCTTTTCTAGGTCTCAGCTTGGATTGTAACATGGAGACAATGCACAAGGTCCCTTCAAAAAGTTTGCTGAGGATTTAATGAAATGATGGTCTTATAGTGGCTGGCACCTTAATGCTCCATGAATGTCGGTTTCTTGCATGCTATTACCCTTGATGTTAACACAGTTGCAACAAGTTTTATCATATAGTTGATCAGCTTGTAGCCCTCCCTCCCCTCAGATTGATTGAAGTAGAGAAAGAAAGCTGGGAAAGTAAGTGGCAACTGAAATAGTGCTGTGATAAAGACGGGAAAAAAACCGCTACAACCCTCCATAATATGTGGACCCCTGTGTTCAAGATGTCACAGCAATTTTTGGGTAATATAAAGGGAAATAAGCCCTATAGCCTGTCTAGACAACACTGTAATGTAATCCATTTGATAGTACATGTCTATAATGAATGATCCCGGTCAGCAAATCCACATTGATAACTAATAAAATGATTACTACTATTATATGAACTGTGATAACTTCTTCTCGCTCTCTCTCTCTCTCTCACACACACACACACACACACACACACATGAATGCATGCGTACACCCAAGGACAGTTGCCCTTAGCTGATGGTAAAGATTCATGTGGGTGGGGTGTTTTGACATGTACAAATCTGATGATATCTGGCTCAAACTGTGTTTTTAAAAAAATGACTCATGGGTGAATAAATGAATAAGCACACTCTTATTTACACTGTGGTCCCAAGATGCCGGATGGTGTTGTGGTATTTCAGTAGACCTAAGCATCCAATGAGTTGCCCTTTTGCCTTCATATTTTTGTGTTTCCAAGTGTTCTGCTATAGTTTCTTTCCCTTCCTGTTTGAACTACTTCTCTTCCACCCATAGGGAACTCCCATATGGGTTTTATGCCAGATGAGGGCTAAGTTGCCAGCTCATAGTGAAACCCATGATCACTGGCTGTAATGATCTCTTATGAAGTGCTATTTCTTCTTTCATGTGCGTGTGATGGAGAGACAGCGTTTTCTATTTCTGAGGCTTTACGTCTGCTGTGGCTTCTGTCAAGTAAATCCTTCTGTGAATCAGTAAACTGGGGAACTTCCCTGTAAGCCTCAGAAGCTATTAGCAAGGCTAATAACATACAAGGAATATGGCTTTTTAAGATAATTATCAAAAATACCTGGTCAGAGGTATTACAATGTCCAATCACTTATACAACCTTTTTCTCTTCGTTTATAAAATCTGAGAATATTTATTGATATGAAAAAAGTATCAACAATATGTTAAACATAAAAAACAGATTCAGGGTGCTGGGTGGTTCAATCAGTTGAATGTCCAGCTCTTGGTTTTTGCTCAAGTCATGTGTTGGGTTCCATGTTTAGCGGGAGAGAGGGGTTGTGCTTGGGAAATCTCTCCCTCCCCTTACTTGCGCATGCTTATGTGCATGGGTATGCTCTCTCTCTCAAATAAATAAATAAATAAATAAATAAATATAAGATTAGGGGTGCTTGGGTGGCTTAGTCATTAAGTGTCTGCCTTCAGCTCAGGCATGATCCCAGGGTCCTGGGATTGAGCCCTGCATTGGGCTCCCTGCTTGGCAGGAAGCCTGCTTCTCCCTCACTCACTCCCTCTGCTGTGTTCCCTCCCTCGCTGTGTCTCTCTCTGTCAAATAAATAAATAAAATCTTTTTAAAAAAGATTAAAAACAGTAAGCATAGTATGATTCTATTTTTGGAGAAAAAATTATATAGAAAAAAGTCTGAGAGGACAGTACCAAAATATTAAAAATTATTGTCTCTAAGAAAGGGATTGTGAGTAACTCTTCTCTTTACCCATTTGAATTTTCTATATTTCCACAGTGAATGTGATAGTTATGATAATAGTAGTAATGAGAACCAACTTTTATTGAGTACTCACCATAGTGAACTAGCCATGAACTGCTTTGAGATCAGATTAAATGGGTTTGGATCCTGTGTTCCCCTTTTATTAGCTGTGTTAATCAGTGTCTTATATCTATTGTCTCACAACATTTCTATGAGACAGATACTACTATAAAGTTCAATTTTATATGTAAGAAAACTAAAGCTTATAGAGTTTAATACAGTTATACATATTCATATAAAATATGCATATATTAAAATGCTAAAACAAAGGGGAAAGAAAATTATTCTTATAAAGTATGTTCAGATTCAATCATGTTAACTATATTAAAACCTCACAAATGGATTTTTTAAATCAAGATCACAAAAAGTTTTTAAATGTATATATATGTAAATATATGTATGTATACAGAGTGTACATACGTGGGGGGTGTTATATGCTTGTTTTCCTTTGGATTGCATTTTGAAATTGAGATGTGTGAGGAAGAATATTCCATTCGAGGAATGTCAGTTACACCTCCACTCAGCAAATTCATCAAGCTTATATTCTCTTCCTTCCCTCTTGCTATAGTCACCCATTTTCCACACCTCTCCAACCCAGAAGAGCTGCATCACCACAGGCTTGCTTCAGGGTGGGAAGACAAGCTGTCTTCCCAGACTTGGATCCTGGTGAGCCATGCTGGTCACTTAATGTGGTGGCTGACTTAGGGCTTAGCACTAGAGATGATGATCCACCAGAGGGAGGGAGCCTAGGAGAGCCAATGTAATGGGTCAAAAATCAGAAGCTAGGAGAGGAAGTTGATCTGTGTGACTATCATGGGGCTCAGTAGTGTTGGTAAGAGGAATCTATGAGGCCAAACTGTCATTGGAAGTAAGGGATCAGACTTTATGAGTCCTGGTCACTTCCTGGGTAGGCACTCTTGTGTGGCATGACAAGCAGGCATGGGGCTAAGTGAGGGTTGAAAATATCTAGGAGAAACTGAAAGGAATCAGGCACAAAAGACAGTGGATTTATTGTAAAAGACTGGGGAACAGGGAGGATGGCACTCAAGAAGTCAAAAAGTTATTCATCAGGAAGCTATAACAGCTGTTCTCCAATTGCTGTCACATTTAATCAGAGAAATCACCTTCTTTGATTTTTATTTTCTAATGTTTCCCCATTCATTGTGTTGTACGGTATTGAATTATCAGATAGGCAAACTAAGGGTGTGCTTAGAGAACTAGCAGAGTATGGGCACCTAAGATGTAAGACAGGCCCTTTGGTAAACAGACCCCAAAGTTTGCAATTAGAAAGATCTAGAAAGAAGCTATGTCAATTGTAGCATACATATGCATCACATTAATTAAAAGAATAAAACATATTTTTAATTACATTGGTAAGGCTAGTGATATTTTCAGGTCTTAGGGTTATTAAATGTCTTAATCCAGCCTTGCCATTGTGGTAGGCTTTTCCATAGTCACCATCATCTCCATCATCATCATCATCATCATCACCATAATCGATCACTGTTCCCACAAAGAACCCTAAATTTTGAACCCTTGCAATATATTGAAAGGGCATGATGCTAAGTGAATCAGAAGCATTACCTAATCTATTCCTCACAACAATCGTAAGAGGTAAGCATCACCTTCCTATCCCAGAGAGGATGACTGAGGCTGAGAGAGGGAAAGTGACTTATCTGAAGTCCCACAGCTGATCTATGACGGAGCTGAGATTCCAATCCTTTCCTCCCACCTCTGGAACTTTTACATACTCTGTGAGTCAAAGGTCGTTATTAGCAATTGAGGGAGAGAGTTAGAAATAATATACAAAGTCCAGGTTAAAAGAATTTGAGACACTTGGAAAACCTCAATCTTCAGCGTGTCCATACTACTTGAGAAGGGTCATGTCAGCTCAGATGTTTGGTCCAGAATTCTTCAGAGATCTGTCAGTAGTGCCATGCTTTTATTCAGCAAATATTTTAGAAGTTCCCAGCTGGCACATATCCTTTTATCAAAATAAGATCTGTTTTGTTAATTTTTTAAAAACTTTTGGGGGGGTTGTTTTGTTTTTTGTTCTTTTTGTTTTGTTTTGTGTTAATTCAGTTTATCTAAGCAGTATAGTGTTGCTGCCAGTGAAGTAGGCAATAAAAATGTAAACTTATTTTGTATTTTTGAAGCTGTGTGAAACTATTGCCCACTTTTTCCTCCATCCCTTCTTTCCTTCTCTTTTCCTTTCTTTTTTTTTCTCTCTTTCTTACTTGCCTTTTGCTTTATTCTTACTTTTTATAGTAAAGTATTTTACTCAAAGTATAAGACTGTGAGTTGGTTCTGGCTAGCATCAGTTTTAAATAATAAGGAAATTTTAACTATTTGTGTTTTGGAATACATTTTTTTCACATGGAGGTGTATACATTTCAGACTGTAAATTAATTTTACACACTGATTTTATTTGCCAAGTTGATCAAGAGTAGAATGGATTTGACTTTAATATACAATAGCTTTCTCGGTTGAAATGTTATTTACTCAGAAAAACTGTCCCTTAAGCCTGTCTTACACATTCTGATAGCTTCTAAACATCTCCTTTATCACTATTATCAAGGTTCTAATTAAGTCATATGTCTCTGGTTACTTATTCGAGGGTCTTTCTTATACACTGCTCTAAACTGAATATCCAGGCACAGTGTTGGATTACAGTAGACATGCTGTTAATATATTGAACAAACGAATAAAATTCTCTACCCCTACTGTTTCTTCTCTTTGGTCCTTAATGTTCTGGACAAATAGATTTCAACTATTTTAATGGTTTGCTGCATTTGAGAACTGAAAATGTCAGCATGCAGCACTATGCTTGAAAGCTATGTCATGTGCCATTTCTTTCTGGTAAATTAACACACCCATATCTGCTAGTAAGAATAGCACTTCAGTCATGTAGAACTAGTAGAATGCATCAGAGTATCCCCTCAGATGTCCATAATGTAGATCAGAACTCAGAAGTTTGTTTGTGTTAAAGCTGAAGATTTCAGGATTTCAACAACAAAAGCTGATGATTCCATCCTGACTGTGAGATTCTAGGAGACTGAAATATAAGATTGGCATAATCTTAAGGAGGCTGTGAGGATAATTTTCAACTTAAATATTGATTTAGTGAAGGTCCCAGAGTCTTCTTCTCTGGGAAGCTGTTTAATATTCCAGTGTTGTGGGAACATGCCAGCCTGAAGGACATGGGGAAGTATCCCATCTCTATGCCGGTCCTATAGTTTGGTAGCAAATACCTCTCACCATCACCTCCTCCTTCATCCCCACCCCTACCCCACACATGCTCATATATACAGCCCAGGTCTGTTTCTCTGAACCCCATCATTCTTTTTGAAAGTGTTACTATATCTGTTCCAGTAACATCCTCAGGCATTTTTAAGGTTTAAATGATTTACTTAAGACCTCATATGCTCAGATTCCCAGTATGTGTGGTCTTATGTGGATTAGAGATTTAAAAAGGCTCATAGAACTGACTTTCAGAGAACTGAAACGTAAAGATAAGCATTATGGATTTTAGTGTTAAGATTATGGTGGTTAGGGGCACCTGGGTTGTTCAGTGGGTTAAAGCCTCTGCCTTCGGCTCAGGTCATGGTCCCAGGGTCCTGCGATTGAGCCCTACATCGGGCTCTCTGCTCAGCAGGGAGCCTGCTTCCTCCTCTCTCTCTCTCTGCCTGCTTCTCTGCCTACTTGTGATCTCTTGTCTGTCAAATAAATAAATAAAATCTTAACAAAAAAAGATTATGGTGGTTATCGTTACTGTGGTCATTTTTTTTGTTTAGAAACAGATCTGTTTTGTGAATGTTATTCTAATGTGGGTTTCTTCATTCTCACATAAAGAGCTTAGCTTTAAGACAAAAGTGTCTTTAGCCTTTTACTTTTCCGTTACTTAATTGTACTGCCAAAGTTATTAGGAACCAGAAGTGATTGTGTTAGATTACCTTTGAAAAGGAGCCAACTCCTTTCTGGTCCAGTAGAAGGATATAGCAGAGATCAGCAATGTCACAAAGAAGAAACTGTTGTCTGAATGCCAAGTCAGTCACGGACCAAACCCAACGGTTGACAAAGCCCTAGATCATAAGAGAGCATACTTTAGATAGAGCCTAATTTAAAACAAAAGCAATTGTGTTTTCACTTGTTGGGGAACCATTTGGAATGCAGATGTTTAACAGCACAATTTGATTTTAGAAACACTTTGGGCAATTTTTTAAAGACGTTTCCTTGAATGAGGTGTCAGAGGAGTATCAGTCCTTCCCATTTATCCTTGTAATATTCTTTATAAAGCATCAGGGGCTTTTCATGTGAATAGCCAAAAGGCAGTAGATAGGGAAAGTCATGGAGATATCTGAAAAGTGTGCAGAAATGGAAGTGGTGGTCACGATTGCACAACTCCCGCTTAGTCATTCACATGGGTACTACTGGGTCGTATCAAAACCCAACACTGCAGCTCTATAATAGGGACTTCCTGTTGGATGCTCCCTCCTGGAAAGATTTGTTTTACTGCCGTTAATTCATTTTCCATCCAAAATGGTCTGGTACTTTCTGAGGCTGAAAAAGAGCCTGCCCACCATGCCCTAGTAACCATACGTGGAGAAAGATATGAACATTCAAGTCAAGGTTTTCCTTAGGTCAGCTGTGATTTGTTCCAGGTGGAACGAGGTGCTGTTCTGATACGCAGTTTGCCTAATTGGAAAAGACCACCAAGCAGGTTGATGGCAAACAGGCAGTAATTTCTCCCATTGCCCTCCAGACAGGCTACACATTACCTGCTTAAAAGAGGGCAAGCAATATTGTTTCCTTTAATGGGGAATTGTAAAAATAAGGAAGGAGAACTATCAGATAATTGATTTTTTACTTTTCTTTGCTAGCAGATGATTATGAAGAAAATTACATGTAAAGTGATGTACAATTCTTGCTGCACAAATTACACCAAAAGAACATATTCCAAGGATGAAATAAAAGACCTTTCTGCAGAAAGATAATGTTTTATTGTTAATGGCATGGTAATAAATTTGCACCAGGTGAATTCTCCCAAGTGTATTTTTAGTGTCAGTGCCTGGGCTCCAAGTGGGGTGTCTTAAGCCCAGCATCAGTTCTGCAGAACCCAACCCACAGATAATTTTGCATATCATGCTTGCTTTATTGGCTTATGAGTAAAACCTAGAAAAAAGATTTGCTTGAAAAGTATGACAGTGGGCACTTTGGTACTTGGTTTTACAAAGCACATTTCATTTAGCCCAGCAGGTTTAGATGAATTTTCACTGTACGGTGGCGAAGAACTTGACCCCAAAGTAGCTGATAATTCATTTCTGCTTGAACTTCTTACCAACATGGGTTTTATGTATTACAGTTTGAATTGTTTTCCCAAAGCCCCCACAACTTGACTCAGAGTTTAACATTTGACGTATTTACCAATGGAAGGTAAAAGACTCCTATCACTTTCATTCATTTTTTGTGTCGTTTTGTTTTTTTAAGAAAAGCAACATGGCGGAGTAGGAAGCATCAGGACTTAGTATCAGACTTATCTGAGTTTGAATCATGACTTTGCCATTTACTAACTGTGTGACCTCAAACAATTACTTAACTTCTCTGAACCTCAACTTTTTTCATCTAGGTGCTTAACTGACTGAGCCACCCAGGCACCCCTATTTTTTTTTTTTTTAATCTAGAAATGGGAGTAATAACCATTTGCCTTTCAGGGCTGTTGAAAGAATTAGCTCTGGTTCTGTATATTTCTTGGCACATTTCTAGCATATGCTCAATAAATGGTAGTTATAGCTGTTACGATTGAAGCTGTTCCGCAGCCAGAAGAAAAGTGGGCTCGCATAAACTCAAACCTCTTTCTCCTGGCTGCGAGAAACTGCAGATGCTCCTGGACTTCTATGAGAAAATATAATTAAGACAAAAACTTTATTTTCAGTTCAGCCATTCAAGTTTAAGAAGCCATTTTCTTCAGAGCTCTCAAAATCCTGATTAATTCTTTCCCTAAGGATCGTAAATAGGAACAAAGGAGGCAAATGAAAATTTCATGTTAACCCTAAACTTAAAACCTTAAATTCTAGGTTTCCTAAATGTTCCTGTCTTTTGCCCATATTTTGAATGTAAAGGGAGGGTCAAGATGTCTTGCATTCATCCCTAAAAAGGAAATGTGTTGTATGTGAAAACAAGGTGGGGTAGTGGAGAGATTTTGCAGTGAACACTGAGCTTTGAATTCTGGTTTTAACAACACTTCTTATCAGTTGTCTGACCCTAGACACATTATTTCACAACAGTGAACTTCAGAGCTCCCCCCCCACCACCCTCTGGCCTGGATACCATATGTGGGGTTGCCTTGAGGATTAAAATAATTCAAGGATATTTTTTCCAAAAACCAAACTCTAACACAAAAAGCAAATGTGATTTTGCACAGGTTTTCATGCACAGGTTACAGTGTTGTACAAACCTTGATTTTATTCCTGGTTCTGCTCCTTACTAATACTGTGACTGTGGGAAAATTATAGAACCTTTCTCAGTCAATTTCTTTATCCTAAATTGGCATCTCAATGTTTACCATGTAGGGTTGTTAGGATCAAATGAAATATCTATGTTGGACCCACTGTATGTACTCAATAAAGGGTTCATATGTTGTTGTTAGTGGTGATGTTATTTAGCACCTGGCCCAGGGACAAAATGCCCTCCCCAAAAATAGGAGTAGAGAAGTTTAGTCCCAATATGGAATTCTGACATTTAAGTAAAATCAATTGACCTTTATTGAGTGTCTGTATATAGACACTGCAGAATTTTTAAATGTCAGTCTCTGGAACTTGTAATTGAGAGGGGAGAGGAGGAGGAGGAGGAAGAGGAGGAAGATGATAGATAAAGCTTATTGTGCATTATATCACGGGCACTGTACTAAGTACTTCATAGAAATTAACTCATGTTATTCTCACATCAATCCTATGAGATAGGAACTACTACCAACCTTATTTTATATTTGAGGAAACTAAGACATGGGAAGTTTAAGGAAATTGCTCAAAACCAAAGCTAGTAATGGTCAGAGTTGAGATACGTACTCAGAAGTCTAGCTGTAGAGCTCATGCCTCATCTATTAAGAATGGGAGGGGGGGAAAAAAGAATGGGAGGGAAAAAAAGGTGCATAAATGCTGTACAAAGCTTTGACACATTATACAAAAATATAGCAAAAAATGTTCCAAATGAGGCAGAAATTCCATCAGACTTCAGATATTTATGCAGCAATGAAAGGCTCAGCTTCTAGATGGGCACAAGAAAGACCTCTTAGGGAAAGGAAGAATATGCCTGTCCCAGCCTTTGAAGAGATTGTGGCAGAGGGATTGATGTCACAGTTGCCTTGAGAGGCTATGCTTCTAACGACTAGCTGTTTGGCAGACTCTTATTGAAAGAATGTACAACTGAAAAAATAAGCCAAAAAAATTCACCATGCCATATTCCAACTACCTTGCTATGTGTTAAAAATTATAATAAACCTACATGTTTATGATAATAATATGCTAAATCTGCATTTCTACATTCAGTTGGGAGGTATTGTGATTAAACCTGAAGATGTTGACAGGGCATCACTTATCAGCTTTACTTATGGTGGACACCAAGTGTGGTCTCATGGACTCTTTAGTCCACCCCTTAATTTTACAAATGGGGTCATTAAAATTTAACACGTCATAGTAGCATGTCTAAGATGAGAGAGCTAGTTAGTGGCAGAACTGGAACTAAAACATGTTTCCTAAACCCAAGCACCGTATTGTCCAAGTTTAGTTCAACGACTATTTATAGAACAATAATAATTGTATTATAAGACAATAACAAGGAGGGTGCGAATTTACAAATAAAAAATAATCTTTGCTATTGAGAAGTTTATAATCTACTTAGAAAGACAAATATGCCCACATGTAATCATAAAACTCACCATAATGGGACAAGTTCAAGAGCAGGGGAGATCCCACAGTTGTCTCTGCATTCTCCCTTTCATCACTCAGCACACCTGTTTATTCAGGGCCTTTCTGCTCTGCTAAATTGCTACCCTCTCTACAGTTCAGTACTGTATCTCTAGCATAGTTCCTGATACAGAATAGGCACTCAGTAAATATTTATTGAATGAAATGGGGGGAAAAAGCAGAATAATATAGAATTACAGAGGAAGAGGTGATTAATTAAATGTGAATTTGAGATACACAGGCCAAAGCAAAGCCAATTAGGGAAAACTTTACTAAAATGTCAAGTCTCCAAGGAGAGGAAATCATTCAGCCGGAAGAGGACCTGTCATTTCTGTTAATCCATACCCCTGCCTTTAGGCCAGTCCACAGATGAATTACCTCTGACAAGTCAGAATCTGGCTTATTTTTAACTCGGGTTTTTTAAACCTTTTGATAAATTTAGAAAATATCTATTAAAAATCATTTGTCAGAAAAATAAGATTATGTATAACTTAGACAAAGAAAGATTCGAGCTCATGGTTCTCTCTCAAATTTTGGGTGTGGTAACTACAAAAATCAGGTAGACTGCTTCAAGGGGAGCTCAATGGTGTGCCCCAGACTTTCCATGGTCAGAGGAAGGTCCGTTTATGTTTATTCCAGTTGGATTCTGTGCATAGCGTTACTCACCTTGACTGTTTTAGCTTTCTTGAGAGATTTCTTTCCTCAGTTCGTGACTGTTGGCTCCGTCTTTTTTTTGTCTTCTTTATGTTCTCCCTTTTTAACTTCCTTCCTTGCTTGCTTCCTTCCTTCCTTTTTTATTCCTCCCCCTCCTCTCTCTCTTTTCTTAATTATGAGTCACTACCATAATGTTATTTTTGCACATTTTCATTAATCGTGCATGTCCTTCCTCATGAAACTCAGCTCAGGGGATGACATGTGCCTTTGCCTGGTTTAGAGACCCCACACTGTCCCACACTACCTGCTATGTTCCTAGAAACCAGAAGAGAGTCAGTAGTACATCTAGTATTGTAAGAATGTGAGAGACCAGCACTTGGAAACCACACGTGTTAGGTCCCCAAGAATCTAATCAAGCACCAAGAGCCTTCCCCCTAATTTAAATCAATAGGCTTTAAATACTGAAATGAACTTTCAGGTTTATTAAGGCTTGAACACAGACATACTGATGCCTTCCATGCACTAAGTTCAGTGTTTAATGCTATAGTTTCTGTATTAAGAACTAAAGAAGTTAAAAGATACAAGTATAAAAATTAGCTATAACTAAAAAAAGTTAATGAATGTGCAATATAAAAAGATGTGATTTGTGATATCATTGACTGTGAAGGAGTAAAAATGCAGCTTATTTATATACAGTTGAAGTTAAATTATTATCAGCTTATCCACCTCAAGCAGGTTATTATAACTACATGTTTTATGTAAGCCCCAAAATAACCACAGACAAAATACCGATAGAAGATACACAATAGAAAATGACAAAGGAATCTAAGCATGTCACTACCAAAAAAAAAAAAAAAAAAAAAAAGTCAATGAAACACCAAAAAAGACAAAAGAAGATGTGCAAAAAAGCTACAAGACAGAAAACAGTGAACGAAATAGCAATAGTAAGTCCTTCTCCACCACTAATTACTTTAAAAGTAAATGAGTTAGACTTTACACAGAGGAGTTAAATAGATTTTTAAAAAAACTAAACTGTATGCTGTGTAAAAGTGACTCATTTTGGATTTAAGGGCACACATAGACTAAAAGTGAAAGGATGAAAAATGATTTTTTTTAGAAAAAAAATTTTTTAAGATTTTTTATTTATTTGTTTGACAGAGAGAGAGATCACAAGCAGCCAGAGAGGCAGGCACAGAGAGAGGGGGAAGCAGGTTCCCTGCTGAGCAGAGAGCTGGATGCAGGGCTCCATCACAGGACCCTGAGATCATGACCTGAGCTGAAGGCAGAGGCCTAACCCACTGAGCCACCCAGGCACCCTGAAAAAAGATTTTCCATGGAAATGGTAACCAATAGGAGCAGGGGTGGCCTTACTTAGACAAAATATACTAAGTCAAAAACTGTCAAGAGAGACAAAGAAATAACTTATATAATAATAAAAGCATCAATTCAATCAGGAGGAAATAATAAATATATATGCACCCCAGATCAGAGCACCCAAGCATATGAAGCAAACATTTACACAACTGAAGGGAGAAACAGACACCAACACAGTGATAGGAGGCGATTTCTGTCCCACACTTTCATTAATGGGTAGAATGTCCAGACAGAATATCAATGAAGAAACAGAGGACTTGAACAGCATCACAGACCAAAGGGAACTATCAGACATATAACAAAGCATTCCATCCCCAATGGCAACAGAATACAGATTTTCCTCAAGTACACAAAGAACATTCTACAAGATAGATCACGTTAGGTCACAAAATAAGTCTTAACAAATTTTATTTGGTTTTAAGATTTTTTTTAATTTTTGGGGTGCCTGGGTGGCTCAGTGGGTTAAGCCTCTGCCTTTGGCTCAGGTCATGATCTCAGGGTCCTGGGATCGAGCCCTGCATCGGGCTCTCTGCTTAGTGGGGAGCCTGCTTCCCCCTCTCTCTCTGCCTGCCTCTCTGCCTACTTGTGGTCTCTCTCTCTCTCTGTACAATAAAAATAAATAAAATCTTTAAAAAAAAGATTTTTTTATTTATTTGAGAGAGAGAGAGAATGAGAGCATGAGAGGGGATGGGCCAGAAGAAGAAACAGACTTCCCACCAAGCAGGGAGCCCGATGTGGGACTAGATCCCAGGACTCCGGGACTCCAAGATCATGACCTGAGCCAAAGGCAGTTGCTTAACCAACTGAGCCACCCAGGCACCCAGTCTTAACAAATTTTAAAAAGATTGAAATCATACCAAATATATTTCCAAACTACAGCAGAATGAATCTAGAACTCAAGGGCAGAAGGAAAACTGGAAAATTCACAAGTATTTGAAAATTAAACAATACATTCTTTTTTTTCCTATTTTTTTAAATTAACATATAATGTATTATTTGTTTCAGGGGTACAGGTCTGTGAATCATCAGTCTTACACAATTCACAACGCTCATGATAGCCCATACGTTACCCAATGTCCACCATCCAGCCACCCCATCCCTACCACCCCACACCCCACAGCAACCCTCCGTTAAACAGTGCATTCTTGACCAACCAATGGGTCAAAGAAGGAAGCAAATTGGAAAGTTGAAAATATCTTAAGGCTAAAATGAAGGCATAACATATGAAAACCAGGGACAAAAGCAGTTCTAGGCAGGAAGTTTAAATGCTTACATTAAAAAAAAAAAAAAGAAAAAAATTTAAAAATGGAAAAAAAAAACACCCTGATTTTACACCTCATAGAACTAGAAAAAGAGCAAACTAAACCCAAAGTTAGCAGAAGGAAGGAAATTTTAAGACTAGAACAGAAATAAAATAGAAAATTGAGAAAAAAATAGAAATCAATGAAACTAAGGATAGTTTTTTTTAAACATAAGCAAAATTGACAAATCATAGTTATATTAACTATGATTTTATATTAGTTATATTAACTAAGAAAGAAACAGGGATGACTCAAATAAAATAAAAAATTAAAAGAGATGTTTCAGTTGATGCCATAGAAATTAAAAGTGTAGGGAATACTGCAAATAATTATACACCAACAAATTGGATAACCTAGAAGAAATGGATAAATTTATAGGAGCATACAACTCACGAAATCTAAACCATGAAGAAATAGAAAAATCTGAACGAATCCTATAACTATTAAGGAAATGGAATCAATAATTAAAACTTCCAGCAACAATAACAACAAAAAGGCTAGGACCAAATGGCTTTACAAGTGAAATCCAACAATCATGTGAAAACAAATCAAGGCCAGTCTATCTCAAAGTCTTCCAAAAATTTAAAGAGAAGACTTTCAGACTGATCTTTTAAGGCCAGCATTACTCGGATAACACTCCAGGAAGAGATACCACAAGAAGATAAAATTTTAGACCAAAATCCCTGCTAAGTGGGTGCAGAAATCCTCCATAAATACCAGCAAACTGAGTTCAACAACATATTAGAAAGATCATACACCATGACCCAAATAGAATTTGTCCCTGGTAGTTCAAAGGTAGTTGAACACACAGAACACATTGAATGTGGCATGCCACATTTACAGAACAAAAGATAAAAATCACATGGTTATCTCAATAGGTGCAGAAAAAGCACTGACAAATTTCAGCACTCTTTCATGAAAAACATGTTCAAAAACTAGGAATATAAGGTACTTATTTCAACATATGAAAAATTCACTGCTAATATCATATCCAATGGGGGAAAGCTAAAAGCTTTTCCTCTAAGATCAGGAACAAGATAAAAATGTTCATTCCCAACATTGCTATTTGGTGTTGTACTTGGGAATCCTAACCAGAGCAAAATAGCAAGAGAAACAAATAAGAAATAAGAAATATTGTCTCTGTCTGCAAATACTATCATTTTATATATAGAAAATCCTAAAGATTATACGTACACACACACAATTAGACCTAACAAGTTGAGCAGTTATAATATATAAAATCAATATACAAAAATTAGCATTTCTGTACAAAAACTAGTGTAACAGTTAATAATTTGAATAAGAGGTAAAGAAAACAATGTCATTTAAAATAGCATCAAAAAGAATAAAATAGGAATAAACTTAACCAAGGGATTGAAAGATTTGTATAATGAAAACTACAAAACATTATTGAAAGAAATTGAAGAAGATACAAATATGTTTATAGATTGGAAGACAACATTTTTTTTATTAATTAAGATTTTATTTTAACTCCAGTATAGTTAATGTACAGTTGTTTTGTTAGTTTTGGGTGTACAGTATAGTGATCCAACAATTCCACACATCACCCAGTGCTCATCACAACAGGTGCCCTCCTTAATCTCCATCACCTTCCCTCTGGTAAGAGTCTGTTTTTTGCTTTGTCTCTTTTTCTCTCTTTTCTCCTTTGCTTGTTTGTTTTGTTTCTTAAACAAAAAGTCCACATATGAGTGAAATCATATGGTATTTGTCTTTCTCTGACTGACTTATTTTGCTTAGCATTACAGTCTTTAGACCCATCCATGTTGTTGTAAATGGCAAGATTTCATTCTTTTTTTATGGCTGAATAATATTCCATTGTAGATGCATACCACATCTTCTTTATCTATTCATCTATCGATGGGCATCTGGGCCACTTCCGTAATTTGGCTATTGTAAATAATGCTGCTATAAACATAAGGCTGCATGTATCTCTTTGAATTAGGGTTTTTGAATTTTCAGGGTAGATACCCAGTAGTGTGATTACTAGATCATAGGGTATTTCTACTTTTAACTTTTTGAGGAGACTATGTACTACTTTACAGTGTGGCTGCACAGTTTGCATTCCTACCAACCGTGCAGAAGCATTCCCCTTTCTCTACATCCTTGCCAACACCTGTTGTTTCTTGCGTTTTTTATTTTAGCCATTCTGACAGGTGTAAGGTAATACCTCATTCTAGTTTTGATTTTCATTTTCCTTATTATGAGTGATGTGGAGTATCTTTTTATGTGTCTTTTGGACATCTGGATGTCTTCTTTGGAGAAATGTCTGTTCATGTCTTCTGCACATTTTAATTGGATTATTTGTTTGTATGTGTGTGTTGAGTTTTATCAGTTCTTTCTATATTTTGGATACTAACCTTTTATTGGATCTAACATTTGCAAACATCCCCCATTCATTACGTTGATTTTTAGTTTTGTTGATTGTTTCCTTTGCTGTGCAGAAGCTTTTTATTTTGATGTAGTCCCAGTGGTTATTTTTGCTTTTATTTCCCTTGCTTGAGAAGACATATCTTTAAAACGTATTGCTATGGCCAGTGTCAGAGAAATTACTACCTCTTTTGGAAGACTTACATTTTTAAAATGTCCATACTACTCAAAGTGATCTATAGATTCAATGTAATCTCTGTAAATATATTTATGGAAATAGAAAAAAATCCTAAAATTTATTTGGAAAATACAAAAAATCCTGAATAGCCAAAACAGTCTCAAGAAAGAAGAACAAAGCTCATTACCTGTTAATATAACCATTATCAAACCAACCAAACAAAAACCAGAAAATAAATGTTGGTGAGGAAGTGAGGAAATTGGAATCCTTGTGCACTGTTGGTGACAAAGTAAAATGGCTCAGCTACCTGGGAAAACAGTATTGAGCTTTGTCAAAAAATTGAAAATAAAATTACCATATAGTACCATATACCATATACCATATATACCATATTTTGAACCACTCCATTTCTGGCTATTTATCCAAATAAAATTAAATTAGGATGTCAGAGATATTTACACTCCTGTGTTTATTGAAGCATTATTCACAATAGCCAAATCGTGGAAACAATCTAAATGTCCATTGACAGACAAATGGGTAAACAAACTGTGGTGTATACATACAGTGGAATATTATTCAACCTTAAAAGTAGAAATCCTGCCATGTGTGAGAAAATGGGTAAATCTTGAGGACATTATACCCACTGAAATATGCTCGTCACAGAAGGATAAATACTGCGTTCTTGCATATCATATAAGGTTTCTAAAGTATTGAAATTCATAGATGCAGAAAGCAGAATGGTTGTACCAGTGGCCTGGGAGGTGGTGGTGAGAGCTGTTCAGTAAGCATAGAATTTTAATCATGAAAAATGAAAAAGTTCTAGAAATGTGCTGTACAACATCATGCTTAGAGCTAACAATACTGTACTCTATATTTAAAAATTTGTTAAGAGGGTAGACCGCATATTGTGTATTTTTACCACAATTTTTAAAAAAAGAACTAAAGGGGTGCCTGGGTGGCTCAGTGGGTTAAAGCCTCTGCCTTCGGCTCGGGTCCTGGGATCGAGCCCCACATCAGGCTCTCTGCTCAGCAGGGAGCCTGCTTCCTCCTCTCTCTCTGCCTGCCTCTCTGCCTACTTGTGATCTCTTTCTGTCAAATAAATAAATAAAATCTTAAAAAAAAAAGGAACTAAAAAGGATGCTTGTTTATGAGTAATAATGCTTGATTTTTTTTAAACTTTCTAACTTGATTGGAAGGAGGAAGAGAAGATGTCATCTTGACTTTCTGCTCTCTAATACACACTTTTAATATCTTGTGAAATCATTCTACCTTTTGGATTATATTTTAAGAGCAGCTTGACTTTGGTGGCTGTACTTTGGGATCTGCTCCCTGCTTTACCACTGGCTGGCTTTTGATGTGGGGAACTTCTCCCCCTTTTGCACTATCTATCTAGAAAGGGAGAACAATTGGAAAGCACTTGAGAGAAAACCCAGCTGTCAGGAAGTACAGCTCTTATGAATGAATATCTTGCTAAAATAAACAAAAGCTGTTTCAATTTCTTAACATCAGAAGATCACTAGCAAATTTCTTCAAAAAAATTAGTTAATACACTTAGGCTTCTCAGCCACAGTGAATTTTTCACTTAAATGCTGGTCTTAAAAGCACATTGTTGTTTTTTTTTTTTAATTTTGTTTTGTTTTGTTTTTAGGTTCCAATGCTTATTTATTCATTTTACACTGGGAGGTAGAACACAGACCCAGATGCTTAGGTTGGTATGAACCCTGAAAGACAAGTTTATCTTCTTTCTTGTTTGATTTATTTTAATAAATACTAACATTTACTTTGTGCTTGGTTTGGAGGATGCAAATGCACAAAAGAGAGCCCTCTCCCTTCCCTAATGGCCATTGCCTACACTCTGTCTGGGGAAAAGGGCACAAAACAAGTAGTAGCATAATTATTATTTTTAATACAATTGTTCTAAGTGTTGTAGTCAAGAAGCACAGGTGCTGAATGAGTGTTCAGTGAGAGGATGATATGATCTGCTCTGGAAAGGGGAGACAGTGTTCTGGGAATAATCTCTTATAAAGGTGACATTTGAGCTGAGCCCTGGATGGAGGGGAAGATTCCAGAATTTCTGAATAGAAGAGGCTTAGGGATGGCAAACTGGTAGGGAGGAAGGTCTGGGAGATTTGTTTCAGGGTTGTGCTGCCTGGTAAGCTCACTTTTACTCTTAGATTTCCTGTATGTTTCCTTGGGGTGGCTTTTGGGAGGTTGTCTGTAGATGCACACTGTGGAAAGGTAAGCTGGAAGGGATTGTGTGGAACTGCGGCGAGGGGAAGGGAGCATGCGCAGTGGCGCACGGTGGGACTAAGCATGGGTAGTCAAGGTCTGTGCAGTTGGAGAGCAGGGCAAGGGCGTGAGCACGGGTGAGATTGGGGAAAGCCGCAGAGGCCAGGTCACACAGGACATGATTAAGGACCATGGAAGCCACTTTAAAGACTGTTCTCTCTGTGGAGATAAAGATCCCCAGAGAATGGGACTTTACTGACAGCTGTCAAGCAGGGTAGGACCCATCATTTTCACATTTTAGAAGTCCCTCTTGCCACTGTGTGAGAATGAATAGGTGTAAGGGTGGGTGCCAGAGACCAGTTAAGAAGCTGTTTCACCAGTTTGACAGAGAAATGACGCTAGCTTAGGTGGGGATGGTCATCGTGGTGACTGAGAGAGACAGAAACATGGAAGATATTTGCTCAGACAAGAGTACGAACACTGTAGATTGAACCGAATGGGCCAGGGGTGTTGGAAAGCTTCACAGAAGCGACATCAGGTTAATCCTGAAGGATGAGAACAAATTCCGGTAGTAGTGCTGTCCATCACTTAGATGCCATTCCTAAAATATGTAAGTTATAAATAATTATTACCTTTTTTTAGTATTCCTTTCAGATTCTATAAGAAATGTCACATAACTTGTGTTCTTATTTCTCTAATAGTGTTACTCCATGTGTTAGAATATAATAAATCTGCATTTCCTGAAAACCATGTTACAGTTTAACCTCATTGTTAATTCAGACTGATCCCGTCATCATCCACACCCACCCAAGTCCAAGTACATTAGTGAGAATGTACTTGGGGACATTTTTCAAATTTTTTTCCACTTTCTAGTAAATCCTCAGTCCAAGTTAAATCTCTATGGCAATTTGGCATGTGTCTTTCCACCCTCTTAATTCTTGCCTGTCTCTGCCCTAGAAGAATGATAATTCAATTGATTTAAGGATTTAGGAAATAATTTTAAAGCCTAAAATACTTTAAATATTCTCAGTTCTCTTTTACTTCCCAAGGTGAATGTGCTCAGATCTAGAGATTGCCCAGGCTGAAGACTATTAGATGTAGAAGAATATTAGTTGGCATTTATAACATCTCCAGGCTGTGGCCCCAGGAATGGACTGTGTATACTTTTCAAATCAAGAAGAATTGTAACTGTTACCTTATATTATTTTGTGATTATTTCCCACATTACTTATAACTGCTACGGGGCTTGTGCTGCTCAGTCCTTCTTTAGCAAGCACTCAGCTCTTCTTTCGTAATTAATATCTTCATTTCCCCATGCATAGAATGCCTGAAGGAAATTTTTTTCTGAAAACAGAGTCTGCATCGTGCTGTAGTACGGCACAATTTATTTAGTAATTCATCTTCGCTATTTTTTTATTAAACAAATCAAGCCGGATATTAGTTTTAAGCCCTTGCATTAAAACTAGTGGTGGTTCTGTGGAGTCTGTATCAGGTCAAAGAGAGGTCAATAAGATATATCTCGTCTAGGCATTACCCTGTACACCATCTGCCCGTGTTAAATCACAGTGATAAGTAGGATATGTACTTGTACACCACTAATTCCTCTTTGGCCAGAATTTCGTGTCATCTCATGGTCATTACAATTGTCCAATTACAGTTGATCAAATTGAATTATCTTTAATTAGTAGGTCTGTCTCATAGTACAGTGGGCTAGTTGGACATATTTATCTGTGTAAGTGGTCTTTCATCAGACTTAGAAAGCCAAATGTCATGTTTGAAAAGAAAAAAAAAATCGGGGAAAGGGGAAGACAGAAGGCTGGATGTATGTTGTGTATGTTAAAGTGGAAGGATAATTTCAGTACAGTCTTGTAATATGTGTTATGAAAAGTTTGCTATGGTCTTTAGGAACTTTGGAGGAAAGTAGCATTAGTTATGCAATGTACAATGTTTATTTATCTATATGGAAATGGCATACCGAGGTGAGTAAAACAAAAACTCTATTGCCCTTGTAGTGGGAAGAGATAGCTCATTCTGAACCACCCATTCATAACACATTTAGGTCCCTGTGAAGATTTATAATATCTTTGTGTAGTGCCCAGCCAGGAACTTTTCTGTCTTGCTGCAAACTGCACACACCATTACAAAATTTTAATGGATTCATACTGACTTATTCCTGTTCAGATTGATTCTTATACTTGAGAGGCAAATGGGTGAGAACAGGGCATGTGTTCTCTAAAGATGGCAATGGGCCTTTGAGCAGTGATATCTGCCTGAAAAACTCGAGAATCATCTGTGGTTAGATAAGACTGGAGAGAGTCAAACTTATCACTTCTTGACATTCTCATTTGGGGGTGATCGTATTGCCATATCACATCAAGTCCTACCGTATAGCCATGCATCGTGGTGACACCAGACAAATATGAAGTTCTCTAGGGCTTTATTGACCTAGAAGTTCTTTCAGGCATTATCCCTTGATCCCAGCATAAAAAATGAAGGTGGGGGAAGGAAGAGAGAGAGGGAGGGAAAAAGAGGAGAGAGGAGAGAGCAGAGAAGGGAAGAGACGTGGCTGATAGTCTACCCTTTTTCCCACTGAGCATCGCATAATGATCTATTTGCCTCAATTTTACTATTTTTAAGTATTGATCTTAACTCTTAAATCCTTTTTCAGGAATAAAGACCATTAATGCCATTGTTATTTCTACCCAACAGTTCAAATCTTCATCTAACTATTTATTTAGGTGAATTTCCGTAACACCTCACTAAACACTGAACACTAAAGCTAACCTTAGAGAAATAATTTAAGTTTCTGGAGCATTGCTGAACTCAATATTATTTCAAAACATGTCAGGCAGCTCCTGCCTGTCTCTCTCCTTCTATATATGCACTCACCCAAGCATTCATTCATCCATCCAAAAAATATACATTATAAGTCTGCTATGTGCTGTGCAGACAGTGTGCTAGGTGCCTGGTTAAAAAAAAAAAAAAAGGTACATAACAAACCAGGCCTGCCCTTTGAACTTATCTATATAGGTCATTATTACTTAGCAAAGGTGTTTTGAATGCCTGCATTGCCAGGGAAGTTACTTATGGGAACCCCTGGTGCAGAATTTGGGAAAGAACCCTTTTATGGAGATACATAGGAAGAGTAGCTCCTACTCCTTCCTTTCAGGGTTTTTATATATAACAGTGATTTGTCCAAGGAGTTCTAGTGTTGAAATGTAGAATATGTGGTAATCCTACCCTTTGAAATAAGAACTTAGCCAACTCAGCCAGAAATGAGGTCTACACTGCCCCAGCAGTGAGAAGGTGGATCTGATGGTCTGGGGATAAAAATCATTTTATCTTCGGACTCTCTCATTTTTGTTTGATGCTGCATGGATGGTAGCTTGTATCCCAATCAAACCAAATTTTTCCCTCAGGGATATGTGATAAGGATAGACATTTTGGCAACAAATATGGAAAGTTTCAAACATAATAAAAATTCTAAATGCTCTGGTAATTAGCCTTTCTCTTTACTAAAAATGCTATGTATGGCTTCTGCAATCATACTAAAATTTTAAAACAATCATGTCCTCTCTGGAAGGCAATTGCTTTAAATTGGATAGATTTCACTCATTTTCCAGTGAAAGAATTTGAAAATTCTGTCTGTGGAAACCAAAATACTGGAGGGTAGAGTTGGATGTGTCTTTCACTTTAAAATGCAGACTCTCTCTGTGGTGAATGTATTTGTTGTGGTAAAGTATTTGAAAGGAAATCCTCAGAATAATTTGGGGTAAGGAAAAACACTATGTTAAAATAAGCCAACCCATCAGTTTTGAACTTTGAAAATTGCTTCATTTTGAATCAGAAAGAATTAATAATCATTCATAGCGTTAAAAAACATATGTTCAGATTATAATATGTAATCATGATCTAAAACAAATGAAACCTCCAGATTTTAAAGGACTGTAGTATAATGCTGTGACCTCAGTGATTTTTCTAAATGAATTAACGTTGTTGAGCGTTAATATTGACGCTCTTCGCCACCTCGTGATGTGCTCCGTGTCTTGGCAAATATCTCTCTACATAAGTGATTCCTGTAAATGTTGGAAATCTCTTTACAGGTTAACTTTCCCATCATTTTAAATCACCCATCCTATATTATTTCAGCCTAGAAGGGTCCTGCTAGTCTGATAAGCAGCTTTCCCTCCTGAGGTCTGTATTTTGTGCAGGGCTCATCTAGCAGAGGGAAATGCCAGAATGCCAAATTGCAAAAAGTATTCTTTACCGTGGGGCTCCATCCAAAAAGGGTTTGTAACACAGTGTACAGTCTTGTAGCCCAGCTGTGTGGAGCATTGATTGCTTCTGCCTAGAGCAGGGATACTGTCAAGTTGCTCTGTGAGTTGAGTCATCTATTGACAAAGAGCTACCAGCCCGCAGATAATGCTGTGCGGAGCTGCTCTCGCTGCTCCCACCATGCGCTGCTTATAGCAGCTGTCAAAGATACTGAGGGATCCACGGGAGGACAAAAAAAAAAAAAAAAGACTTTTACAACTGCCTGGAAGAAAGGGGTGTGAGGGAGGAGACATTCCTGTGCAGAGCTGACCAAAGGAAAGAGTAGGCATCAGTGCAGTATGAATGCATACCTCACCAAGCAACACAGCTGCAGCCGGGGGTCCGATGGGATGGATGCCGGCAGGAGCGCTCCCACCCTGATCAGGGATGCCCACTGCGCTTGTGGCTGGCAGAGAAGCCCTCAGGGGCTTGGGTACAATTCTCAGACCATGCCCGCTTCAGGACCTGGGGGCCCAGCTTCAAACAGGACCAAGCTGGTCACTTTGTGGGACAGTGTGCGGAAAAGCCCCCACAAGACGGGCTCCAAGGGCAAAGGGACTTGTGGGGAGCGTTGCGCCTGCCCACATGGTTGGTTCAGCCCAACACAGGTGAGCCTTTTCCTTATGACTTTCCCTTGAGTATCGGAAGAAACTGAGAGCAAGTCGCGTGAGGGTAGCATGTTTGGAAACTTTGCCGGGTCCTCCTTGCTGACTGGGTGTGTGCCTGTTTGGAAAATGGTGGGCTTGGGAAAACCTGTCATTTTCACAGGTGTGTGGGGGCTCACACCTCTGGGTGGCCTGCGAAAGTCCAAAGATGCTGTGCTCAGTTTCTTTCAGTGACTTTTCCCCAAGTTCAACTTCTCTAGTCCTCAGATGATTTTACTACGCTGTATTTTGGCAGCACTTTAACTCCTAATCATTGTTAACTTTTATGTCCTGCCTAGCCTCATTTTTTTTTTAATGGAGAAAAAAATAAACTTAGATACCTTCCATCTCTTTAATCATAAAAGGGCATTTACTTCTTCAGCTATGGAAAGCAGTGATTTGAAGTATGCTATTCTAATTTTACTCTTATAATACTGTATACCTTTTCAGTAATAGGGGAGAAATTTTGTTTATACCAAATAATTCATTTTACAAACAAAAGGAATAATTGGGAGCAAACTAGAGGATGATTACACTCAGAATAAAATAATGAAACATTTATTTATTCATAGGGAAGCAATAAGGTTATTTATATTAAAAACTATAACTCTCTTTCTTCTATAATGTATTTCTGAAGCAGATGTGCAGATTCCCTTAATTTAATTTCTAGCTTATTCTTGCCCCCAAACTACTGGCATTTTATCAGAAATGAAATTGGCTCATTTTTTCCTAGCCCCATCCAGAAAAGGGAAGACCACTTCCTGTAAATGCTGTAAAATTTAAATAAAGTGCACCTGTAATCACTGTCATAAATATTGAATGATAGTTCTTAAATATCCATTGAAGAAGAGAAAAACTGTTTGCAGAAAAAAAATCCTTTTTTTATTTTAATGTGATCTTAGCATAAATGAGAAGTGGCTATTGATCATGAGTGAAATGTTATAATCTGAGAGATGGAGAGTACATTCTAATTTTAATATTAGTTTTTTAAAAAGTACTTCCGAGAATATCATATGTCACTAGATCTTAATGATACTGTTCGTATATGTGACTTTTGATCCATTAATATCATGCATCTCAGCATCTTGATTTAAATAAAGAACATATTGTCATTTTAGTATTTAACTGGTTCAGTTTGAAATGGAGCCTGATATTTGGAAACTTGGTTATTTTTTAAAGTTAACATGAATTCCAAACTGAAAAAACAGTCTTGACAATTTTGAAGTCTCTACATATTCTTTTACAAATGCATGCATTTAAATGTCTTTAAAGTATATTTCTGTGTCGATTATGTTAGATTCTCAAGGCTCACATAGGCAAAGAAGACAAACACACATCTAGCTTCTAGTTTTTGCATAGAGTAGAATAAGCCAACCTGTTTTAGAGTAGAATAAGCAAACTTGTTTTATGGTCACAGTTTTTTTCCAACATGTAAAAAGATGTGCATTTCATAAATGATAATTTCTCAAACCCAAAGTCTCTAATTGTACATTAAAATAACCATGCCTTCAAATTTTTGTACATTTTTCATCAGTCAAGGGAAACTTTTCCCTTCCTTGGTTTTTAACAAAGTCAGCCTCCTACTTGCCTTAAATTTACAGACATTTAATGCTTTAAAGGATTGAAATAGACTCTCTGTACTGATAATTAAAGATCCAGTGACATATGAGAAAGCAATAAATTGAGACAGACACCATCTCCCATTCTTTTTCACATACATTTCTATAAATTTTCTCTCTTATTCACAGGTCCTTTATTCTTAGCTAGGAAGAACAAGGATACCCAAATATTGGGGTTACAATACTGTATCTTTTAGGGTCTTTAGTGTTGTGACACATGACCCTTCCTCTCTTTTACCATCTCAGTCCTGTGAAAGTGCTGTGAATAGATTTTAATATATGTATTTAAACATCGCTATAATACCTAAATACTTGCACATATTAATATATTTTCATGTATTTATAAGTATATATATATATATATACATATACATGTAAGTATGCATATACATATATACATATAAAAATTAAAGTTCTGTTTAAGGTTCTCTTTTCTTACCCAGAAAGTACTTTTTCTTCCAAAGGATGTTTTATTCTCTCCATATAAAGTACATTTCTTTACTTCTTATAAGTGTTCTAAAATGCTGATTTATGTATGTATATTCATATACCTATGAATACATGTATAGATATGTATATTCATTTACACATGTATTTATAGACTATATCTAATATTTAAAATATACAGATATGTGTAAGTACTATACACCCATAGATACCATCACAAAAATAAGACCATCTGTGTGTCTAGGTGTATGCATATGTGTCATTAACAGCCAAGTCTGTTTTGAGAATTTTGTGGTACTATTCATACCCCTTAAATTAACTAGAGATATCCTGTGAAATACTTTGAAATGAAGGATGGAGTTTAATGATACTAAACAAGAGAATTCTTGATAAAGTAGACAGGAGCAGAGTGCAGGCTATAGAGAAGCCTCGGGCCCCACATGTGGTACAGAACGTGCCTCAGGGCTGTTAAGTGTGTGGGAGCTGGGATCCTGCCCTCAGAGATATTTGCTGTATTACGTGGACATCAGCAGTGTGATTTCCGGCTGCTATAATAGAGGGCCATGGTAATGACTTGAGTTCCTCCCAAGGCTCTTTGCCAAACTCCTGTTATTTGGGGTGCTGTGTGCTAACAGGACACTGTCATTATGTTGTTCCTCAGCATGACTGAAAAATAGCTTCTGTCCTTTCTCAAATAAGTTTTCATTCCATTTGGATCTGTAGAATTAATACAACCATAATAGTAGGTAAGAAGATGGAAAATTATAGGGTCCAGAAGTGAGTTCTAGAAGGCACATCTAGGATAATAGGGTTGGCCTGGGTGGGGGCGGGGGGAGAGGATGTCCATCATCACTTATGTGGCGTTTCACCCCAGTGAGGACTGATTTAGGAAGGAAGCACAGAACAGTAGACATTCAAAGCCCAGATTTCGATGCCTTTGTACTTCATTCATTCTTCATTTGTTTATTCAACTATCATTTCCTCAGTGCTTGCTATGTGGCTTTGTCACACCTGTGGATATAATAGTAAACAAAAGAAATACTCTCCCTACCATTGTGGAGCTTATGGCCTGCAGTGGTATATAATATTTATTAAGTATATCATGATGTATATGGAATTATATCGTCATAAGTCACACATTAGAAGGGAACCAAGTCCCATAGAGTTCTACAAAGTCTACAGTAGATATATATTCAGGATACAGAGGAACCACAGAGAAGTAAGAAAGCAAGATTTTTTTATGTATATATATTTATTTATTTAATTTTATTATTTTTTAATTAATTTTTTATTTTTTATTAACATATAATGTATTATTAGCCCCAGGGGTACAGTTAGTTAATTTAATTTTAATGAAAAGGCACCACATCTCTTTAAGCCTAGATTTTCTGTTTTATAAAATGAGCATAAAATTAGACCCTAACTCAGGATTGTAGTGAGAAATTAGCATAGTAAATGTAAGGTACTTAGCATAGTGCTTACATGTAGTAGGGGGTTCAATAAATATTTGTAGAATGAATGAATAAGAAGTCTGCAGTAAAAGTTGGCTATTATTAACCTATTCCTTAATTCATTATATCTGATTGGCTAGGAAGAGAAAAATAAGTGAATCAGGGAAGACTGCCAGAGGTGGTGATCCTTGGGCTGCATTGAATTGAACCTAAAAGTAACATGCCTGTGTTTATCAAGTAAGCAAAGAGAGATAAGCTTTCTGGGTAAAAATAATAGAAGCTGAAACACATATATCACGTGGGTTGCTGTGTAGAAACTACTCAGAGTTCTGTTTCCCGGAACATGGGGCACTGGAGAATAGGTTCATCAAGGGCTGGGGCTGGAGGCCTGGGCAAGGCTTGGTCACGGTCTCATGGGCTTCGACGGGGACTCTGCTGGGTGGATTGCATGGAGCCCATCACTGCAGGATCCTGGTGCCCGCTCTCACTCTCTGTGGGTTAGGCTTTGTGCTCAGTGAACTGTTCTGGCCCTCAGTTTCTCTGTTTCTAAGAAAAACGGTCTTCCCTAAATGAATTCCCGTATCTCTTTCAATACTAATATTCTGTGACTCTGTCAACTGATACCCATCCATTAATGGGAAGTGCTCTGGAAAAGATTTACGCTTCTTTTTTAAAGATTTATTTATTTGACACAGAGATCACAAGAGGCAGAGAGGCAGGCAGAGAGAGAGGAGGAAGCAGGCTCCCTGCTGAGCAGACAGCCCCATGCGGGGTTCAATCCCAGGACCTTAGGATCATGACCTGAGCCGAAGGCAGAGGCTCTAACCCACTGAGCCACCCTGGTGCCCCAAGATTTATGCTTTAAGGCAAGACAATCCTAAATTTGAACTTACTAGCTCTGTGTGACCTTACTTTCTTAACTTCTTTAAGGTTCGTTTGTCTTCTCTGTAAAACTTAGGATGATAAAATTATATTATGGGAAAATGTAATAAGAATTGAAAATACTCTACATAAAAGAGCCCAGTGTGGTGCTTAGAACATAGGAATTGTTCGATAAGTGGTATTTATTATTACTGATGATATCCAAATGCTTTTTTAACCTGAAGAACTTATTGTCCTTCCAATTAATTAATCAGTATTGTGGTCCTTTATTAGAATTTCTACTTTGTTCACTGAATTTTTTGATGTCTTACTTATAGTGATGAAGGTTAGGTTAGGCAACTGTCCAGAAGCATTAGGCACAGTACCACAGGATGACGGGATGACATTTTGCCCTTCAGGGTTCTCAGAGATTTACGACCATGCCTACACACAGAGAGAGAGAGAAAGAGAGAGAGACAAAATATATACATAATAGAACTGTGTTGATGAAGTAGCATTCCCATTATCTTATATTAGAAGGTAGGTGATATTAGATTTTCTCAGCAACATCCTGCTAGAACAACGGTGTTTGAAACATTTAGCCAAACTCTGTAAATCTTCCCTAAGGGTCCCTTTGCAGCTCCTCCAGACACAGTAGTTTGCAGCAACTTGAGTGCAGAGAACCTTTTTTTTGTCCAAGAAGTAGGATTGCCCTGGGCTCAAATCTCAGGCTCAGCTTATGCCCAGCCAGAAAGATCTGACAGCTTGTTTTAACTCTGAAACTGCTTCTACAGATTCCTTCTAGAAAGAGAGCCCCTTACCAAAGAAGAAGAAGTCTCTGGAAAACACCAGCTGCCCCCAGGCAAAGGAAACAGAAGTGAATAAGAGATAATACCAAAGGAATTAAAGTTCTAGGCAGTTCCTTGGCCAGACTTGAAGCTGCTTGGTCAACACTTTAGTTACCCCCACCCCTTCTGGATGCTGACATGAGCAGAGCATTTTCTCTAGGACTGGACAAGTAGGACAAAATACCGAGGGTGGGAAAGGAATGAGTAAAGATGATAGTATTTATTGAATATTCAGGATACCCACAATGTGTGCAGCATTACGCTAGACCTCTAAGCTGGTCATTTTTTGAATTCTCCTGACATTAAAAGAGATATTAAAACCCCCATTTTATAGGGATGTTTAGGTGGCTCAGTCATTAAGCGTCTGCCTTTGGCTCAGGTCATGATCTCAGAATCCTGAGATCTAGTACTGTATCAGGCTCTGTGTTCAGCGGGGAGTCTGCTTCTTCTGCCTGGGCCTCTCCCCCTGCTTGTGTGCACGCTCTCTGTCTCTTTCTCTTTCTCTCTCTATGACAAATAAGTAAACTCTTTTAAAAAATAAAACAAAAGAAAATCCCCATTTTATAGTTATGAAAATTAAGGCTGACTAACTTTCTCCTGATGGCACATCTAATAAGGGTAGAATTTATTTCAAAAGTAAGTGTCTATATGACCCTTTCCACAGAATCTTACAGAAAGATCTCTTTGAGGAACAGTGGGAGGTAGAACATCCCCAGAGACCTTTTTAACTTTCTGATTTAACAGGAAATCTCCTTAGGGAATTGGAGTACTTTACATGGTTGGGAGAACTGGCATCCCCTAGCAGAATCCTAGATTTTCCCATTCTGCTTCATTTTCTGGTGTTAGGAACCCTGAGTTGGTTGGGCCACTGAAACCCCTTCCCCTCTGTGATTAAGTTTAAGAATTGTGCTGCTCTGAAGGAGTTGAAGTTGATTCTCATAGTACTGATACTTGCTCTTTGAAATACCTTGAAACAGGGCACCTGGTTGGCTCAGTTGGTTAAGTGTCCGACTCTTGGTTTTAGCTCAGGCATGATCTCAGATCATGGGATCAAGCCCCACATCAGGTTCTATGCTCAATGCAGGGTCTGCTTCAGATTCTCTCTCCCTCTCCCTCCTTCTCACTCACTCTCACTCTAATAAATAAATAAAATCTTTAAAAGAAAAAAGATGAAGAAATACCTTATAACTTGTGGTTATTTGCAAATTAGATTCAATCTTACAAAAATTTATAGTGAGGAATTGAGAAGCATGTAATTTAAACTTAATATACATACATAACAAAATCACATGTAGGCATCATATGTCTTACGTCCAAAAGAATTACCACACGGTGCTGAATGTTGTAAATGTTGTAAATGCTAAATGTAAACATGTCAGTTACTTGTGTCTTTATGATACCAAGAATCAAATATCTAACTTTAATACCACCATCTCCATTGTCCATCCTCTTGCTTTTTATGATATTGTTTGATCTGTTAAAAATGTAGCCCCACCCAATTTTATTCCCCTCCATTCTTTAGTCTACTTTGTTCCCTTTTAATTTCCCAAAGGCATCTATATGTGTTATAATTATGTCAGAGGTAGATGGGAATTTAGAGGTCATCTAGCACATTTTCCAAAGGAGAACAGGATCCTTCAGCTTGTGGCAGAATTGGTCCTTGTCTTTGAACGCAGAACTGAGTTACCTTTTTACTGTCAAGCTGCCTTCTCTCTCAAAGCTCTGTGCTCCTCTTTATGAAGTTCATTATCGGCAGAAAGCTGTGAAGCATGTAATTTGTTGGCATTGCAATGTTGGGCATTATATAAAAAGTTATCTTACTTCTTACCTCTATTGTCTCATAATTAAGACCATCAATCCCAAAGAGATAGAGAGAAGAGCCACTAGAAATAATTTTAGAATTGTATGGAGATACTTTATGTATTACTAATGATTGGGAGGTGATACTGGCATCTAGCAGAAAGGAGCCAGGGATGCTGGATGCACTGTCATTTGCTAAGAAGTTCTGCACAGCAAAACTACTACACACAATTTTTAACATGGTACTGGAAATTCATGAAGGTTTTTTCAAGTTTATGATTTTTTAAGCCTGAAGTCAAATTCAGTTTTACAAACTGATATGAAGCATTTTCTGCAAGGATTTACTAATCGTTAAATCTTCTGGGAATGTAACTTCTATGTAAGTCAAGGAATCATTGTATTTTGTTCTCTTAGGAATTTGACAGGAATCGATTCCCATTTTGGAAGATCCCATCCTAAAGCTGAAGCTCCTGCACTGATTGCTGTCACCAATACATCTCCCCTGTATGAGTCTCCATTTGTAAATATCACCTGCATTATGGGATTGAAGAGACTTGAGGCTTTTTTAATTAGGTGTAGAACCAAATATTTTAAGTTGTTAGAAATACATAAAATACTGACTTTGATTGTAAAATAAGTCAATCAAATAAAGACAACTATCATATGATCTCACTGATATGAGAAATTGAGAAACAAGACAGAGGATCATAGGGGAAGGGAGGGAAAAATGAAACAAGATGAAACCAGAGAGGACACAAACCATAAGAGACTCTTAATCTCAGGAAACAAACTGAGAGTTCCTGGAGGGGAGAGGGGTGGGAGGGATGGAGTGGCTGGGTGATGGACATTGGGGACGGTATGTGTTATGGTGAGTGCTGTAAATTGTGTAAGACTGATGAATTACAGAGCTGTACCCCTGAAACAAATAATACATTATATGTTAATTAAAAAAAAAGAAATACGTAAAATACAAAGCTCTCACTAAATTTCATTAATAGGATTGTTTTAAAAACATTTCATTTCATTGACCTACCATATATTAATTTTTAAAACTTTTTATCATATAGTGAGAAATATGTTTTGTAAAAGTAACAGGCTTCCCACTGAGCGGGGAGCCTGATGCGGAGCTTGATCTCAGGACCCCGGGATCATGACCTGAGCCGAAGGCAGATGCTTGCTTAATAACTGAGCCACCCAGACACCTCCCCCAATTTTTTTTTAGCTATCTCCACTTTAACTCTTGGCACTCTTCTTAGATTATCCATATTGAATTGAGGTTATTTCCTTTGATCTCTTATTATCTGCAAGTGATCTGTTATTATTTCTTCCAACACTAATTTGTAATCTAGGATACTTCATATATGTGTTTCTTCTTTCATTTTTCCTATACTTCTTGTAAGAAATGGTATCTGGTCTCTTTAGTCCATTGAAATCCATGTTTATTAATTATAAGAATAGGTAAACATTTGACTACTCCATTGCACTGTTCAGTACAGTTGGGCTCACAGACTGACAAATTGAAAACATCTTTCTAATATAAAACACGTTTTTGTATTTTTCCTTTTACTTTAGTATAAAAATATGTATAGGCCATTGCATTATCTATGAATTTCATTTCAGATGGAGAAAAGAGGATCTTACAAAACAATCATTGTAAAGTAGAAAGGTTGAGTCTAATAGAATTGAGAATCTGGCCCTTTACAGAAAAAATTTGCCAACTTCTGCATTAGACTATCAGTTTTCATTTCCTTCTGGTTCAGTGTCCCATTCTGCCTCACAGTCTCTCCGTTTTTTAAAGACCTGGTTCGGGGCGCCTGGGTGGCTCAGTGGGTTAAAGACCTGGTAAGCACATCCTCATCATTAATCCTATCCAGCTTGTCGTTAGCTCACAAAACCTATACTTAACATGGTGTCTTGCATCATTAGCATATTACTTTGTGTTGTGGTTCATTTCCTTCTTGGTCTGCTGATGAGAGAGTGAGAGATTTCTTGTACGCCCAACTTAAAGTCCAACTCACGATGCTAGTTGTCCAATTATCTTTGTGATAATTCTTATAGTATCATTATTAAGTCATACATTTGGACCCAAACTCCTCAACTGTATCCCAGGCTAAGGAGAGGAAAGAACTCATCATCTATACCTTTATGTCTAGCTGGGTACTGTACATGATTTACCTATACATCGTATCCCAGTTATGAGTACTTAACCTTATGTTCCACTAAGCTGAATTCCATTAGAGCACAACTATTCACCTTTGTTTCTCCAGAATCCAGCAGTTCAATAAAGTGTTCTTGGTTTCTGAATGAAGATTAGCACAGGGCCTTGTATATAAAGTACTTAAGTAGTTTTAAATTTCTTTTTAATTATTATTATTTTTAAAGACTTTTTATTTATTTAGCAGAGAGAGAGATCACAAGTAGGCAGAGAGGCAGGTAGAGAGAGAGAGGGTAGGGAGAAGCAGGCTCCCTGCTGATCAGAGAGCCTGATGTGGGGCTTGATCCCAGGACCCTGAGATCATGACCTGAGCCGAAGGCAGAGGCTTAACCCACTGAGCCACCCAGGTGCCCACTTTTTAATTATTATTATTACTAATTATGTATGTGCCTTAAGGTCAGGAGTGACATTTTACCCTTGTAGTAGTTCTCTTTAATAATAGAATATAATAAAAAGTTAACAATCATTTATTGGTTTGTTTTCAGTTTGACTCATATTCTTACTCTATTGTGGTGCTATTGAAATATTGGAATCACTGTTCAGAAATTGGGTTCTGCATTCAAGTGGGTCATGGTGTTCAATGATGAAAGGTAGAGTACTGTACTATGAGAGGACAACCAGAGAAAAAATTGATTCTGCACAGTTTCGTTGTCCAATTTAGGAGCCACTTGTTTTCTAGAAAGCTGAAATAATGTCATAAAATATTATTTTATAATTAGTTTCTGTACAATCTATTGTAGACTGCATGACCTTCTTTATCCATCATTTCCATCGTTAAATATAAGTGCTCAGAGTACTGTAGTTGGCACCACCACATTAAAAATCCATAATTGAAGACCTTTGTACTTTATTCTGTTAGGCTGTGCTCTTTAGCTAGTGGTCAACAGTGATTGTTATATTTTTTCAGAAGTACTGTTTTGTTTAAAAATTGTTAACTTTAAGACTATGTAAACAATTCTTAGGATTTTATTACACTTTAGAATGATTAATAAATATATCAGCAGGGGGAGGTGGGAGAGGGAGGAGCAGACTCCCTGCTCAGCGGGGCTCGATCCTAGGACCCTGGGATCGTGATCTGAGCTGGAGGCAGACGCTTAACCCACTGAGCCACCCAAGCACCCCGGTACCTGGGCTTTTGATTTCACATTTCTCATAGAGATAGATTTTCAGGAAAGAAATCACTGAGTCAATTATGCAACTTTTTAAAAGCTTATAGTATTTATCTAGTCATTCAGTCTATTTTTATTCAGTAATTAATGATTGAATAGTTCCCATATGCCAAAACACTGTGTTAATCAATGGGAATACAAAGGAGAACAAAAGAGACAGATTTCTACTCCAAACAGCTTAGAGTTAATTGCCAAATACTTCTAAGAAGACTTTACAAATATACAGTCCTTCCATTTCAGGAGTGTATGAATAAGCCTTTCTTCCTATACTCTTGATGGTTTTATCATTGTAAAAAAGAGTTCATGAATTTGGTAAGCTAAAAAATTGCATGCCATTGCTATCATAACTTGTTTTTATTTGTTAATGAAGAGGAGTTGCTTTTTATGTGATTGTAGCCAATTGTGATACTGTTAAGGAATTGTCTAGAATACGTAGCATACTGATAATATCCAGTTGGCAATTTAATACGTGTTTAATACGTGGATGGATGGGTGAATGGATGGATGGATGGGTGGATAGATGGGTGGAAGGAGAGAAGGAAGGAAGGAAGGAAGGGGAAGAAGGAAGGAAGGGTATATAAATAGGTGAGTAGTTTCTGCTTAAAAGTCCTGGCGAGAGAAATTTCTGCCTATCCTAAATATAGCAGAGTAGTTCTTTAACCACCTTTGTGAGTGATACCCCTGTCTCTCCTGTCACTATAACTCCTTTCCTTATGTCTGTTCTCTGGAAAGAAAAGAGCTGAACGCTCTTCTTCTCACACTGACGTAGGTGAGCAAGATTGAATTGAGTGACAGATGAAAAGGTAATTAGTACAATAGGCAGACTTAGACAGGCTGTCTGACTGTGTCAGTAGAGGGTTTGCTGAGGAATGCAATGTGGGCACTAAATTGACACTCAGGGAACCTGAAGAGGCAAAGTGATCTAATGGATGAGATGGGGAAGAAATATTCTGCAAATATTCTGCCTATCTTATAATTTGTATATAGACATATTCAAGGATGATTTGGGGTCCACATGTCTTAAAATGCAGGCAGGCTGCCCCTAAAACTCAGTACCATATCTTAAAATGATTCTATGAAATGTTATCCCATAAAAACACACTACTACAGTGTTGATGCCAATATTTAGAATTAAATTTATATATGCGATAATTCTATAGACTCCTCTTATCATAGCTGGACACTCTCTGGCTCTCCTAAACAAAATGAGAAGCCAATCTATCCATGATGTGAGGGTGACTGTCTTTTCAGCACAGGAGAGAACATCATTCGCAAAGGACCAAATAGAAAGGTGATGGCTAAATAGGTTGAGGACTGTCAGTAAATTAAGGACAGAAACTCTTCTGAGTTTAATAAAGAGCCCAGTATAATTGGTACTTCCTTGTAGACTTAAAATTATTACTTTCTTAATAATTAAGGCAAAAAAGGATGGGTAATGATTGATATTATGATCCCTATCATTTTTTGGGCAGTTCACGGAGTCTTCAGCCTGTTTTTTTGTTTGTTTGTTTCTTATACCGGGTGCCGCTCTCAAACCTGTTCTACAATTCTGTCCATTTACCATGCCAGAAAACCAGGGAGTCATCAACATGTCCATCACCTTTCCCCTCCCAGGGCCCTCACTCATTAACTGATGAAAGCTAATACAGAATTGTATCTCAGAGTGTCTCAACCATCTTCCATTTCTATATCCTCACTCTTGACTCTTGAGTATAGATGTACATTATCATTAACAGAAGCTATTTGCAGTAGCCACTGGTCTCCCAGACGCCTTCCATCCATTCCAAATGTTTTTGTTGCCAGATTTATCTTGACACTCCATTCTATTCATATCACTCACTGATTTAAATGACTTAGCAAATCCAAATCATTTAAAGTAGTGCTTCACTTTAAGAGTACTCTGACTTCTAGAGAAGGCAGGTGTGTCTGGAAATATTAATGGATGGTCAGTGTTGGATGTTAAATAGTTGTTTATTTTTTAGTAGAAGATTGTTCAAAGCCTTTGGGGTTTTACATCTTTCCAAGGCAGGTAAATTAGGTGCAATGCTGCCTAAATGTGTGTGATGAAATATTTACCAGCATTTCATGAGTCACAAGCTTCTAAATACTAGTTTACAAAATAAAACTTCACTTTCCTAGCAGAGCATTCAAAATGGTCTTCATTTTGGCCTGCTCTCCAACCCCATCTCCAGCCACTCCTCTTTTATCTGGTAACAGCCAAACTCTTGTGCCCTTATTCCCTGAAGCCACAGTGCAGCCTTCTGACAAATCTTTTCCTATGCCCCCCCCTTTATTATGACTCTTCCTGTTGCTGTGTTTGATAACATCACATCCGTTATTCAAGGATCATCTAAAATGTTATTTTCTTTAAAACTTCCTTTTCTGTGCTCTCTCAGAATATTGTACGTCACCTACTTTTCATGTAGCACTGTGATTGCTTACATGTCTGCTTCACCTACCATATTAGAAGCTTTGAGAGAACACAAACTGTGCCTTATTTATTTCTGCATCTTTAGTGCAGGAATAGGACCTGACATATTTTATAAGTGAATGAAAGAATAGTATTTTTTTTAAGATTTTATTTTATGTATTTGACAGAGAGAGACAGTGAGAGAGGGAACACAAGGAGGGAGAGTGGGAGAGAGAGAAGCAAGCTTCCTGCTGGGCAGGAAGCCTAATGTGGGGCTCGATCCCAGGACCCTGGGATCATGACCTGAGCTTAAAGCAGAGGCTTAACCCACTGAGCCACCCAGGCGTCCTGAAAGAATAGTATTTTTAAAAATTGGTAGGAAGGGAATAATGTGCTAGGTAAGGCAAGCTAATGAGTTGCTTCTTTAGGTCCCTGGATCCCACATTTTTTTCTTTTTGAAAGCCCAGATAAGTATCTAGTATCTGACAAGTATCCGGAGGAAATTGGGACCATGAAACTGACTCAGACTGACTTAAATGTACATAATATCAAATTATGTAAAGTAATTTATTTCAGTGAAAAAGACAATTATCAGAAGAATTGAAATACCCATGTACATAAAATTAATTTTTTATTCATTCACAAAGACTTATTTGTTATCTAGTATATGTCAAATTCTGTTCTAGAAATTTGAAATTATAGCAATAAATACAATAGGCAAGATTTAGTTGAGAAATACATAAAATTAAAAAGTAAACAAATACATGATTACTTCAGAGAGTGACATATGACTAAAAAATAAACTAGGGCAGTCTGGTATGGAGGATAGGTTGATGAAAGGGATGCTTCTTTGGATAAGACACTAGAGTAAGAGAAGGCTTTAATGAAGAGGAGACCGCTGGGTTGATATTTGAAGGATGAAAGATGAAAAGGAGACAGTCTTTATAACAAACTTCAGATGATGTTACAAATTTAAGAATAGCATGTTGGAGGAGTCTAGGGTAGCAACAAGTTTGATATGTTTCTGCAACAGAGGAAGGTTAATATAGAAAAGAGAGGAATGGAGATTGGAGAGATAGGTAAGTCCAAGTCACGTAGACTTTGAAGACTATAGGAGGGAGTCTTAATTTTATTCAAAATTCAATAAGAAGCCATTGGACATGACATGATCTTAATGTACATAGTAAGGATGAGCTGTGGAGAGGCGATAATGGCTGGAGGGAAGCTATTTAGAATATCCTGTAGCAGTGTGTGTTTCCAAGGGAGGGATAATGCTGTCTGAACTTTGGTAGCAACAATGGTGATGATGGTGATCCACTGTAAGGTTTGAGGCTATATTCTGGATGTAGAACAATAAGATGGATTAAATAGTGTGAGTTTCTTTGTGGTAAAATATGACAAAATGAAGCAGATAAGAAAAATGGAAGAAGTGATAGATAATTTCCAGTTATTGGATTTCTCTCCTTGTTGGAATGCGTTAATTATTTGAACTCAAATGGTTACACTCCTTCCCACCTAATGTGGTCCTGATTGGTAGACATTCCTTGTCTCTGTGAGTTCCCTTTTTCTTTGCTTCCCTTCTTGACCCATAACATCTTTTCCAAACTTCGGATTGATACAGTTTTTTCCTTAGGGAGAATAATATTTTCAACCATCCTGCTGTCCTGAGTGTTCTTGCATTTCTTTTAGGTATCCTTGAATGACCGAGCTTTGGTATTATAAGGGCAATTATAATTTACTTCATTTTTAAGCTGGATATTGGAAGGGTATCTTGATAAAGTCCCCAGATACTGAGCACAAGGCAGTAGATCATGACTTATCAAATATATGATGCTGACCCTCCTCTTCCTCTGTAGCTCTGGCATTGACCCTTCCCTCTACAACTTTCATGAGAAAGATATTTGTAATATCTTGTTTAAATACATTGAATGACTGATGATCTTTATCTAGGAAAGTTACTAGATAAAGAGAATTTGGGTGGGATGCTAAGAAGGAAATAATCACTTAACTGAAAATTATCTTTATTATTATTATTATTATTATTATTTGGAACATATCGTTCAAGCATATGGTCTCTTCTTTCTCTCTCCATCCATTTATTTTCAAATGAACTATGAAATCTTGAGTCTATCCCTGGAACACCATTCATTAAGAAATTACACCATTAAATTATACCATTCATTAGAAATTACCCCAAATATGAAGGAGAGATGGTGTAGGAAATTGAGTCCATTTAAAATGGAACCTATCTCAATTTCTTAAGATTAAGCTTCAAATAAAAAAAAGAGTACCGCAGGTACCTGTCCATTGTTCTTTCTGAATCTTTTATTTTAAGAGTTGATATCCTTTTTTGCTAGTTAAATTCCAAGGGGATTTTTAGAAAGTAAACAAGCATTTTTCTAAGAGTTATTCTTCTTTTAAACTTCAATTTGATATTAAGGCAATAATGGGTAAGTTGTATTTTTTATGAATAAACCAGCCACTGGGAACAGATACTCCCTTTATACAATCCACACCAATTGACTAAATTGATGTTGAAATTGATAAATCATATTTTGTAGAATCTGAAAATGTCCTCTTATCATGTGATGGCTGTGGCTAACATGTCAGCAGTTTGGTATAATATCCATTATCCCATCACTAAAATTACCGTATTGTTGACCCCATTTTAGCATTAGCCTTGACAGAGTACATGAAGAGTTTCCTAAGCAGTTCCTTGTTGCAAATCAGTCTGTAACTGTATATTGCAAGGGTCATGGTTTAATCTGTGCCTCAGCAGAAATCACATAGTACCAGGCTGTTCAGTGATCTGTCTCTCCCAGCTTGGACTCATGCTTGAATTTCACAACTCAGAGGTGAGTGAGTGTGCTCCAGCGGAAAGATGCAAAACTAGAAATCAGGAAATTTACCTGAGCTAACTGGATTCTGAATCACCTAAGCCAAGTCTCAGAATCTTAGTGCATGTCAGGTGGAGGAAGCTAGACTAGATGAAAAACATCATTAATATGTCTCTATGTGTTGACCGTGATTGATTCATGATGGCTGAATGGACAGTGATGCTGAGAAAGATGGCAAGGCTACATCAGAACTGCTTAGAAAAGAGCAGAGTGAAAACTAGCACAGTTAGCCATGAATAAGAAAGAAAAAAGTGGCAGCCTAGAGCTGTCGTTTCTTTTATAACCCCGGCATTCAAAGATCCTGTGTACTTTATGTGAATGGCATAACTATAATAAATTATAATAATAGCTATCACTTGTGAAACATTTCTTATATACTATCTTAATTTAACTTACCCTTCAAAAAGGATGGGGATATGGGTCATCCTCCCCCTGCTTTATAGATGAGCGAATGGACTTTAGAAGCAGAGGACCAGATTTATGTTTGGGGTTTAGGTCTGACCCCAAAAGGTCACTCCTTTCATTGTGCTGTACTAATTCATATGTTAGCCTGAATTTGTTGATATTGACCTGATTTATGAGAAGTTGATAAGTATTAAGTGATCAGAAAACTAAACTTATGTAGGTCACAATAGGGCTCAAAAAATAACTGATTATGGTTACGACTTCTGCAAATGTAATAGGTTTGGGAATGACATAGGAAAAATACAGTTTTATAAATAATTTACTTACAGCTCTTTGGGAATTCTATTTAAATATTTATTTATTTATTTATTTTCTTAAGACTTCACCATTTTGTAATACGGATAAATGTGTCAAAAATTGGAACGGGAAAACTTTCTCACTTCCTTTGAATTTTGAAAGGACAATTGGTGGTTTAAGAGTAACGCCCTCTCCCAAGCTCAGAGTCCACTGTGGCTGCTGCAGTTTTCCACCCAAGAAACAGATCTGTCACTTAATTAACACAATGGAGAACATCCAATAAGTTCTTAATAAATACTTGCTGAATAAAGAAATACAGCATTGCATACCTAAGTTTTATTTCTCATTTCTGCAATAGGGAACAAAAGTTGTTCTTCAAAGAGCTAGCTCAATTTGCCCTTTTTAATGTATGCATGATAGCTTTAAGACATAAACCCATACTATTTAGTTAATTCAAAGCAAAGTGCTTGTTTAGCAAGATAAACACAGACCGGAGTATGGACGGTTAGGTAGGTAGCTGTGATTTCCAGTCCTGTTCTCTATTAGAACTTCCCTCCTGTTGGGTTACAGCTTACATCATGAGATGAATTATATCAAAATTATCTTTGTACCTGTACCCTTTATGACCTAACCTGTTATATGGGTACTGTTATATGTGTATTGGTGGTGGTAATGATGATGCAAGAGGCTTGTATGCTCGTTCCCCCTTCCCCCAACCCACAACCCCCGGAACATCTAGCTATTGCATGATGGGAGAAATTTGCCTTGTCTTTCAGACAATGGTTTTTAAATTAAGTGTGATTATTTCTGATGAGTTCTAGATTGTCCACATAATCATCTCTTCATTTCAGCAACAGCTGAGCTTAGTTCCTCTTACTGGAACACTCATTACAGATATTCCTCAACTGACAATGGGGCTAAGTCCTGATAAACCCATTGTAAGTTGAAAATATCATAACTGGAAAAGGCATTTAATACCTCTAACCTACGGAGCATCATAGCATAGCCTCCCCTACCTTCAACATGCTCAGAACACTTAGGTTAGTTAGATGGCAAAACCATCGAACAGAAAGGCTACTTTATAATAAAGTGTTAAATATGTCATGTAATTTGTTGAGTACTGTACTGAAAGTGAAAAATGGAATGATTGTGTGACTATAGAATGGTTGTAAGTGTCTTGCTTGTCTACCCTCATGATCCCAGGGCTGATGGGGAGCCTCAGTTTGCCATGTTGCCCAGCAGCACAAGAGGGGCTCATCCTACATATCGGTAGCCCAGGAAAAGATCAAAATTCAAAGTACAGTGTTTACTGAAAGGGTATCACTTTCACTCTTTTATAAAGTCAAAAAAACCGTAAGTCAAACCGTCTGAGTTAGGGACAGTCTGCATATGCAACTTTTTTGCCTTTGGCCTTTATGATATTTTAAAACTACAATTTCAAAGTAAGGTATATTGGCCTTCTGTCTTACATTTCTTAGATTCTAGGAGAATTTAGAGCTCAATATTGGATTGATGACTAAATCTTCCCACAAAGATCTTACCTGGACTATTGGAACAGTGTTTAAATTGGCTTTCCGCCTCCAGTGCACCACAAAATCCATCCACCTCAAGCTGCCAGAATATTCCAGGACCCCTTCCTCCCACAGAATGCCCGTTCATACCTTTCCTGCTTCAAGCCCTTCAATGGCTAAACACAGCTTATGGGGTATAGTCCAAATCCCTTAGGATAACAGAGAAGCCCTACCCCACCCCAAACTCACTGACCAGCCTAGAACCTTAAAACCAGTTTCTCTGCCTTTCCCTGTCCCAAGTGTATTATTATCCTGAAGAAAAAACGGGTCGCATTTTGAGTACACTGTGCACTTACTTATTTCTAAATTCTCACTCTCTATCAAGTCTAAGGACCTCAATAATAACGACTTTTTTTTTTTTAATCTTAAAACTAAAACCAGATTGGATAGGGGTGTCAGATTCTGATAGAGTTTTTTTTTTAAAAAATCAGATTTATTACTGATAAAAGCTACATTGGAGGAAATGGCTATGGTAGGCAGTCAAATGGGCTTGCCAAGATCTTGAACTAGATTTACTCCCCACCCCAAACTGCCAGCTTCTGCAGAGGCAGAGCCTGCCTTGCTAAGCTTATCTTACAGCGAAAAGAGATTGCAAAGCTCAGACTGGCTGGCGGGCTCCCAAGAGGGAAGAGTGAGCTGAGCATGCCCAGTTTCTTTCGTCAAACTTACCCAGCATTAAACTTTCTTCTTCTGGGGATGGGGTAAAAGATGCACAGAATTTCACTGGAGAAGTCGTCTCCACTCTAAACCGGAGGAGTGAAGAATACTGCCCCTCACATGCTTTTATTTTGAGCCTGGGAAATCCTTTCCTTCCTTGTTCTTCTGCAGAATTCTGGCCACCCTGCACATGCAGCCTCAGTGGCCTTTCTTTTCGTCCATACTTTTCCTTGGTCTACTTACTCCTCACCCTCCCCTAGACCCCCAGCTAATTTGATGCTGTTTTCCATTACACTCCATATTCCTTCTATCATAGTGTATGAGGTCAGTTTCATGAAATGATTAGCCAGTCTTTGATATCCTCGAGGGCAAGAGCAGTATTGTGCTTCACCAATACCTAATAATGAGTTTAGAACCTTGTGGGCACTTAATAGATTCGATGTTTTCTAAAATACTTTAGGAAAAGGAGACTGAGATTCCTGGGTGGCTCAGTCTGTTAAACATCCCCTTCTTGATTTCAGCTCAGGTCACAATTTCAAGGTTGTGAGATTGAGCCCTGCGTCAGGCCCTGCATTGGGCATGGAGCCTACTTAAGATTCTCTCTCTCCCCCTCTGCTCTTGCCCGCCTTCTCTAAGAAAATAAATAAATAAGGAAAGAAAGAAAGAGGAGAAAGAAGAAAAGAAAAGAAAGGAAAAGAAAGAAGAAGAAAGAAAAAGGAAACTAAGTGAAGATAACTTACTTCAGTGACTGCCTCTTAGGTACTAGGAACTAGGTTATAAATGTAGCCATATCCTCCTCTAACCCGCACAATGACCATGAAAGATTAAAGATATTACTCCCATTTTACAGATTAAGAGAAGGGTTCATAGACATTTGCTTAAATATCTGTGGAATTGATATTTAAGCCCAAATTGACCTGTTGTTCTTAGATGGACCCTTTTATCTCCCAGATCTTTGGGTCATCTCTAGATTATTTTTAGGTTATAAATCAGAGATAAAGGTCATTGTATGAGGAGAAACCTCACACTTAAATGTGTTTTAGCCTTGTTTAATAAGTTTTTTTTTAAAGATTTTATTTATTTATTTGACAGATAGAGAACGCAAGTAGGCAGAGAGGCAGGCAGAGAGAGGAGGAAGCAGGCTCCCTGCTGAGCAGAGAGCCCAATTCGAGGCTCGATCCCAGGACCCTGGGATCATGACCCGAGCCGAAGGAGGCTTTAACCCACTGAGCCACCCAGGTGCCCCTGTTTAATAAGTTTTTAAGTAGGTAAATGGGGAGTATAAGTTCAGAGGTTAGCATTTTAACACTGACTTTTTAATGTTTTCAATGAAAGGACCATATCCCATGTTATCTAGGATGTATAATGTAAATTATACTACACAGGAATGGATAGCCAAGTCAGACTATTAACTGTCAGTCAAGATATTGAAAGATTCATGCACTGCCCGTTTAGTCTAATTTGGCAATATTCATTCTTTTTTCCCTGACTTTACTCATTCTGCATTATCTTGACCATAATTTTCACCTTCACCTTATGTCCGATTGGGTTTATTTCTTTAATTTCATCTATTTTAACTCACCTGGCTGACTTCCCATGATTTTAGTCAATGTTCACTTGTATATGATAAAATCTACCTCATCTTCAAAAAACTCACAATAAATTATAAGGAATTTTGATATTTTCCTGACACACCCACAAAGCTGGTTGTTCACAAACTTTTTTAAATGATGAAACAGTAATAACATATACACTGAATGCTAACTATGTGCCAAGTATCCTGCTAAGTGCTATGTATGTATTCTTTCTAGAAATCTTCACAACTATTTGGATAAAGTCACTCAGTCTTTCCCATTTTTAGATGAGACAACAAAACTTCAGAGAGGATTTAAGCAACTTACCCATGACAACACAGAGAGAGTGGCAGTGTTAGCATTCAAGCCTTTGCTGATTCACTCTCAAACCTTGCATTTTTACAACTGTGTACCGAAAGCATAATTTCCCACTTTCTGGAAGCTAAGCATTGTCTTTGGAGAGCAACAGAATTGATTTTCATTTTGTCTCTACAATTATCAAGCTTTGAGAGCTTAGATACATTACTCAGTCTCTCTACCATTTCCTTTGCTTGTCTGTTCTGTAGGCAACATGCCCATCTCATGGGGTCCTTTATTAAAAGACCTAGTACATAAGAGGCTTAGTGCTGTACCTGGTATTTGGTCAATGTCCAATAAAGGCTAAATACCTTTTTCTTTCCCTTACACAGAAAAATAATGACCCCTTAGTATTTCCAAATCTTTTCTATATTTTTTATTTGAGCCCCCAAGATCCCTATCATAATGGAGATTATTGTCTCTGTTTTACAACAGAGAAGATAAAGGTTCAGAAATGTCACCAAGCTGAGTTTCAGCCACACACACCTTGTGAGGACAAGAGCAAGGGCTCCATGCTTCTCACTCATTTTTTATGCCCAAGTATTTACTTCTCAGGAAGAAAAAGACAGAAAGCAGAGGATGTCAGCAAAATCTTAAAGATCCTCCTAGGAAAATACATTCTGCAAAAAAAAAAAAAATAATAAAATAAAAAAATTATATATATATATATATATATATATATATATATATATATATTTGATCAATCTTCTATCCCTCCTTTCCCTGAGAGTCAAAAATGAAGAAGTAATTCTGTCAGGAAGGAAGAGTAGAATCTATTAGAAAGATTGCCCCTTTGCTCGGTGAAGGCCGTGATCTGAGTTGACATCTAATTGTATTTGCTTGTTTCAGAGCTGCAGATACTCAGCCTTCAGTGAGGACTGTTTTGCAATAGGTTAGAAACTGCAATGAGTATTATCAGAATGAGTCGGCTTAGTTCCTGAGAGTAATCCTGCTGGTCCTGACTAATGGACCATTATAACATACATTGCTGTCTTAGGGATCTGGTTACTACTCCCTCTAGCAAAGGGCACCTGGAAAGAGACTTTCTTCCTTTTATCACCACACAGTCCCCTAAAATACTTAAAACACGTAAGCAAGAGTTAGAAATAGTTGATGCAACCTGCTTATAATCGTACAATTTGCATTTAGGCTTTTGGAACTATTCCCCACCCCATTCTCGTGATGCAGATGAGACAATCATATGTTGATGGATTATGTCCCATATTCATCTAGGGTCCTCACCTTCCTTCTCCTCTCAGAATCGGGAGGTTTGGGGGTTAACATTAAAAGATTGTTTTTCAGTCTGGATCTTGGGGTAAAGCCTCACCTGTTTAGAAGGCTAACCTGTTCTGGCTCTCTCTGGACCTGGACCCATAAAGTTTCCTTTCACTCATACTAAGACACCAAGTGACACACATGCCCCATAGCTGGGAGGCAGAACCCATTTTTCTCTCTCCATGGCACAAAAAAAACGCAAATCACAATTACTTATTTGATCTCCCACTATTGGTGTTCAAGTGGGGTTTTTCTGCATTGAAAAACATAGGTCAGTAATGGCCAAGATTTGGTTGATTCTTGTAATTTTCCCTAATTCTCTCACAATACCTCAGGCCAATATTAATTCCAAGTTTGTGGCTTTACTGTAGAAGTAGTATTACCTAATGACTATGCTTTTATCTCCCATTTCTGAAAGGGAGACTCTTTTGTTATGTTTGAAAGAACTTAAAAATGAGGAACCTAAGGTTTAACTTTTTAATTAGATGTAATGATTAGAAAATTTTCATCACAGCAGTTTTTCTTTCATTATAAAAGGAAAATTGACAGATTTTGTTCAGTTAGTGTTCACTGAAATGTTTTTTAAAGGAAATTATTACTGAGTGAGAGGATATAAAAAGCATATGCTTTTTTACATTTTTATGGGGAGAGACTCTGATTGAAAGGAATTATAAAGCCCACAAAACATTGTATTTCTGTGCCTGAGTATATTTAATCTCAGTGCATTAGAAAAGCTTCACCGCGGTATAAATGTTTGTTATCTCTGTGTTAAGTGACCTTTGATCACACCAGCACAGTTCAGTGAAATCAAATTTGTAAGGCTTATTATGGTGGAATCCATTATTTGAGCTTATGGCCAGTCTTTCAACTTCGGAATACTTTACATGTCACTGTCTTGGCTTCATAGTGTAATTTCAAATGACTTAGTTTAATTTGGGGTTTGCTATTGATACATTAACATCCTATGTGCAACTTTGTTTTGGGTTAATAGGCCTGGAGTTCATGAGCACTAGGATAAATGCTTTTGATCATTCTGAGACTGGAGTTTAGATTTTGTTCTAGCCCAGAACCACCTGACTTTTGAAAATAAAGCCTAGCTGAACTCCATGCATTTGTGGTACTTACCTCTCAGTCATTTAACAAATAACTATGAATTTTCTTTGAATAATACTCTATCTTCCCAGCTCTTTATTGCCTAAAAGTGCCAACCAGAAATTTATTCCCCTCACCTCAGAGGCCTTCTCTATTTTCTCCTTCCTGATAGCATTAATAATATTAATGATAATGGTAATAATATTGATAATACATTTACATTTGTTGTTATTTACTTAGCATTCTTATGTGCAAAGAAATGGTAAGTAATCCATTCAAGCATCACAGTATGCCTGCAAGTTTACATACATTACTATTAATTATTATTTTTCACAATTTACACAAGAGAAAGCTGAGACTTGTAAGGTTAACTAAATTTCCCAAATTCACACAGTAAATAGTTAATGGAGCAGACACACAAAACCATTAAACTTCCTGCAGCAAGATTTTTTGTTAATTGTTGTTGTTGCTTGCCTAAAAGCTTTGCTAGAATCAAGGACTCTCTCCCCTTTCCTCCCTCCTTCCCTTACTTCCTTCCTCCCTTTCTCCCCTTTCTCCTCTTTCTTCTATCCATCTATTTTTATATCAAACTCCATTCCTTTTGCTTTTTCATCTAGTGCTTGCCCCTTCCCTGCCCTAAGAATCTGGGCTCACCTCTCCCTAGCTCTCACCTGATCCCAGTCTTTTCATCCCATTACTTGGAAACCTCAGAGTCATCAGTGATGCCATCCTCTCCTGCCATGTGAAATAGACCAATAAGATATTTCTTCAAGGGTGTGTGTGTGTGTGTGTGTGTGTGTGTAAGAGAGGGAAGGAGGGAGGGAGAGGTGGAAGGAGAGAGGGAGGGAGAGATGGAGGGAGGGAAGGAGTGAGGGGGGGATGGAGAGTGAGGGAAAAGAGAGAGAAACAGAAAGGAAAGGGATGGAGGAGGCAACAGGGAAAGGTAGCAAGAGAGACAGAGTCTTATTCAAACACTGACTAAAATATGTAGCTGGTCCCCAGGGGAGACATGCTGATGAGGAGGAAGGAAAAGGGAGGACAGACCCTCAGGGAGCTTCATTTTAGGGCTATTTTGATTTTTTTTTTTAAAGATTTTTATTTATTTATTTGTCTCAGAGAGGAGAGAGAGAGAGAGAGAGAGAGCAAGAGCAAGCACAGGCAGAGTGGCAGAGGGAGAAGCAGGCTCCCTGCAGAGGAAGGAGCCCTATGTGGGACTCGATCCCAGGACGCTGGGATCATGACCTGAGCCGAAGGCAGCCGCTTAACCAACTGAGCCACCCAGGCGTCCCTATTTTGATATTTTGAGTTGAGACAGAAACGGATATATGACAGTTCTATGATGTTAACTGTGCAAGAGTATCCCTAAAGTCACCAGCGCTCTAGACCTGGCCCTACCACTCTCCACCTGCATAATCCTTGGCCCATTCCAGTCATCTGGGTCTCAGCTTCCTGTCTGTAAAGTGTATAAAGCCCTCTGAGACTCATCGGATTTTTTAAGAATTGGTGATATACTTACACAATAATGAAAATACAGTGGTGATTAGGTTCTCAAGGTGCTGACAAACTAGTGAGATGATAAACATAGGACATATGGATAGAACTTTGTGCTACATAAAAACAGAAATAGGTATAATTAAAGAAAGATATTAGCTACTGATTGTTTATTGAGCATTATTTCTTGCTGGTCCCATGAACTCACTATTCAATCCTCACGATGACCATATAACATACATACATACATGCCATTATCTATTTTATAGATGAGGAAACTGAAGACCAGTGTGTAGAGAAACAGGAACAAGGTCTCATAATTAAAAAAACAGTCCAAGATCTTGTACCCTTAATCATACTCTCTGCCTTGGTGTAGAGATAAGAAAGTATAGGTGTTACTTGCAGAGGAAAAAATCCTTCAACCTCCAGCTCTGTGCTGCCAGTAGGGAAGTTGCAACATCACAAAGCCCACCAACACAGCTCCTCTCCTCAGTGACAGCTTTACCTCTGGACAGTGTGCCCTGCCCTCTTCCTCATGGGCCATCCACACATAGGCCATTCAAAAAAATTGAGTAACTATGCTGTAGGGATCTCGCCTGTCAAACCTTTGGAAAACAAAGATGTAATAGGCATGCTGAAGGTGCCATTAACTTTTATTTCTGTTTCCAACTGAGATGCTTCTGCCTGGCCATATTTAGGCAGCATGGAAATAAATGATAACTTTAATCAGGCATCCTTATAAGTTCTTTCATGTTCTAGTTAGCAGTTCTGCAATGCCTACATTAAAATCAGATTATCCTCACCTGTCATGTGACTGCTTCTTTCCAGACTTTTTACTAGAGTGGACCACAGGGCTAAGAATACCATAAAAGCAAATTCACTCAGGGGAATTATTGATTTTTTTTTCTGTCTTGCATTCCTATTTCAACATGAAAAGCCCTAATCACCTCCCTCATATACTTAATATGTTGTACATTTTCAAAAGCATCGAGTGCGGCATTACTGGAAGCCACTATGAGGCCATGAGCACCTCAGACCTTGAAATGCAGTTAGTTATTTTCTACTGTTGCATAGACTGCAAAGACAAAATGCTTTGGGAAACTTGGAAGGGAGGGACGGAAAGCCATCTCAGAAGGTGAGAACATGGTGATGGCAATCAAATTAATATAGGCTATCAAAAAGACCTGAGCATGGAAATCCAAGTTCAAGTTTTACATCTACCATTTATTGCTGGTGGGATCCATGTGCTTATCATTTAGCCATTCCCTGTGTCTGTTCACTCAGTTTAGAAATGGAAGTGCTACTTGTGTCTGCACACACTCCATCTGGTTTTTGTGATAGTCAAATCCATTCATTTATTCAACAATGTTCAGTGAGCACCTATCTCGTGCTAGACACTCTGTACATACAGTTGATAAAATGATAACCAGAAGGACTCTTTTCAGTCTATAAGGGGGTCCTTCAGTGAGAAGTCCAGCAAAAATCTAAAAGTCACTAAGAGATTTATAAACTTGATTCCATGAAAAGCTATGACAGGATGCCCTGATAGGGTCAGGAGCAGTGGAGTTCTCAACTAGACAGATTTTCATCCCCCTAGGAGACATTTGGCAACGTCTGGAGATCTATTTGGGTGTTACTACTGGGGGAAGGGAGTATTACCGGCATCTAGCAAGTAGGGGACAGAGAAGCTGCTAAGCCTCCTACAGTGCACAGTGGGACTGAGGTTTGAAAGATAAGTGGGAGAGAATTCTGGAGAAGAGGTGGGAGAATATTTGAGGCAAAGTAACATTTGCATAGGAACTGACATGACAATGAGCTTCATCATATCCTACGTACTGGAAGCAGCCCTGTGGGGCTGCAGCACAGAGAGGGGAGAAAGGGCGCCTGACGACATGGGTGACAGGCAAGGTTAGAGCCAGTCAGGCCTGGGGTCGTAATGAAGTGGATATTGGGGGTTCCTGCGATGAATGGATATAGCTTAAACAACCGAATGGAAGGAGCTGGGATTTACTGGATGAGGAAATGAAAGCGACACAGATTTGAGGGGGCGGAAGGAGGATAAGAGCTCAGATTTTGAAGGCAGTAAGTCTGAGATGTCTGTGAGATACTTGGGTGGAGATGACCAGCAGGCAGCAGAATATGCAATTCAGGAGAGGTATCTGGGCCAAGAATACAAATGAGGAAGCCATTGATGTACTAACATTTTTTTTTTTTTTTAACCTAAGCTCTCGGCCCAACATGGGCCTTGAAATCACAACCCCAAGACTGAGTTGCTTGCTCTACCTACTTAGCCAGCCAGGTGCCCCTAATGTAGTAGCATTTTTATTTATTTATTTATTTATTTATTTATTTATTTATTTATTTTACTTTTTGAAAAAATGTATTGTATTATGTTAATTACCATACAATACATCATGAGTTTTTGATGTAGTGTTCCAAGATTCATTATTTACGTGTAACACCCAGTGCTCCATGCTATATGTGCCCTCCTTAACACCCACCACCAGGCTCACCCATCCCACCCTCAAAACCCTCAGTGTGTTTCTTGGAGTCCACAGTCTCTCCTGGTTTGTTTCCCTCTCCAATTTCCCCCCCGTCATTTTTCCCTTCCTTCTCCTAATGTCCTCCATGGTGTTCCCTATGTTCCACAAGTAAGTGAAACCATATGATAATTGACTTTCTCTGCTTGACTTATTTCACTCAGCATAATCTCCTCCAGTCCCCTCCATCTTGATGCAAAAATTGTATTTAAATGAGTGAATAGAGAGAGGGTAAAAAGTAAAGGGGAAGAGACTTCCTAGCTGTGAATGTGCTTTGTCAGCAAATTTGTTCTCTATAAATATAAGGATTTTGTGTCATCATCAACATTAAGGGCAATGCTTTTCACATCTCTTCACTTGTTTAACAAACCATTGCCAGTCCTCATTCTATGCTATGCTGTGTGCAAGGGCCTAGGAATAAAGACATGAATAAGAATGATACTTGCCCTCAAGGGGCGCCTGGGTGGCTCAGTGGTTTAAAGCCTCTGCCTTCGGCTCAGGTCATGATCTCAGGGTCCTGGGATCGAGCCCCACATCGGGCTCTCTGCTTGGCGGGGAGCCTGCTTCCTCCTCTCTCTCTCTCTGCCTGCCTCTCTGCCTACTTGTGATCTCTGTCTGTCAAATAAATAAATAAATAAATAAAATCTTTAAAAAAAAGAATGATACTTGCCCTCAAAAAGAGACAAGGAAGCCAGTGGAGAAAGTAACTTAAACTCTTAATACTGACCTATCAATGAGTTCATGTAGCTTCCCTTCTGTCAGGAGAGTCTAGAGAAGAGGTGAGGGCTCTGGAAAGAGAAAAAATGAGGAAAACAAATTTGATCTGCCTCATAGTTCTGTCCAGGTGAACCCTGCCCTCAATCCCACCCTGAGGGTTAATGCATGCGCTGTGATCTTGTATTTGATAGAACTATGGTCAAAGGAGACCTGGTGTCCTGTTTGTTCCACTCAGCTTCTTTGGGATCACTTGCTTTCTCTCCCTTAAAGTACTGGACTTGAGGTTTCAAACTTCGGCAGAGAGTAGGGATAGCACTCCTTATGACCATGATTTCCATCTCAACACCTCTGAAGTACCACTGACTGACTGATTGAATACATAGCACATTTCTCTGCTGTATGAATTTTTATATACTACTGTCCATTTCATGCCCTCTGGAACCCTACTGCATGCAGGAAAAGTCCATTTGCCCTTTTACCCTGGTACAGTCATGTGAGTCTTGCCCCATCAAAAGAGACATGTCATTCCCTCTTAAATAATGGAAAAATGGGACACCTATGAATTTTTGATAATAAGAACCGTGGCCAAATTCACCATATATCTTCAAAAATACAAAAGAACATGGTAAATATACCAACATACGTTTTCTGAAGTTTTAGTACGCTTTCATGTATTTTAGGGTTCATTAGTAATAATATCAAGCAAACACAGAAAGAGCCCATCATATCCCAGGCACTGTGCTGACTGAACATTTGCTTCTCTTCTCTGAAACTATAGTTTAGTGGGGAAGATAGAAGGAAAAAGTGAATAAGGGTGCCTGGTGGCTCAGCCAGTTAAGCATCTGACACTTGATTTTGGTCTCAGAGTTGTGAGATCAAGCCCTGAATCAGGCTCCACACTAGGCATGGAGCCTGATTAAGATTCTCTCTCTCCCTCAGCCCTTCCCCCCTTAAATAAATAAACAAGCAGATAAATAAATAAACAGTGAATAAATAAATATATTTTAAATTAAGATAGGAATAGTGCTGAAGCAATCAGGTTTCAGAGAGAAAGAGCATTATTAGGAAGATACATACTTTAGATTATGGTGTGGTGATAGGGGAGGTGAATCTGCAATTACCTAAATATTTCCTGATCACTGGTCAGATGGAGTCAACAGGTATGAATTAATTGTAGATCTTACTTACTACCTACTTATTATTTCTTACTTACTAAATGTATGAATAAATTAAAATGAAATTTATTAACTTCATAAACACTAATGATAGTGCTTACCGTGTACCTGGTTCTGCTCCAAATATTTACAAATATTAACTCATTCAATCCTAAAAGTACTGTTATAATCTCCATTTTATAAATGAGAAACTGAAGCAAAAAAAAAATCAAGTAATTTGCTTAAGGTAACATAGCTGGTAAGTGGTGAAGCAAGTTACATTAGTGAGTATGGTACCTTCATGGGGATGAGAAGGATGCTGCAAGGGAAAGTAGTTTTTAAGAAGGAAAACAGTAAATTTCTGCTCTTACAATCTTAATATCAGTTATAATGTCACTGTTACAATGATGTAAGCTCTGAACTTTAAATGTGACAGGGAAGCCAGAAATTTTAAGATGGAGGATCCTACTCTTTAGAGAGCTTACTGTCTTACTAGAGAAAGATTATCAGCATGCATGACATAATGCATAATTCAAAATTACATGGGATATCTTTGCTAAATTTAAGGTCATTTCTGTAAGTGCTTACTTTGGGAGGAAAATGGGATTGCTAAGGATTAAAATATATTCACATATCACTGAATTACAGCTCTGAAAGACAGAAGAGATAGTTGAATCTAAGCTTTTCATTTTATAAATGAATAATTGAAGCTTGTCAAAGCAAAATAACCAAACCAGGATCTTGCAGCTAATTAGGGCAAGAATCATAACCAAGAGTAACGCCCCTGGATATGAAATCTCAGCCCTTTGTTCCTGGTTAAATTATCCATATATTTTGTTTCCCTTCCTACTAGAAAGTCATTGCTTTCTAATCCTGTCCCCTTCTGTGGGAGGTAGATCAAACTATAGTTTAACATTAAATTGTCACATGGGATAAAACCCAAGAGAGTGAGACTTTCTGCTGGTTTTTCTAGCAACTTTAAAAGAATTTTTTAAAAAATAGCTTCAGTGAGGTATAATTAATATCCAAATATTTGAAGATATTTAAGACATACAGTTTGATAACTTTTGACTTATGAAACCATCCATTCAAGTTAATGAATGTATCCATCACCCTCAAAAGTTTCCTCATGCCCCCTTGTAATCTCTCTGTCCATCTCCTTCCCCCCACCTTCCTTACCTCCTCATCCCCAGGTTCTCCTTTCTGTCACTGCAGGTTGTTTGCATTTTCTAGAATTTTATGTAAATGGGATTAAACAATATGTACTCATTCTGTCTTCTTTGATTCAGCATGATTATTTTGAAATTCATTCACGTGTTGTATGTACCAATAGTTCGTTTGTTTTCATTCATCTGTTACAATTTGTTTATCCATTCATATGTTGTTTCAGTGTTTTGATATTACTAATGAAGCTGCTACAAAAATATTTGTGTACAAGTATTTGAATGGACATAAGCTTTCATTTCTCTTGGGTAAATACTTAGGAGTAGAATAGTTTAATTGTATGGTAGGTGTATGTTTAACTTAAAAACAAACAACAACAAAAATCACTGTACTGTTTCCAGAGAATTTGCTCTATCCTCGTTCCCACCAGAAATGTATGAGAGTTCCAGTCTTCCACATCTTCATTAGCCCTAGGGATAGTCTGCCTTTTTTTTTTTAATATTTGCCATCCTAGTAGGAATATAATGGTATCTCATTGTAGTTTTAGTTTTTAATTGTCTACTAAGAAATGACACTGCTCATCTTTTTACATGCTTACTTGATACATGTGTATTTTCATTGTTGAAGTGTCTGTTAAAATATTTTGCTTATTTTTAATTGGCTTATTTCTTTCCTTATTATTGAGTTTTGAGAGTTCTTTATGTATTTTACAAACAAATCCTTTATTAGATATATGGTCTATAAGTTTTGCCTCCATTCTATGGCTTGTCTTGTCCTTGTCGTACCAGTGTTTTTTGAAGAATGGAAATTCTTAAATTTGATGATGTCCAGTTTATCAGTTCGTTCTTTTATGGTTGTGCTTTCGTTATTGTATCTAACCTAAAGCCACAAATATTTTCTTCTACTTATTTTTTAGTTTAATTAGGTTTTACATATAGGTCTGTAATCTAATTTGAGTTAATTTTTAAAGATAGGCGTACATCAAAGTTCGCTATTTTGTGTATAGATATTGTTTGTTCCACATCATTTGTTGAAAAGATGACCTTTTCCCCATTGAATTCTCTTTGCACTTTTATTGAAAATCAGTTGTTTAAATGTGTGGGTCAATTCCTGGAGTCTCTATTCTGTTCATTGATATACTTATTTATCTCTGTGCCAATGCTGCATTGCTTTAATTACCTTAACTTTACAAGACTGGAAAACAAGTAGTACTTTTCCTCAAATTGTATTTTTCCTTCTCAGAGTTGTTTTGGCTATTATATATTCTTTGAATTTCTATATAATTTTAGGATCAGGTTGGCAGATTCTCCATGACAAACAAATAAGCAAACATACAAATAACATTGCTGAGTTTTTGATTGGGATTATGTTGCATTGAATCTATAAATCAATTTTCAGAATATGATATCTTAACAATATTGAGTAGTCTTACCCAGAAACATGGTATATCTCTGCATTTATATGTCTGTAATATCTTGTATTCTGAAATCTTTCTGAAGTCATTTATCAATGCTAAAGTTTGTTTTAGATTCCATGTGATTTTCTACGTAGACAGTTATGCCATATGGAAATAAAGACATTTTTATTTCCACCTTTCAATTTTTATTTCTTGACCTGTGCACTATCTAGAACCTCCCAGATAATGCTGAATAGAAGTGGTAAGAAAAGACATCCTTATCTTGTCCTGAGATTTTTTTTTTTTTAAGCCAGGAATGGATATTGAATTTTGTATGTTTTTCTTGCCCCTACTGAGATGATTGTATGTTTGTTTGTCTGTTTGTGTTAAAAGAATATCATAGATTTTATTGGATTGTGTTCAAAGGCTAAACCTACTTGGTCATGATGCATAGCTTTTTATATGTTGCCAGATTCGATATACTAAAATTTTGTCTAGAATTTTTGCATATATATATAAAAATTCATGAGGGCACATGGGTATTTGCTTTGCTGGTAATATCTTCATCTGGTTTGGAACCAGGGTAATCTGGCCCCCCCCCAAAAAGTTGGAATTCATTCTATCACCTTCATTTCTCTGAAGGAGTTTGTATAACATTATTATTTCTTCCTTAAATGCTTGGTAGAATTCATCAGCGAAGGCATCTGGGCCTGAAGTTTCTTGGTGATAGGTTTTTAATTACAAATTAAATATCTTCAATAGATATATGGAATGACTATTTATGTTACTTACCTTTCTTGAGTGAGTGTTGGCAGTATATATCTCTCAAGGAATTCATCCATTTCATCCAAGGTGTCAAATTTGTTGACATAAAGTTGTTTATGAGATTTTCTTATTGACCCTTTCATAGCTATAAGACCTGAAGTGATTCTACTACCTCTCTCATTCATGATTTTGATAATTTATTTTTCTCTTTTATCCCTCATTAATCTTATGAGAGTATTATCAATTTTATTGATATTATCAAAGAACTAGGTGTTAGTTCTATTGATTTTCTTTACTTTCTCTTCTGATCCTTTTTATTTCCTTTCTTTTGCTTCTTTTGTGGGTTTTTTTTTTTTGAGGGGGTTGCTATCTTTTTTCTAGTTGTGAAAAGTGCAAACTGAGATCATTAATTTGAGATCTTTTTTTCTTTTAAATGTAGGTGTTTAGTGCTCTATATGTACCCTTAATTCTGTCTTTAAGGGTATCCAACAAATTTTGATATGTTGTGGTCTTATTTTCATTCACTTCAAAATACATACTAATTTCTTTTTTTATTTTTTATTTTATTTTTTCCTTCGGCCAGTGAGTTATTTATAAGTGGTGGGGTTTTTTGTTGTTGTTTTTTTGTGGGTTTTTTTTTTTTTTTTTTTTTTTGGTTTCCAAATATTTTGGGACTTTCCAGAGATTGTTTTACTTTGATTTCTAACATAATTTCACTGTGGTCAGTGAATTTCTTTAACCTGACTCCCTTTAGATTTATCAAAATTTGACTTCAGGAATTGAGACATACAGAAAGTACTTTTAGACATTCTAAGGCCTATAATCTAATTTAGGGCATGGCAGTGTGTTTAGATATGATAGACATATAGCTTAGTGACTGTGTTTAACAGAAAAATGGTAGTCATTATATATCAGGCATTGTGCTCTCAGGATGAAAATACGTACACTGTACTTTGTGAGCAGGGGCAAATGCATATTGGAAAGTAGTTGAAAAGAAACAGAGTCTTGAAATATATTTATCCTTGCATTCTTTGTTGCCAGCACCGTGCTGAGCACATAGTAGAGCTCAATAAATGTTTGTTATCTGAGCCAAGTTGAGCCAAGTCACATATTTGATCAGGTAAGATTCATGTTGTACTCCATTTGAAAGTTGAAAGTAATAGATCACAGAACTTACAACAGTGACTGGGCGTGAGTATAAAACATGTTATAGGTACTTAATAAAGACGAAGTCATTAAGTAAGTAATATGACCTAAATAAGCAAGCCACCTAAAGCCTCCAAAAGTATACCAATGCACTACTTCAAAAGTGGGGAATAAATAAATGGAAATTACCCCCTCACGAGGTTTAAGAAGAATTTCACTGAGTTAAAGCACACTGATGCTCTAAAAAATTGGGTAGAGCTAAGATTGGTTGGCATTAGGAATAGGAAGCTACTGAGTTTGCAGTTAAGAGCAGCTTTGGCTCTGGTATAAATCTTACTATTAAGCTCTTTTAGTGTCATGTTCCTTCCAAACCAACCAGTAATGGACTCCAATTTCCCACTCTGCTTTTGTTCTACTTTTCCTTCCCCGGGAATGTCCTCTGTCTATCCCTGCATATCCAAATTTTACCTAACTTCAAGCTCTAACAAAGTGCTAAATCTTCCATGAAGCTGCCCTAATTTCCCCAATGGATGTATTTTTTTTCCTTTTTCATTATTTTGTGAATATGCTATCTCTTTTATGGCACTAACCATTTTCTAACGTGGCTTTTTGTTATTTGTGTCATGTATCCTCCCTTTAATTAGACTTTAAGCTCCTTAAAGGCAGATTCAGCGTCTAATATATCCATTTGTCCATTGCACAATCAAAAAGTGTAGCACATGAGAGGTGCTTAATATGTTTATTGGACCAATGAATGAATGATTCTAAGGTCATTTTTTATGTAGAGTTCCTACATATAGACTGCAGATTATCTATCCTTTTTTCTAAAAAGTAAAGAAAGGAGGATCTTTTGGGACATGTTGCTTAAATGAAAGAATGAAGGGACCTGATGAACAAGAGGTAGAGGAAGTACAAGGTAGGACAGATGATCCTGCTGGGAATGAAATAACGGTGAATATTGACTCAAGGGATTCAGAAAGGAATGGCTGGAATTTTGGAGGCTAATTTACCAACTTTATATTTTCTTGTTATTTGCTAAGAAATACAGAACATTTACTAGTGAAAGAATATTTTCTGGAAGTTGTGGGCTGGCTGGTCGACAGTGCATGAGGAAGAAGCATGTGGCTGGGGCAGATGGGGGAGTCTAAGGGCAGGAATGAAGGCAGAGGAGGGACGGTGGGTGTGAGCTGAACAGAAGAACATCATGAATGAGCAAAAGAGAAGGTTGGTTGAATTGATACTGAAAAACAAACTAATGGGAATAGCCTTATGGTGGGTCTTCCCGAGATGTTAAGGAAAAATAATCTTCCTACAAATTAGCCCAGGTAAAACTTTGGAAGATCAATTCTACTTCCAATTCCTTCAATAAAAATTGGAAAATAATTGAGATAAAAGGCCCTCAGCCTTTGAGATTTTCACACCACAAGGTCATTATCATGAACTAATCTGCCATCGCCAAGACAGAAATGCAGAAAAACTAGGTAACCCAAATCATGCACCTCTTCTAAAAATAATACAGCAAAAATCCTTCATTTATGTCGTCAAACTGTTTCCTGTAACTTGTACCTTGTTTTGTACTCCCTAGATTTTCTAGGTTAATTAAAAGTACGACTTAATTTTTTTTTTATGTTATGTATTGCCCTTAGTTTACCCCCTTACCTCTAGAAATGCTGGAATATATGTTCTCCTTGTTGGCTATGTAAGTAGATCTGAGTATAGATTCTTCTGGAACTTCTGAGAACTCAGCACATTCTCTTAAGATGCACTACCCCCTACTGAGCAATCCACAGAGACTAGAGGGGGCTAGTAGAGACTCACTTTACTCTGTGAGCTCCTGTCTTAGGTGAAAGAACATTCAAGATATGTCACTATATTCTGTCATCCAGATTTTATTTAGTGCCTTGGACTAGCCTTTTTGTTGTTAAAGTGTGTAACCAATTTCTCTGGAATTAACATGTTCCGATTCTGTGCAGACCACTCTCTAGTCCTAAGACTATTTAAAGGCTAGATTCTCCTGACGTTAATGCTGCGAATTCTTCTTAGAATGACAAAATAAATGGGACTTTTCTCTAATACATAAAGCAACAGAAAGGTGTTCTCGTGGCTTTTAAATTTCAAGATAAATAATTGACTGCCTCCTATACCTAGGAACCTTGTGGCTAGTCTTGACGATACTTTCAGATACACAACTCTGTAGTTAATAAACACGGTAATTCTCCATAGATAAAAATGTCATGTGTAGATCTTAACCAAAGTGAGAAGAGAGTTGGACATATTAAATAACACTGTGAGAATAAATGTATATAATTGGATTTCTCACATAGCAGACAAGTGTAGACACCTGCACATGTACATATGTGTGTGTATGTAATCCACTCCCATCAATTTTAATACTTTTCACAAGCTACTCAAATTCTACCTTCATGGCCTGCCACCCAAATCTTCTGGTAGAAATATTTTTTCACATCTCTTTCCCTCCTACTTCTTTCCCCCCACACACTTATGGTATGTGCAGTTTCGCCAGACCCGTGTGAAGACAGGGGAACATTGATGGGATTGCTTTTCACAAGTGTGGGAACGAAAATCCTTCCCAATGAAAACATCTGTCTCTGTTCAAGTCATGCCCAGTTATCCCCCAAAAGAAATGTTCTGATTAACTTTTTTTTAAAGTCTTAAGATAGCAGTTTGTGTAGCAGATCTAATTAAGAAGTTTATGTAACAGATCTGCAGGGTTTTTTCCTTCTTCAACTGGGTTCTTTGAGCTCAGTTTGAGTGTTACTAGCTTTCGCTATGCAACGGCCAAGTGCTTCCCGGGCTGAAAATTATCAGCTTTTGTGGGATACTATTGCTTCCTTAAAACAATGTGAACAGGCTATGCAACATGCATTCATTCCGGTAAGGAAAATTTCCTTTTATTCTCCTAAAGATTTTTTTTTCTTTTTCTGTTTCTTTTTCCTTTTATGGCTGTGGATAAGTGGCATGTATTATATGCATTTAAAGATGTGGTATCTTCTCTGTAGCTCTTGTTTGGGGTAAATATATCTCTGCCTTTCTCAGTATGAAGTTTGAATTCTTAATACAGTCAGACATTGATCAATGAGAAAGAGTAAACAGTGATGCAAGCAAACTCATCCCCCTAAAGAAAGTAGTTTCTAACAGTAACATGTATTGAGAAAGGGAACACAATTGGTGTTTCTCATAATTGATATTTCATACAACTTACAGTTCATATTTCTTGGTTGATGCCCCTGGAACGCCTTAGAATGGCTTGAATATCTTTTGCAGTAGGTATGATACATAGATCAAGAATCCAAAAGTTAGTTCTTACATTTTGGCTGCTTGTTCAAGTAAAATCCACCACAAAATCTCTCTTTAAAAGCATGACTATTCCTTTAGTAAACCAGTGATGCACTATTTAGAAATTTGTAAGTATAATTGGTAGAAATATATAGATATATAAAATGAATTAATAAGTCAGTGTCATTGTGTTATTTATTGCAGAAGTAATGTTTGTGCTTATAATTATTTAACCAGGGGACCCATGCTACCTACATCAGATAGGCTGAGATGAAGTAAATGGGACTTGGAAGAAGAGTTTTTAGATAGTTGATTCTTTAATTAGATCTGTTTTGAGGTTTAAGAATAAAGGAATTAAGAATTAAGGAGCACTCTCAACAATTAGTCTCTGCTAAAATTTATTTGGAATCTCTCAAGAAAAACATTATTTCTGACACAGAAACTCAAGAGACATTCCTCTATCCATAGTGGGAATAAATCTTTGAAGTTCAAGTTATTTTCAACTGACTCAAGTTAGGTGCCATTATGTTTTTCTCTGTAACTTGGGAATCACCTGAGTGTTTCAAAGGCTATGCTACATTTAGAGTTCTTCTCATGGAGTACCGTTTTGTAGTCAGATCTCTATAAAGTGACCTTGATTGTTAAAGACACAAAACATCATTTTTGTGAGGAATTTAAAAACCATTGGTGAAAAGCTCTCTAAATCAGATTAAGTCATAATGACTCTACATTGAACTGTCTTTATTAAACTGCTCTTCCTTGGCTTCATCAAGGAGTAGGATATTTTCTGTGAAGTTAATATCACCTAATTGTGGAGCTTTCTCTAGCCAGGCAATTATTTCCTCCCTTTTATGTTCCTTGCATGCACCTCCAGTTTATCACCTAACATATTTTATTATAAGTGTTTTCTTCTCTCTTATATTGTAACTTCTTGGAGTGAAAGAGAAAAGGAAAGTAAGTTGAAGGAAGGAACTAACACTTAACGTGTTTGTTTTCTTATTTTCCTGTCTTGAATTCCGTAAATAGAGCATGCATCTATCCTCAGGGTCTAGCACAGTGCCTAGCACAATAAAGGTGCTTGGTGAGCACTTGAGAAATGAAATCAAATAAAAAATCTCCAATTCTAGCATTTCTAGTTAATACACAGCAGTTTTCGTCAACAGCTTTGTCTATACTGACCTCATAAAATTATTTCCATTTAAATCCATCTAGAGAAAACAATAAACCTTGATTAAAGCATTGCAATGGGGTGATGTTGGGAGCAGCAGTGTGTTAATGCAGGGGATAGAGCCTTATGGGAAAAAATAGCCTTGGATTGAATTCCCCTATTCCTTGGGCAACTCTATTTCATTCTTGGGTCTGCTCCTAATTCCCTCTACTGCATACACACACACACACACACACACACACACACACGCACACACACACACACACACAGAGGCATCTCCAAGTTTTATTCGGATTTGCTTCATTTTGATGCCTCTAAATCTTTTTAGAAGATACTAGGAATTTGCCAATCTCTCAAATCTCAATTTTTTTTTCCAAATCTTGCATTCAATATATCATTATATCATCACAATTTTATGAAAACTGCTTTTAGAAGATATCCTATTATTAAAATATTGCTATCAGTTGGAGATAAATCTGTTTAAGTTGAGCCTCGGTTTATTTTTTGTTGGAAGATGAAAGTTAGATCTCAGAACAAAAACTCTTCCATACTTTATACACTTTTTAAACCCAGTGATAATGTGTTTCATACACTCATAGATACACACATATACATGCATGAATGCATGATATTCTTGCCTAATGATACCCTTCACTATGTGGGATATACAAATAAATTCCAAAATATGTATATTTGCCATGATGTATTTAGCATGTCAAGGAAATGACAGAGTATATTGATTTAATCAATTACCACCTTTAAAATAAAACTGGTTCTCTTTTCAAATAAAATACTAGAAATGAGTAATGTGTAGGAAATGTAGACCCATATTATGTAACTCTCTTAGGAAACCTAACCTGAAAACTTCACAAGTAGGTAAATGCTGTTTGTACATCTCCTGTAGGTGTGTACTTCTACCACATCATTAGAACGCAACCGGACCGTGTCTCGCACACACAATGAGCGAGGGAACACAAAGAGTTTTTCAGTCAGTGTACTTCACTGAACTAATAATAAACTTGAGGTAAAATCTCAAGTCATAATACAGTCAACCCCAGAGAATCTGCCCATACAGCCTAAAGTTTAGCTTGATGAAGGAAACTTAAAGTAACTCATAGCTGGACAATGTAATTGTCCCACACAGTCAACACAGACAGAGAAGCCAGTCCGGGAAGTCCTTCAGTGCTCCAGTACTTGATTTCATATAACAGATATGCCTTATAATGATGAGGTGGACATCAAATCTGGAAACTCAAGCAGATTCATCTACTTGACCCAAGAGCCTAGAGTATAGAAAAGCAACTCAGAATTTCCCGTATGTTTAGCCTAAGTGCCAGCCAGCGTGAGTTGTAAATATTTATTAGATAGATGGATAAGAAGCTTTCTTTTGAATCCTGTAAATTGGTTTCATCGTTAGGGCTATAAGCACATCTTTCTAGACATTCAGTATCTTTGGGGTCCAGGCAAATCAAAGGTTTCGCTCTTGTATTATTCAAGTAAATAGATATGCTTGTAAAAACAGTCCCATAATTAGTGGTTCTTTTCATAGACTGACCTGTGTTTCTGTTCGTTATTAGTTCATTCACTTCACTCATCTTTCACTGAGCTCCTGCTATGTTCCAGACACAGTCCAAACACAGGCCAAGGACCTGAAGGTACACTTAAACTTTTATGACACCATCACTTTGGAAGAGACACTTCATTACCCCTTGCCCAAGTGGCACCCCACTGTTTCTTGCTGCAATGAACAAAGTTGATTTTCCTTATGCTGCTAGTCATCGTGTTTTAATTTTGTCTAATGTGAATGTCACGCAGCTTGCCGAGCCTTGGGAGAGATACTGAGATGAATCAGTTAGGAGAACCCTGATGAAACCTACACAGAATTCTGCTCATGAGGAATTTTTTCAAGTGGATACACAGATGACTCTAACACCCGCTACTAAGTGTTGAGTGCCCTAAGTACCCATGACTTACCGTGAGAATTAAGGAAAGGGGTGAGTTTCACAGAAGAGTATCAGCTAGATTTTAAAGGTTAAACAGAATATTGGCATGCGGTGATGTGGAGGAAGAGGACCTTCAAGTGGAGGGGACAGCAAAGGCACTTCCTAATTGTGCAGATGCGGTCCATTTTTCCATCTGTTCATTCATTCGACCAATATTTATTAACTTTTTATGTATCTGAAAATTGTGTAATATGACTGACCATGTAACAGTAAATAAGACAAGCTTAAACCTGCCCCAAGGGCATTCACATTTTAGGGGTGAAGACAAACACTAAATAACCAATTACATATATATATATATATATCTCTGTATTTCACCCTTTGATGCTATCCTATGCAAGTTGTTCACAGCACTTCTCAGAGTTGCACTTATGCATATCTAGAAACACATCTCTTATCAGAATAGTATAGCAACTGTAGATATTTTGCAAAACCTCTGCAAACAAGACAAATGGAATAAAATATTCTTTCCCAAACATTTTTTTAGTCCTAAACTACATGTTAATTTCCCTAGCAAACAACTAGTACATCCTGTCTCACACATCCTGGGCTTGGTACTTACAGTAGAAAAGTGACAGTCTTGACTGAGAACCTCTTTTATGTTGTGCACTCTTCTAAGCAATTGACACATTAGTTCACCCAACCTGTCAATAATTCTCTGATGTGCGCACTCTCCTCTCCATTTTACAAAGTTTACAGAGGGTAAGTGACTTTCCCACGATCACATAGCTAGTAAACGGAAAGACCAGACTTTGAAACCGGTTATGTGACTCCAGAACTCATTTCTTAGTGGATTCAGTAGAATAAGGAAAAAAACACTAAGATCAAACTGTTTGCAACACAGTGTGGTAGGAGCATCAATTAAGGAATGCACAAGCCACAGTAGATGCTGGAAGGTGGGAGTGATCGATCTGCCTGGATTGGAGGCAAAAGATGAGGAAGGAAGACAGAAAAGAGAAGTCTTGGGATGGTTTTAAAACAGGTGAAGGAGATAAGAAAAGATGAAAGAGTAGGTACAAAGTCCCTGAGGCATAGAAAAGTAGTGTGCAATGAGGACTATCAACTTTCCCCAGTTCCTGATCTTCCTCTTTGAGTACCAGGCAAGAAGGACAGAGACAACAAGGCTACATGTTGTAAGGTCAGGCATCCTGCAGATCAGTCAGAAGTCACTGGATAGACATTGGGAAGGGTATGGGCTATGATGAGTGCTGTGAAATGTGTAAGCCTAGCGATTCACAGACCTGTACCCCTGGGGATAAAAATACGTTATATGTTTATTAAAATAAAAAATAAAAAAAAATAAAAAAAATAGAAGTCACTGGATAACTCAGGCTCAGACTAAGGCACTGGAGCCTTTGAAGAGAATCTCCAGTGGAAAGTAGAGGTGACTTTCAGACACCTAATTTCATTAGCCTTACTACATACGGCTTGGCCCACGGGGTTAACTCCTGTGTGGAGGTGAGGGCATATGCCTAGAGAAACAGAGATAGCTTATGTACAGATACAAGATAAATGTAAGAAGAGAAAAGGAATTGAGAAACCACATGGTCCCTGAGAAAGATACTGATAGAGATGAGCCTGGGAGGAACAGTGAGAGACTGGCAGAGGCCACTGAGGCCTCCTGGGTCTCTCAGAATCCCCAGTCCTTAATTTCTGTTCATCACATGGTTAACCTGCTGTGCTTCCTGCCCTTTCAACCTGATAGTTCAGATTTTGCTTAAGCTCCTGTAAGTGGCTTTCTGTTCTCTGCAACCAGAGAACCTTCACGAAGACAGTGGCCAGTTAGTGGCTAGTGGTCCACGGACAGGAACCGGCCCTTCAAGAAAGAGCAGAACAAGAGCTGGAGAGAAGGAAAACAAATCAGCTGAGTACACTGGGTTTCAAAGGTGAGGTTCCCTCATTTACGACTTAACTCACATCACCTTCCCCAAGACTTCTATATGCCTTCTCCCTCATTATTTCAACCCTCATTAACAACACTTTCTGAAGAAAAATAAGAGTAGAAAACGTGCTCACACACTGCTTTAATCTGTTCTTTCTTATTTAGTCGTCACAAGGCCAACATGAAACGGCCCCAATATTATCATCTCCATTTTCGATGGGGGAGGGGGAGGGCAGTCAGCTACCTTGTTTAAAATCATACAGTGGTAAGACCAGGAGAGAACCCGGGCCTTCTCACCCTAATCCCACCGGCCTTTCTCTTTCACACCCCCCATGGGACTTTGCCCCTATTTCTCTTACGCTACTGCTCGACTTTGTATTACAAAGATATGAGGCATTTCTCTTATTTTTACATCACACCGTAAACTCCTTACAGCGCAACACGATGTGCTTCTTCTACCTACTTTCTGCAGTTCCTTGTATAGTGCCTTAAATATGATGTTCGCCCAATAAATCGGCATGGGCTGATTAATACCTAAAATGTGAGAACTTGGGCAGCAATGGGAAGATAATGAGGGAATAATCCTTCTTGTCTGGAATTCCTCCTTAAAGCCTGTCTCCTCAGCCCACAGACCCTGCCTTTGGTCCCTGGATGTTGACTTTGAGCCATTGTAAGCTTAGGTCAGCTCTAAATAGGATTTGCTCAATGATGAGTTTCAGTCCTAGTTCATGGTGTTCCAAGTGTGTTTTGTCCTTTCTGGATTCTAAATATTACTTGACTCATCATCCTCAATCATGTCGGATTCATCTCTCGGTTTTATTCCTCTTAGCCTCACTTCGCACTCCTGTCTAGTAATACCCCAGTTTTCAGTCTATTTCCTCCTGAAGAATATGAACAAGGCTATTAATGGAATTCCTATTAGTAAAGGAACAAAGATGACTCTTAATCTATAGAGATATTCAACCTAAGGTGGGGGGGGAGGGGGGAGAATACATCAGAAGCGACCTGAATAATTGCAACAGCCTGGGACTGCATGAGCATTTGCAGATTTCTGGTAAAATGGAATGAGATTGTTGCTTTTGTTTTTTAACAAAAAGCAAGAACTTGCTATCTTTTTTATCTTCCTCTCTTCTGCAATTTGCATTTTCTTTGACTGCTGGTCTTGTGATTCCTGTGCATAGGCATCTCAAGTCCATGAAAAATTAATGCCAGGTGCAGGATGTCTTCTCTTTATCCCATTGTTGCGCCTACTGTACAATGTTTATGTTGACTCATCACAATGGGTATCCGTGCGGATATACGTTACTGTACAACAGAGTAAAGCCCATTCTCTGCCCCTCCCACTTTCCCCACCCACTCCAAAAACTGCAAAAATAGGACCCAAAACAGTTTTGTTACAGAACAGGAAAATAGGCAGTTGTTCAGAGCTAGTAATATCAGTCCCCCTCCAAGTAGCAAAACAAAATTAAAACACACACATATCAAATCCTTAAAAATTTTAATGAGCTAATACTAGATATGTTGTACTTCTGTAAGCTTCATTTAGATATTTTTACTTAGCAGAGAGATGCTTAACAACAATGGGGTTTCTGATTTTTTTTTAAAGATTTTATTTATTTATTTGACAGACAGAGATCACAAGTAGGCAGAGAGGCAGGCTGAGAGGGAGGGGAAAGCAGGCTCCCCACTGAGCAGAGAGCCCGATGCGGGGCTCGATCCCAGGACCCTGGGATCATGACCTGAGCCGAAGGCAGAGGCTTTAACCCACTGAGCCACCCAGGCGCCCCAGGGTTTCTGATTTTTATCTTGAAAATATGCTGTTCTTGCTATTGCCGCTCGCGAGATCCCCGCTATCCTGCTAATGCTGTCTTCCTTATATTGCTTATCGTGTTACAGTTTTCAAAGCAGCGTAAATTACATTCTTTCTCTTTATAACCTGGCAAGGGAGGCAAAGCAGGTTTTAATATTTCCATATTATTTATAAGAGAATTAAAGTTGAAATACCTGAAGTGGCTGGAATCAGAAGTAGTTAAGGCGTAAGACACAACTACTAAGACTGGAAGCTCAATCCTGTGTACGTTTGCTCAAAAGTCAAGAGTTTTAGCTGCTTTGAGAAATCTGGGTCTGAATGCCTGCTTAACGTTCCTGGACTTCAGCTTCATTCTCTGTAAAATTAGGTTTTATACAGATCCTTTGAGGGTTGTCTCTGGTTTAAATGAGATAGTGTGAGTTAAACCCTTAGCACAATGTCTAACCAAAGAAAGTGTCCAGGAAGGGTTGCCATTATTTATACCGCTAATTTTTAATGTTATCCCAATGCATCCTTTCACAAATTTCATGGGCTTTTTACATATGATCCCGTTTGCTTCTCAAAGAATAATTATATCTCCCTTTATACACGAACAGAAAATTTGACAGTTTCAATAAGGCTAAAATCATAATATGGGTGAGGAGAAAGTTCTTAAATCTCAGTCAGATGACCCAAATCCTAAACTCCTCTTATTACTATTTTTACGATACTCAAAATTAGGTTAATATTAAAGTCAGGAATTACCCAATCCTTATTCATAGCTATATGCAGCCTTAGAAACAATTTAGAGAGTCAAGTGACCTGACCAAATTCTGCAGTGACACAACCAGCCCTAGACACCTTATCTGCTGACTCCAAGTGCAAGCCTAGGAAGTGCTCATCCTATAACATAAAAACATAACAGGTGAATGTTTTCGTTGAGTTTTTGTGGTTGCAAAGAGGGGTCATAAAATATAAGTTGTAGGGGTACCTGGGTGGCTCAGTGGGTTAAGCCTCTGCCTTCAGCTCAGGTCATGATCTCAGGGTCCTGGGATTGAGCCCCGCATCTGGCTATCTGCTCAGCAGGGAGCCTGCTTCCCCCTCTCTCTCTGCCTGCCTCTCTGCCTGCCTCTCTACCCCCTTGTAATCTCTCTCTCTCTGTCAAATAAATAAATAAAATCTTTTTTTAAAAATGTGAGGTTGCAAACATTATATTCATAAGGAAGTTATCATCACTTTTCCAGTTAAGGAAATCTTTCATAAAACAAATGAAGGTTCTAGTATGTCTGAATTTATAGTTTCAGTGGACAAAGTGGTCTGAGAGTAAAGTGGAGAGTCAGCCTGAGAACTACCATTTTGCTCTCCACTGTGGCCAAGTCCCCACACACCATAAAACAACCTCCTTTATGCCTTCTTTCTCTTCCTTTTATTCTTCTCTCATACTGTTTCCTACTCTCTCCTCTAGCCCACATCAACAGATAATATTCTTCCATCTTTACTCTGAAGCACAAAACTGTAGTTTATCCCGAGCCCAGAAGGAGGTTAACTGGCAAGCAGAGCCTTTGCTTTGCAAAATAACAGCGAGGAAGGGAGCCGTCGGAAAACTGAGAAACCAAGACTGACATAGACATTGCCACTCTGGGAAGCGAGGGCAGCTGTGGGGCTAGGAACTGGTTGGCATTTTGGACCTGGAGAGTTGTAGGCTCTTTCCCGTGGAACAAAGAGTTCATTGCCTAGTCAATGACAATATACAAACACATCTGCAGAATATATTCTTTGGCATGAGCAAATGCTAGCGGTAGTTAGCCAGCTTCTATTTTTCTAGTCCTCATTCACTTCTTTTCTTTTTTAACCTATTTTTTCTGTTTTTCCGCAATGAAAATAATTCTAAATATAACATTAATTTTGAAGACAGAATGGCTAAAGGGAGACTGATAGACTTCTAGATATTATCAGAATTTAAAATAAGGGAAATGGAACTTAAGTGTTTTCTGCTTTGTTCCTTCTGCAACCCAGCCCAAGTGCTATGTTTCAGAAGCAGGTACTGAAGTACCTTCTAATCTAACATGGACATGAGCACATTATGGGTTACTAATGGTAAAACAGTAAACCAAACTCATTATCTCCTCTTTGTCTCTCTTCCTAACATTTCCTCTCATTAAAAAAAATAAGAAATCTAAATATGAAATATTTAAGGCTTTCATGGTTTTAGTCTATTGTGTTTTTAAACTTTGACTGTATGATCTAATATCAAATTACGATTGATAGGGAGGGAAATGAAACAGAGGTTGGATGTTAGTAAATTCTTCATTTTGGAGACAAGGCTTATAGAAAATGGAGAAAGGCAAGGATAGAAGGAGGAGCTTGGTGAGACTTCTTTACTTCACTTCAAATATTTTTGAGCTTTTAATATGGGAGGGAATTTTTTGCCACTAATTGCATGGTCTTGAAGCCAGAAAATTAACTGATTCACAAGAAAAACAAAATGCAGACTATAAACATAGAGCAAGATGATCATAAATGCATTTGGAGTCACCTTTCTTTGCCCAGTTCATTGGAAGCCATTTTATATCACTGATCTTTTCCCAATTAGATTTTTGTCTTATTTCACCATGGCTTTCTTTCTTTCTTTCTTTCTTTCTTTCTTTCTTTCTTTGTTTCTCTCTTTCTCTCTTTCTTTCTTTCTTTCTTTTTCTTTGACAGAGAGAGAGAGATCACAAGTAGGCAGAGAGGCAGAGAGAGAGGGGCAAGCAGGCTCCCGGCCAAGCAGAGAGTCTGATGTGGGGCTCGATCCCAGGACCCCAGGATCATGACCTGAGCCAAAGGCAGAAGCTTAACCCACTGAACCGTCCAGGCGCCCCTCACCATGGCTTTGTTATCATTATCTCTTCTTTCTGTATCTGAATGATAAAAGCAGAGATCATTATCCAGAAAGAAGATTTGTATAGCATCCCTTATTTCTTTCTAGTGTTTCCCAGCAGAGCAAAATTTATTATGAGTGAAATCAAATCCTTGATGAGACATAGACTCTTAGAGGTCATACATTTCACTCCCTATTCCTCAAATATAGAAATGAGTAGGGAGGCTCAGTGAATTGCTTTTTCACCCTGAGTTACTGAACTTGCTGGGTCTAAAGCTTCAATCTCCTCATTCCCAGTCCAGCCATCTTTATGCCAGTAACATAATCCCTCAACTGGATTGTGGTTATTTCCATGGACATAAAGTGTTTAACTTTTGATAGCCATGCAAGAACTATGTGAGATGTTAGGTTGACTACATTATAAATAACTTCAAACGTTTTTGTATTTAAAAAAATAGTTATGAAGTAAAATATTAAAACTATGAGAACTTTTTAAGGTAAAACATGAGACTTCAAGTGAATGTTTAGTTTTGGGTGAATCTTTTGATATGGTCTTCACACTCATTTGAAAAATTTAGCAAGCTCTTAGGATGCCATTTTGCTTTATTCATGATCTTTGAATCTTTAACTTTTCATTAAACCTCATGTTTCTTTCTGCCTTTCCAACTTCTGAAATGTACAGCTGGAGGTAAGTTAGAACATGAAACAATTCCAGGGCTACCTACCTTGCTTTATACAAGGTGGTATTACAACAAAGGTATGGATTTGGAGTCATGAAGAGTGATCTTTTTGGCAAACTGGACAGCCACATAAGAAAGATGAGACTGGACCACTCTCTTATACTACGCACAAAAAAAAAAAAAAATTAAAAATGGATTAAAGACTTATAAAGCCATATGAAAACATATAAGACCTATGAAATCATAAAAATCCTGGAAGAGAATACAGGTAGTAACTTCTTTGAAATCAGCCATAGCAACTTCTTTCTAGATAGATCTCAAGAGGCAAGGGAGAAAAAGCAAAAAATAAACTATTGGGACTATATCAAAATAAAAAGTTTCTGTGCAGCCAAGTTAAAAATCAATAAGATTAAAAGGCAACTTACAGGATAGGAGAAGATGTTTGGAAATGACCTATCCTATAAAGGGTTAGTATCCAAAATATGTAAAGATCTAATACAACTCAACACCCCCAAAACAAATAATCCAATTAAAAAATGGGCAGAAGACATAAACAGACATTTCTCCAAAGAAAACATTCAGATGGCCAATAGATACATGAAAAGATGCTCATCATCATTATCATCAGGGATATGCAAATTGAAACTACAATGAGATATCACCTCACACTTGTCAGAGTAGCTAAAATCAAAAACACAAGAAACAACAGGTATGGATGAGAATGTGGAGAAAAAGGAACCCTCATGCACTGTTGGTGGGAATGCAAACTGGGGCAGCCACTGTGGAAAACGGTGTGGAGTTTCCTCAAAAAGTTAAAAATAGAACTATCCTATGATCCAGGCATCACACTACTGGGTATTTACCCAAAGAATACAAGAACACTAATTCAAAGGCATACATGCACCTCTATGTTTATAGCAGCATTATTTATAATAGCCAAGATGTGGAAGCAGCCTAAGTGCCCATCAGTTGATAAATGGATAAAGATGTGAGATATAGATATAGATATAGATAGATAGATACAATATTTAATTATATATAATATATGTATAATATTATTCAGCCATAAAAAAGAATGAAATCTTGCCATTTGCAATGACATGAATGGAGCTAGAGAGTATAATGCTAAGCAGAATAAGTCAGAAAAAGACAAATATCATACGATTTCACTCATATGTGGAATTTAAGAAACAAAACAACCAAAGGGGAAAAAATAAGAGAGAGAGAGAGAAAGTAAGAAACAGACTCTTCATTATAGAGAACAACCTGATGGTTACCAGAGTGAAGGGGGTGGGGAATATGTTAAAAAGGTGATGGGGATTAAGGAGGGCGCTTGTGATGATGAGCACAGGGTGATGTATGGAATTGTTGAATCACTCTGTTGTACACCCGAAACTAACACATTTTTAAAAATTTAATATTAAAAAAATAAGAGTGATACCTGGCTCCACTAGTTATTAGTCTAGTGACCTTGGATAAGTTGCATTATAGGTCCATGCCTCACTTTTGCTATCTGGATAATAAGCATAATGATAGCATGTAATTCATAAGCTTGTAATGAGGAGTAGAAAAGAATGAATATAAACAACCCGTGTATGACAGGCATAGAAGAGTCTTTCAGTTTTTAACTGTCCTTAATTTACAGGTCACGCTTCAGACTAGCGTAGTCTGTGGTGCATGGCAAGTTCCAGATGTTTCCATCCACAGCATCAGTGGTACAAGAGTGGTCACCAGGGGGGAGTGTACAGTTTACCCCTTTGTACCCATTTCACCTAAGCTGTGGGCTCCTGGGTTTCTCATGAGTCCTATCTCTTGTTGCTATGGCTCTAGTTTTAAAGGTCTAAAAACCCATTAGCAGATATCTTTGAGTATATTTTATGTCAAGCACTGACGGTAGCTAGGTGGGGGAGGCTGGTTAAAAGTCCCACCGTCAAAACAATTACAGTTTCAGCAAGGAGACAACAAATATCACGCATGAATCAGTTAGCCATCAACATGCATAAGAACAGAAAGAAACGGTCATTAAGAATGTCAGAGCTTAGTGCTTTTGCATAATTTCTTTCCTTTAACATTCGTAATCCAGTGCAAATGGAAATAATACAACTAATGTGTGCTTTTACATTTGGAAGGCAGGACGGTTAGATAGATTGAGACCTGCAGTCAGGATTGAGGAAACTTTAACGGAAAGTCAAGGGCTTTAGATTGTCCTTCAAGGATGGATAGAATTTGGATAGGTAGATAAGAAAGAGGACCATGATTAATTCATGATATAAGAGAAAGAAGAAATGCAAACAGTATCTCTTGATAGGTAAGAGCAAGGCGTGTGATTGGAGTAGTGAGACTCTTGACTTAATGGAAAGAAAGGAGACGGAAGGGAGTGAATCCTACTGATCCTACTGTGTGCAAGACCTTCATCCAGGTGCTGCAGAAGACTCTAGCCCTACCTTAGCCTAATGAACCAGGCTGACAGTTTGCTTAGAATTCTGGTACCTCAGTATGGAAAACACAACTGTGCTGCTGAGATTATAGCTCTTTGGTGGCTTAGCAAAAAGGAGCAGATGGTATCCACGTGGATCTTTCCAGGAATAGCACCACATGGAGTGAATCAGTGAATTAAGTATGTGTGGTTATATGGCATGGGGCACATTGACTAAACCACACTTGAGATTTGAGCTAATGACTCCATTTTTCGTGCAATCTCCAGAGAGTATTTGCATAAATAAGGCAGTTAGGTTTGTAAATCCTCAGTGTGAATCAGTGGAATTTGTGGCAGAAATGGAGAAAAAGCAAGGGATTTAGAGTCCAAGGACCTGGGTTTGAATCCCAGCCTCCTCTTCTCTAGCTGTTTGACATTAGGAAATTCGCTGAATCGCTCTGTGCCTCAGTTTACTTATCTATAAACAAAAATTCCACCAGGTTCTCCAGGTTCTGTGAGGAGTAAACAAGGAGACACAGGTAAAAAGCTTATCGTATTTGCCTGGCACGCAATGGGTATTTGCTCAATCAATGTTAGTTCCCTCTTTTTGTGGAAATTAAATGATATAATGTATATCAACACATCCTATAAGTTATAAAGCATGGTATTTGAGGTCAGTGTAATGCAGTTACCAATTTGAGTTTCAGTGATGATCTGAAGTTTTGGTGAGTCGTTTATTTTTGCCTTTTATACCAAGTGTAAAGAGGTATGTGTCAGGGGAGCTGGATCGAAATCCAAAGAACCCTGATATCTAGTAGTTCCAACAACTTTTACCTCTTATTCTAAGTGGAATTAATTCTAGAGAAAACATAAAGAAAAGTCTCTTTGGTTCCAGGTCTCCACTTTTCTGTTCCCTACTCTGCAAGCTAGCCCACCTTTTCTGTACCAAGGATAGAGGTACCTACCTCAGCCTACTTACTTGTGGCCTTTAGTATACATTTAGTATATATGTTCTGCAAAGTATTACACTACCTTGTATTTTAAGGGAGGATCAAGCAGGGATGTTAGCACTTCAGTCCAAAGGGATAAAAGACTAATGGTATGTTTTCAAGGATCCATGAGGGAAGTTGTGTTAACTAGCACAGACTTCTGGAAACTTACCAAACCCAAGCAAATGTTTTGTGGTTGTTTATGTGTTACCTGCATAGGAACCAGACTTCCAGGTTCGACTCTTGGCCCTGCTGTCACCAGCTAGACGACCTGGGGGACAATGGGTAGCACCTCTGTGCCTCAGTTTTCTGTAAAGTGAAGATAATCTGATTTGTATTATTAAGAGAGTTTAGGCAGGCAGAGTTGAATTGAATTCAGGCCAAACATGAATCTGCCATTTTTCCCATAGTCCTTTTTTTAAATGATTAAATATTTATTATTTGTTTGTTTGATTGTTTGTTTGTTTCAGAGAGACAAAAAGAGTGCCTGTGGTGGGAGGGGCTAAAGGCAGGGGAAGCAGACCGCCCGCTGAGCAGGAGCCCGAAGTGGGGATCCATCCCCAGACTGGGAGATCATGTCCTAAGCCAAAACCAAGAATCTGATGCTCAACCAACTGAGCCACCAAGCACCCCCTTTTCCCCCAGTGTTCCAAGCTAGGCTGCTAGTTAGCTGGTTGGGTAGCTATCTGTGCATTTTGTTAAATGTTAGGCAGAGGGGCCAAGGTCTTTGCTTCGTCCAGAGTTGTTCCCCTGAGACATCCTGCATCATCATTAACCTGCCAACAATTAACTGTTCATTCACCCACCACCCTGTTATTGCCTGAGTGTCTTACTGGTTTACATGGTGCGGGGGAGGAGGGGACTATGTCACTGAAGGGTAAGGGCAAAACAGGGTACAGACCAGAACCATGTGGTGCTACTATTGGTGATGACTCAGAGCTCTCCTGGATCAAACTGCATGCACCTGGCTGGTCTTGTAGAGAGAAAATATGAAAAGGAAAAGAAAATCCAGGAACACAAAAACAGCCACAGTAATAAATAATATAAACTTACACCTGTGGAATATCTCTCTTTTTGCTTCACATGCATTATTTCTCCAGCTAACTTCTCAGGAAATAGGTTAACTGGAAAATAGTGTTGTCCCATTTTTTGAGTGGGGGTAAGGGACTTAGAAACCCTCTGAGAATTGGGGAATTGAATCTGAGTCAGTACGGTGAGAAATTTCTCATCAGACAGTGAAAGAGGAGCCAGCAACTTGTAGGACAGAAAATAACTGCATTCCATCATGTAGCCTGGAAAAAATCAGCAGAGGAATCAGGAGATGGTGGTGGTTAATCAGCATGAGATCTGGGGCTAGAAAGATGTGGGCTTGAAACCTGGTTGTGGTCCTCTTAGATGTGTGATCTTAGGCAAGTGACTTAGATACTTGGAGCCTCCCTCCCTTCCTTTCTTCCTTTCTTCTGTCTTTCCAAATGGAAACAATAATGTTTTCCTTAAAACATTTTGAGAAGTAAATGCACTGACGCATCTTAAGTATTTACCAAAGCCTTGGGAACATAATAGTCATTTAATATATGCTTGACAGTTTATTTTTGTTCTTGTTGTTGTTGTTATCCTGTCTTCAGTTTTGATATTAAGTGATTGTGAGATCTGGGGCATGCCACCTAATTTCTGTTTCCATTTCCGTATTTATAAAGTGAAAGGTAGAATTAAATGACCCTTAAGGTCTCAGCTTAAAGTTTTATAATTCTAGAGTAGATTTGTTTCTTTTGTTTCTCTCTCACTCTCATTAATATGTCTTTAATATGTTATTTACCAAAACTTTTTCCTTGGAGCTTACTCAAAAAAATCCTGATTGAGTCAACTAAGCTATGCCTGTGCCATTAACCTGTTCACATGATACACAAGGGCCCAGTAACTGGGCCAGAGTGAGGTGGGGTGGGCTCTGGCCCCAGCCAGGATCTGCATGGATATATCTAACTTTGTTTTGAGCTGGCCTCTGACTTGTTAGTGAACTACTGGGTATTTACCCCAAAGATACAGATGTAGCCAAAAGAAGGGCCATCTGTACCCCAATGTTTATAGCAGCAATGGCCACGGTCGCCAAACTGTGGAAAGAACCAAGATGCCCTTCAACGGATGAATGGATAAGGAAGATGTGGTCCATATACACTATGGAGTATTATGCTTCCATCAGAAAAGATGAATACCCAACTTTTGTAGCAACATGGACGGGACTGGAAGAGATTATGCTGAGTGAAATAAGTCAAACAGAGAGAGTCAAGTATCATATGGTTTCACTTATTTGTGGAGCATAACAAATAACATGGAGGACATGGGGAGATGGAGTGGAGAAGGGAATTGAGGGAAATTGGAAGGGGAGGTGAACCATGAGAGACTATGGACTCTGAAAAACAACCTGAGGGTTTTGAAGGGGCGGGGGGTGGGAGGTTGGGGAACCAGGTGGTGGGTATTAGGGAGGGCACGGATTGCATGGAGCACTGGGTGTGGTGCAAAAACAATGAAGAAATAAAAAATTAAAAAAAAAAAAAAGAATCCAAAGAGCTCTGGTAAAGTCCAGTTCCATTCTGAGAGGCAGTAGAGCACAATTATCAAAATTAACTCTGAGCTATACTGTCTAGGTTTGAAGATGGTCTCTTTACCATATGTATGACCTTGGGAAAATTACTAACCTCTGCTTCTTCATTTGTGAGCTGAGAATAATGGTAATATCCTGACTCACTAGGTTATGTGAAGATTGAATAAATTAATTGATACAAATAGGTGTGATATAAATGCTTGACCTTATTACTATCCCCCTCAGCGTTAATTCAGAAGGTCCAGGTGTGGCTGGGTCAGGATACTCTGAGATTTCAGAATGATGATGCTTAGGGACAATTGCAGGTTCCTGGTTAACCCTTCATGTAGGAGTAGGACCCTCCCTGCCCTAAGGATGTGGGGCTCTAGCTCAACAGATTATGAGAAAGGAGAGGAAAGATAGGGTTTCATGTCTAGTGGAAAACAAAAGGTAGGAAATTGAGGTAGAAGTCTCCCCCACGCCAACCATATCACATTTTTTAAATTTCCAGAATGGGCCAATATAGTGGAGTAAATTAGGGGGAAAACTTGAAACAAAATAAAGTTATCCTGAGTTCAATCCTTAGTGTACCAACTCAGTATTTAATGTTAGAGATCTCATTTCAGATCTGATGTGGGTAGTAACTCCAATATTCTACTTCTGTGCTTAGAATTAGGACATGGTCTGATTGGGGTTCAGCCTAATGTGTGAATTGTGTGAATTGTGTGTGTGTGAATTGTGAAGCTAGACTATTAATAACCTTGTAGCAGCTGACCTAAGCCAGCTAATTTCTATCTACCTTGAACTTTGGGGATCTTTAGCTGTCCCAGGGAAATCACATGCATACACAAATGGACTCCTTTAAAAACTTTCAGTAGATTCCATTGTGTTGCAATTTGTCATGCCATACCATATATGAACGTCACTTATAGGACCTGTGTTACTTCTTGCACACTCAGGAGACTTGGCTTTTAAGCCTGAGAAGATAAACCAGAGATACTGTGCCCCAAAAGCAGCTGACATGTTATTCTTGCCATATTTTACTTCCTACTTGTTTTGGCTTGACAACCACTTGTCTTCAACTTGCCTGTTCCAGGTCATTTGAAATCCCTGCACGGTTCCTAACCCCATCCATGTTACTTTCAGTTTCTGCTGTATTTAGGTTCCTTGACTGTGTGGATTTCTCTCCTTTTCCATTTTGCTTCTTAAAAGTTTAAATATAGGCCCAGGTTCAATCTTGTGACCTTCCCACTGGTGAACCTATACTGGTCAGATGGAAGCTTCCCAGAGTGTGCTCTTTGGCTGACTGGCTGTTGTGCCTTCCTTGCCTGTACTTTGCTTGACCTGGCTTCCTGAATGTCTGACTTGGTGAACACTTGCCCATATATGTCAGAAGTATGTCTCAAATCTAGCACTTAGCAAATATCAAGGAGCAAACATATCAGTCAGAATCAATGAACTGGAGATGCCTGGGTGGCTCAGTGGGTTAAGCCTCTACCTTCGGCTCAGGTCATGATCTCAGGGTCCTGGGATTAAGCCCCACGTCAGGCTCTCCACTCAGAGGGGAACCTGCTTCCCCCCCACCCCCACCTACTTGTGATATCTCTCTCTCTCTTTCTGTCAAATAAATAAATAAAACCTTTAAAAAAAAAAGAATCAATGAACCCCTTTGATAATTTGCATTCATTATGTCAGTTTCTTTTTTAGTTACATTTTCTTGGTGGCAAACAGCAGGAGCTTAACTTTTACCAGCATAAACAAAGTTATTGATATAATTTGAAGAGGGCTGGAACTGATGAATAACTTGATCTAACAACTTAAATTTTTCAGTGTTCTCTCTATTGGCTTCTGGCTTCTCTACAATTAGCTTTATACTTCCCTCTTGCTTTAAACTGACTTTCTCCATATAGAAGAGAATGTAATATAAAACACAAACCATTTATATCTCATAGTTTGGGCTGCCTAAGAGAGATTGATTTTCTGCTAAGTCACCAGTTTGATTTAGAGGTTCAATTAAATAGAATACCCAATATGGAAGGAGATTGTGTATACAGCAGGGCAGTACACATTGTAGAGATAAAGCTTAGAGAAACAACAAAAGTAACTAGAGAATTGGTTGGTATTAAGAATCTGAAACCACACTTGATCAAACTGGCATGGACTCACATGATTTCAAAAGTGAGAAAAGAAACAGAAGCCAGAATGACCCAAGGGGAGATCTGAAATTAACAACTGGTGAGAAGAGCATACTCATGGGCCAGACTTAGAATTCGACTGCATTCTGTCTCCACTTGGGATTTTTATTATCTGCTGATATGTGCCATTGAGAACCTTAAAGATTCCAAGAAGCTTCTGTGAAAATAGTCTGGAGAGGACTGTGAGGGTGCTAGAGCCAAGATATGGGAGATCTGATCTTCTGAGAGCCGGATGTAGCAGCCCAGTGGGATACAGAACAGCCAATCATGACATCTCATTGGTGATCAAGCCAGGGGTTTGCCAATGTCAGATGTATGTGCTGTGTCTGTGGATTCACACATTCCATACATTCTGTTTCTTAGTGACTTTAATATATACAGGCATTAATGGGGGATTCTGGACCTTTCTAAGTACCAGAAAGGAGCAATGAGCTTTCCACATAACATAGATTGTACTTCACAACATCTAGAATGAGCAGTTATGGAATAATCATTATTTTGTAAAAGCTGGACAGTTAAGCAATAGGGGCTGGTTAAGGAAAGAAAGTGACAGTGGATATTGGAAAAGTAGTCGCAGTCTTGTTGGTACCAGAGGAGATTTTGGAGTTATTCTAGAAATGTTCTCCTGAGCTATAGAAGAGGCATGACTTTCCTTTATACCCGCACCTATACTTTGTAGCTACATTTAGTCAATAATTCCTAAGTATTTAATGAGATCCTTCAGTATACCAAGTGCTGTGAAGAATTCTAGGAAAGTATACAATCCTTGTCACTTTTTAAATATAGAGTCTGATTAGAAGAACCAAATCTACATACATGAAACAGAAAACAGCAGCATAAACAGATGAAAGTGATAAATGGCATCATGTAAGAAAGGGGTTTCCATACAAAATTTATTCCTGGACCACATTAATGTAATTTATAACAGGAAAAACAAAAGTAAGATGGGTTGAATTCAATTGATGCATAGTTATTGATTAAACTGTAATAGATAATAGGGGAAAATATAAATATTGGGTGTGATACTTGGAAAGCTTTTAGTCTGATCCAGGAGACAAGGCCCAAATGTTTTGGGTCATCCTGGGAACCAATTAGAAAGCATAGAAGAGAGGGAGTCAAAACTGAAACACAGACTAGGAGGACAATACCAGTGACCATTCAGGCATCACCGGGTTGCTTTCAATGTCTGGCATATGCAAGACCTTACGGAATCTCTTGCCTGCAGAGTGGCTTTGCTTTGCCTCAGTCTCATATGCTGCTCTAACTAGAGATCTTCAATCACTGCAGGACACTTGCAATGAACCACCTAGATACTGAGATGAGGGGGCAGCTTAGGGTGGAAAAATGGATTTTGAGGTCAGAAAGGCCAGTGTTAAATCTAAGCTCTCATTTTCTCTGAGCCTCTGTTTTCTCATTTATAATGTGGGGATAGTGATAATGATGCTTCATAATAAGGTTTTGTGGAAATTAAAGAGGATATATGTGCACATTCTTATATATGGGCAAGTAATATCGATTTAATAAATAGTGCTTCACGTGGTCTAATCTTTAGTTTTCTTTAGTGCAATTGTAGCCAACAACATAACATTGACATCTCTGGCATATAAACAGTTCACAAATCATCTGGTAATATATTCTTACAGTAGTTCATCTTTAGGGACACTAATAATAATATTTAGCATTGATTCTGAAATTTAAGTTTACAAAGCATGTGAAATATATCACCTCACTTATTCTTCAAGCAACTCTTTCAGAAGGTGATCATCTCCATTCCCATTCTACAGAGAAGGAAAAAATGAGGCAAATGGAGTTAGTGTAATTGCCCCCAGATCATACCATCAAGAAGTTGCTCAGTCTCCAACACATATAATCAGGAGGTTGCCAAACCAAACTCAAGCCCAGATTTTCTGACTGTAAACCTCATGTTCTTTTCCCTACACCAGAGGCCCATAAGCACTGTGTGTGTATGTGTTTGGGGCTGGGGTTTTTTTGGTGGGATTCAGTGGAAACTGTCTTTCTCCTATTCACCCCAAGGTACTTGCTTTTAGGAGTTAATGAACAAACTTGTGAATATCTAGCTGACCCACCATGTAGATATGTAGACCAGGGTCCTGCTCTTAATGCCCAGTGTGTTGTGTTAAAGCATGGAATTTTGTTTTGTGAAATCTGCTGGATTGCCATTTGTTTTATCATTCTATTAGGATTCCACAAGCACAGATTGACATTAAAAAGCTGTTAACTCTGTTAATTCCAGAGGGCACAGCTAATGAAATGTCCCAAAAGTTGAGCACTTGCCAAAGCCACCGTGTCTTATAGGACAGCTCTCGATTAATCATGATGAGAGTATTTCCTCTATCTAAATGAAATCTGCAATTTGGGAAGGAGATTAAAGATCCTGCAGGGGATGAAGGATAAAATGCTGTGAAAATTCTAGAAACTAGAAAATAAAGATAGGTCTACTCAATATTCATGAAGTCAGATTGGTGGATGCAAATAGATTGCAATCTCTTATTTGCTAATGACTTGGCTTGTAGCACTTCTGTATCAGTTTTACACAGTTTCCTACTCAACTTTAAAGAGAATGACTGTACTTTGTACTAATTTCCTTTAAAAAAGAAAATTTAGCATACCCAATATGATTTTATGCCATCTTTGATGAATTTTTAATTTCCTATTGAAGGATTTCTAAGATATGTGTTCAGAAAATGCATACATGACCAAAGATAGGATAAAGAATACATAATAGGTAAGCATCTACAAGATGTCAAGGAGTGACTCGAGAGGGAAAAAAAAAAGATGTCAATGAGTGAACCTATTTCCAACATATTCTAAAAAGACAATTTAAAGAGAAGGATTACAAATGCAGGTTTGGGTTTAAGTTTGCTGCCATGAGAGAGAAGTTAAATTTATTTTGTACAGCTATTTTATAAGGAAATGCTATACGTTTTAACTGTCACCCCATTTATTAGAAATTCTTACCTCATACGCAGCTCAAATCCTCACCTCCTACTGTTGAGCAGAATTTAAGAGAAAATTAGTAGAAGTGCAACTGCTTACTTCATTTCATCATGTAGCAAATGTAGCAAACACATATTTGAAGGAGGAGGTTGCAGCAAACTCTAGGGTATTTCATGTCTCCCCCAAAACCCTGACACAGTGCCTGTACAGTTCCTCAAAAAAATGCTTTCGAACTCTGTTAAATCTGTTTAACGGATCCTATCTCAAAATAGACTACTTTTTATTTAATTTGTTTTTTCTGTTTCTCTTTTTCAGGCCAGCCCTGCTCCTATAATTGTCAACACAGATACTTTGGACACGATTCCTTATGTAAGTAACATTTTTATAAGATTTTCTTTACAAATTATGTTAGAACTTAATCAGCTAAATATAAAATTCAGTACATATTCAGTTTTACCCAATCCAGATAATCTGAACTGTATAGAATGAGTTTTGTGAGTTTTGTTTTGATATCTGTTAAATCTCAGCTTAGTCATACAAATAGTTACCTCTTTCATTCACTGTTTTCTAAAGCACGAGGACACATCATGAGAAAAGGAAAAGAAAAGTCGATTATATTCAAATAATGTTAGTTTCCTAGGTGTTTTCCTGAAAAAATAATGAATTGCTTCTAGAAGAGATGGATAAACTTTTTTGGGTCTCTTAGTAAAGGGATACTCAAATCAGTTTCTATGACAGGGCTTAGAACATAAGTAAGCTATCAATAAATATTTAATGGATTTTGCTGGGCTTCTAACAAGAGTTGTAACAAATTTTTGTGAGGGGTAGTCTAGCTATATATAATGAGACCTGTGGTTTTATGAAAGCCTGAAGCATGAGATAAGCGTGAGGATCAAGCAGATCAGTAAAGCTTGGGATTCTGTACCTGAAATACAGCCACTGTAAGGGCCAAACTTCTTAACAACAAAGTCTGGCAGGGCAGGACAGATTGGGGGGTGGCAACAGGCCACAATGTGGGTGAGTAGTTGACATCACGGAGGCCCAACAAGGCTTTCTGAGCCGCCCTGGCTAATGGATAGAGAATAGTGATTGGGGAAGATGCGACAGACACCAGTGCATGCAGAGAGAGAATTTGAAGCAAGGAGAAGGACTGCAGGGAAAACGGATGAGAACAGATTCCTAGTCTTTGATTAAATGAGTAAAACTAGCGAAGCGATTGAAAGAGTACCTGGCACAAAGGAAATGCTTGGTAAGTATCAGCTATTCTTTTTTTTTTTTTTTAGATTTTTATTTATTTAATTGACAGAGAGAGTGATCACAAATAGGCAGAGAGGCAGGCAGAGAGAGAGGGGGAAGCAGGCTCCCTGCCAAGCAAGAGAGCCTGATGCGGGGCTTGATCCCAGGACCCCGGGATCATGACCTGAGCCGAAGGCAGAGGCTTAACCCACTGAGCCACCCAGGCACCCCAAGTATCAGCTATTCTGAATCTCAGACCCCCACTCAACCTCAGATGCCTACACAGAGCAAGTAACACAGAAATACATGGGGCAGGGGGCATGGGGACGGTAGGGAATAGAGAGCACGTGGCCTTCGAAAGGGGACAGCTGCCATTTGGCTCCAGTGGGTGGTACCAAGGGGAAATGAGGACCAAGTGCTGTCAGGTCATCCCATTTTTCCAGAGAACTTGTAAATTTGAATTTTTATGTGAAAGTTTGGAATTTTTAAATACAGGCAGCTGATTTTCTTAAGTTCACGCACGGTGTACCAAAGTATGTCCAGTCCCGAGGCTGCCCTTTGGGCGGTGTCTGCCTCGAAGGAACTGGAGATCCTGAGCAGGTCCTCCAAGCCAGGACTCACCCCCAGGGGAGCAGAATGCTAGAACTGGGGTACAAGGTTGGGACTTGATTACAGGAACAAGTGACTAAAACTGGGACACAGGGTCAGGACAAGAATAACAGCAAGCTTGACTTGATGCTGACTCACCTGAGCTACTGAGCGAGGGCTTCTTAAATCTTTCTGAACAAGAGTCATTTAGGGTGAGACAAGAAATGGGTTAAAAGCTCACTGGTAGGAATCAGTGGCCCCGGCTGAGGAAAGAAAAGGACTCCGTTAGAAGGAAGCAAAGCAATACGTTAACGACACATAGAATCCACTATTCTATCTCTTACTCTCCCTATCTTCCTTCATTTATCAAACATTTATACTGGGATTACGGTACATCTGACACTAAGCACTTGACAAATATTAACTCGATCCTTAAAACAACCCTATGAGATAGGTTCTATTACTTTCTCTATATTACAGATAAGAAAACTGAGTCATAAAGAGATTAAGTAACTTTTTCAAGTTTGCATTAGTGGCAGAGCCAAGAATGAACCTAGGTAGCCTGGCTAACGAGTTTGAGGTCTTACTTAACTCCTGTCATGTAGTTGCTTGTGTTTCCTCCTCCCCTCCCGTATTTTCTGCCTCTCAATGTGGGAACAAAGCATGCTTTCTCCTCTGCCATAGGTGGCTTTGGGTGGAAGACAACCTGCCACAGAGACTCCAATACCTTTGGGGTACAGATCCATGTATATTAAGGAATTCTGTATTTTTACTCTAGTTAGTTTTTTGCTATATCCATTGGCAAAAGCAGATGAGCAGTGCTTTAAAGTAGGCATTAAACACAGACACTTGATTTTGTAAGTAGGACTGCTTTCTTGTGGTAGATCTGTATTATTTCAAAGCCTTTTATTAGGATTCTCATGCCTTAACTGCCAGATGCACTCATGTACAAATAATTTATCAATAGAATCTAAGGATTTTGTGTAGACATGCTTGATTGATAACCCAACTAATCAGCTAGTAAAATCAGCCCTATAACAAATTAATGAAATTGCTTTCTATTCCCTAAATATTGACTTTGTACGTGACTTCTTCATGGCCTTCTTCAAAGGGCCTTTTATTTTTTAATCTTTTTTTTTATTGTGTTACATTAGTCACCATAAAATACATCATTAGTTTTTGATGCAGTGTTCCAAGAGTCATTGTTTATGCACCACACCCAGTGCTCCATGCAATACGTGCCCTCCTTAATACCCACCACCAGGCTCACCCATCCCACCATGCCCCTCCCCTTTAAAACCCTCAGTTTGTTTCTCAGGGTCCACCATCTCTCATGGTTCATTTCCCCCTCCGATTTTTCCCCGAGTTCACTTTTCCTTTCCTTCTCCTAATGTTCTCCATGTTATTCCTTATTTTTTAACCTTTAATATTTTTGTACTTAATGCAAAACCTCTTTGAGCTTCCTTAAGAGTAAGATCTTTAGAGAGGTTTGCTGAGTAGCTCAGTATGGTAAAAATGTCCCAAAGTGTCCCCTGGCAATGTGTTCTTCAGCAACTCATTTAATTTTTCTGGATCCAAATTAATCTTTAAGACAGGAATTACAACACCTACCTCAAAAGTGGGTGTGGGGATGAAATGAAATTATGTATGCAAAATCATGCTTTGTTAACTTCTGGTTCATAGGTGTTTATTTATAATTTTATTTAAATAATAAAAACTTATTAAGTAACACATGCTAGATCCTGAGAGAATGGTAAATATGACTGTCTTTCCCCATATGTGAGTACATCATTTATTAAAAATGGCAGACTTAGTACATAGCCATTAATGTAGATATACTTTGGGTCTTGGCATGGGTCCAACTCTCCTCTTTGTTCCTGACTCACTGGGTAACCTTGAACAAATCACTGTTCCGTTTGCAGGCTATTTTCTCATTCCCCAGTGTTCTATACTTTGTTTTCCTCTTTTCTTTCTCATGTTCTAGTTGTTCACATAATTTCAGATCTATTTAATGAAAAAACCATCTCAGAGCTCCCCAGAGCATTTCAGTCATGTTGCATAAGAACATTTCCTTTTTTAAAAATATTATCTAAATGACAAATTTTAACATATATTACCATCTTTCTTACAAATAATTTCATTGCAAGTAAATATATTAATTTTGCCAATTAGCAAGTTTGATTTTAGAAATACATTGTCCTCATGGAAACAATTCCTTGGCATGCATGCAAACAGCATATGAATAGAGGAAATCTGTGGTCAAAGGAAATTTTTAATAAAGGCACAAAAATATTTAAAGAGATAACTGGCCTTTTTTTTTAGGACAGTAAGTTAAGGGTTATTAGAGCTTCTAAAGTGTCTGCCATTAACAAAGAAGGGGTCAGTGAGGTTCTTATGTAAAAATGCTTCTAATAAACTCATTCCTGCATGATGTCATGATATTGTAAGGTTGAATAGGACCTTACATGTGGTACAGTCCCCCGTCACTTGCAAAGCTGGAACCCCTACATGAAGATTAAAATCACTCAAGGAAAAGCAAAGAAAAGAAAAAGCAAATTGCTATTTCAACACTGTCGTTTTCATTTTTCCCTCCATCTTTTTATTATTCCCTATTACATGTTAAATATTATCTTATGATAGATGCTGAAAATACTTGTTCTTAGAGAGTTCTGGGGGATCGGAGCCTGCATATGATCTGTACGTCTACATCCCTGAAGACTGACTTAGTAAAAAGGTAGCATGATGCCCTCTCAGTACTCTGCAGCCAACAGACACAGAGGCCTCCTCTCCTGACATACTTTGCCCCTCAGTAGACCTGTCAGACTGCTATACTGAACAGCATCCAAACCAAACCCAGTCTTTCTACTTTAGAAAAATTAAATTGAGCAGAGAGATTCTAGGATCCTTTTCTCTTCATTCTTCTCCGGACATCATTTCATAGTGGTTATATTTTGACTTGTTTTCTGGAAATATGCTGTGGGAAGTGGTATACTCAAGAACCATGAGTTTTAAATCTTGTTAAGAAACTTGGGATCCAATGAATGCAAACCTCTCATTTTACAGATACAGATATTTGAGCCCAACCAGTAAATGGTAGAGCTTGGTCTATCATTTACTTTTACTCCACATAAGAGTCAGTTTTTGGTGGGCAACCAATAACCACATAATCAGTGGCTCATAACAATAAGTATTTATTTCTCCCGTAAGTGTCTGCTGGTTGGCTGGGCCAGCTGCTTTAGGCTGCCGATTACCAGGTTGGCTAGGGCATCTCTGCTTCACATGTTTCATTCAGGGGCCCAGAGGGGGGACAGTACTACCCAGAGGATGTTCTTTTCATTGTGATGGCCAAAGCACAAGAGGACAAGCCCAGGGCACAAACACAGTTAAAAGCTATGTTCACATCACATCTACCAACACCCCACTGGGCAAAGCAAGTCATATTTCCAAGCTCAAAGTAGAAGAAAGAGTGACTATTTGCTAAATGAAAAACAAAGTTACTATACCAAAGTCTTAAATAAAAGGGCTAAGAATTTATGTATGTCCTTTGTAAGGAAAGCAGGTACAAAAGAGTGAATCTTATGCTTTAAAAATATTAGTAGGTCAATGATAATAAACAATTGAAGTGTCAAAGGGACCTGGTTCAACTGATATGGGAAGTGAGTGTCTAGATTATTAAGGATGTTTAAGGGAAACTATTGAGATATAAAAGAAAACTCTAGCAAGTACTGACAATATAATGATCTTACTTTTCTTTGAGATACTTTGTTGTCTGAAACTTTGCTTCCAGATGTAGAAATAATAATGGAGACAGGGGATTTGTTCCAGAAATTCCAGGACTGAGGCTTGGAAAATCTCCCAAGAAAGTGAGGGAGTAAGAGAAGTAGAAGAGAGAAGAAAGAGGAATTAGGTTATGAAAACAAAAACAAAAACAAACAAACAAAAAAACCATGAAAAGGTCCTTAACAGTATCACCCACTGTATTTGACTTCCAAGATCATTTAAACAAAAGTTACTTGAAAACAGTCATAATATCCTTAAAGTATTATCTGGGGTGTTTTTTTTAAAGATTTGTTATTTATTTGACAGAGAGAGAGAGAGAGCACAAGCAGGGGTAGGAGCAGAGGGAGAGGGAGAAGCAAGCTCCCCGCTGAACAAGGAGCCCAATGCGTGGCCTGAGGCCAGGATCCCGGGACCATGACCTGAGCTGAAGGCAGACATGCTGAACCAACTGAGCCACCCAGGCACCCCCATCAGGGAGATTTTTGTAGGGAACTTTGAAAGTAAAAGTTCATTGGCAGTAGACATGACCTCGCTTCTGGGACAGAGGACCAGAATGTGGTCTTGAGGGAAGAAAACAGCCCAAGAGAAGTTGATAGTGTAGTGAAGAGTGTTGAGAAGAGTGGGGGATAAGAGAAAATAATGGATGATGTGGGTTCAGGGACATAGAGAAACCATCAAATTAGCAATGAGTTTCATTCCGGAGCCAAAGAATAGGCTTGAAACTAAGAGGTGTTGTTAAGCAAGGTTTAAATGGCATTTCTGATTGATTCCAGCAGCAGGAAGCTGGGGGTAAGAGCTCTCTGAGGAGGAAGTTGCTCTATTGCAGAAGTGGGATGACCAAGCACTTGGTCACAGAGCTGGGCAGTTAGACATTAATTCCTCTGAGTCACTTTGTACAATAACAGACCCTTGTGATTCAGGCTACTATTCACTCTTAATTGGATAGTTCTCCAGAATTACCCATGAAGAGAGAGGAAGCATGATTATGCTTGTTTCTTTGAACCATTTAATAGTGATTAATAAGGTTAAGATATTTTAGAAGACTTTGCTGATTTTAGTACATATCTCTTTCAGCAAACAAGTTTATTTCTTTGTTGTGTTTCTTTGTTGCGTTTTTTTCACCCCATGAACACTGGTAAAATTATATTGTTGATGTTTTTATCTGTTGGGAATATAGTATTATCCAAAACTAAAAAATCCTTACCAACCAGAAAACAGCTTAATTTTGGCTTAAACTGTGCCCGTGAGGCAGTAAGACTTTAGCAACAAAGGTAAAGCTATCAGTATTTATTCTAGAGTCAACCCTAGCCAGTCTAAATCCATTCCCTAATGGCCACAATCAGCAGATCTCCTGCACTTCCACCTGTTGCTCTGCTCTGTAAAGGTAGAGATGGCACATGATAGCGCTTTTCAAATATTCGTGTGCATCAGAATGACCTGAGATCTTCAAATGCAGAGTCTGATTCAGTTGGCCTGGGATAGGGCCCGAGAGTCCTCATTTCTCATTAGCCTCCAGGTGAGGCTGATGTTCGATTGTACACCACACTTTGAGTAATAAGATTGTACAAGGAGAGAGGCTAGGATTTGGATTCAAGAGTGACTGGTTTCTGAGCCCATCTCTGACAGTTAGAACTTGGGTGCGTTTTGGTTAAGTCAAATTATCTATCTAAACCTGTTTTATCCTTTGTAAATGGGAAAAAAATAATATTTGCTCTGCAGGGGTTGTTATGACTACTCTTTCTAGTATGTAGAAGGTGGGCTTAATAAATGTTCATCACGAGAGTGGGGCGATGGTGTGCTTTTGATAAAATGGAGCATTCCTTGGTTCAAGCTGGGACTACTGAGTCCAAAATGCAGATGTTGTATCTTGTTCAAAAGTAGATCCCGTAGGGGTTATGCTGATCCATTGGCCTACCTACATCTAGATCATTGCTCCTTGAAATGGACTTTTTAACTAGCAACAATTGTTATTACCTGGGACCTTGTGAACATAGAATCTAAGGTCCCTTTGGAGACCTACTAAATCATAGTCTGTATGTTTAACAAGAACCCTAGTGATTTGTATGCGTATTAAAGTTTGAGAAGTATTGATCAATATGACAGAAACTTCTTTTTTGGCTTGGATCCTCTGTGTTTGTTCTTTCACTACACCTTTTGGCTTGCCCTTGGGGCAGCTGCCCCTTTCACTCACCACCTTAAACATATGCATATTTGTATGAAAAAGGATCAATCCAATACAGTTCAACAAATTGACACAATTACCAACCACCTTGTCCTTGCTTCTAAACCTGTATTCTCCAAGACAGTAGCTACAAGTCTCATGTAATTATTGAAATTTAATTAAAAGAATATAAAATCAAAAATTCGGTTTCTCAGTTGTACTAGCTACATTTTAAGTGTTCAGTAGCCAACAAGGCTAGTGGGTAATGTACTCAGCAGTGCAGGTATAGAATCCATCATTCCAGAGAGTTCTAAGGAACAAAACTGTTCTAGATAATAAATAATAAAAAAAAATAGACTCCTGGGGATAAAAATACATTATATGTTTATTAAAATAATAAATAAATAAATAAATAAATGAAAATAAATAAATAAATAAATAGAATTGGGGGAAGGAGCTAGGGTTTATCAAGGGACCACTATGTTCTACAGGTGCTTTATATGTATTACCTAATTCATCATCAAAATTATCCTCTCAGCTTTTGTGAGTTGCTTTCATTTCCTCCTTTTTAGAGTAAGGTATTTTCAGATTCTCTACGCAGTTATAACTCTCCTAGGGAGTTGTGTGGTATGTTCATACGAAAGCCATGGAGGTGAATGCCAGCAATTACTGAAAGCCTTCTTAACAGTTCAGCAATTCAAAACAAAACAAAAACCAAACCAAAACAAACAAACAAAAAAAAACAGTTCAGTGATTCATCATTTTCTTTTTGTGAAATTATAAAGCTCCTATCCAGACTTAAATGGATCTTTTAAAATCACAAGACAAATAGAAAACTTGACCTATTTACCCATTTACAAACCTACTTTCGTTTTTCCTCCCTGGGGCGGAGACCTTAGAGAAGCCTTAGAGAGAAGGCCGTTTGCAGGCCGTTTGCTGGCTTCTCTATGGGTAACTCCTCAACCACTGGGAAACCTCTGCACAGGCTGGGTCGAGGAGGTGGTGATGAGAAAATATAGCAGTTTCCCAGGTGGAGTATGTGACTGATAGGCGAGAGTCACCACACAGGCCCTTCTTTCTTTTTGGGCAAAAGAGCCACTTTTGGTCCAAGGAACTCAACCTGGCAGAGCAAGTTTAGGAACAAGGGGAAATAATTCTGAGAAATATTTAATATAATTTCTCTTTATAGAACTGCTACTCGAGATGTGGTCTGTGAACTGGTAGCATCGGTTCTTTTCAGGCAGGTTATTAGAATTGAAGAATTTTCCACTCTACCCCAGATCAATAGAATCAGAATCTCAGGGGATGGCCAAGGAGCCTATGTTTTTATAAGCATCCCAGGTAAATCTTATGCACACTGAAGTTTCAGAGATGTAGTGGGGATCCCAGGAAGCTTCTGGATCCTGGACTGAAGTGGTGGTAAAGGGTGGGATAAGAAATACTATATAGAGGAAAGACAAAATAAAACTATAGGGATTCACAAAAGTACAATGGTAATACATTTAGTGTTAACCTGAACCAGCATTTAATCTTGGTGCTGGTGGTGGTGTTGAATCCCTTAAGATGCTCTTTAAAAACACTGACTTTCATAGTCTAATAGAGTCTAGTGGACAATACTTAGTTCTGGTAATGCTATTAAAACCCCCTTGCCATTCACTGCCTGACTCATTCCTATACATCCTAAGGGATTCAGCTTAAATAATGCTACTTCTGGGAAGCTGAGGTTAGGTGTGGTGCTCCTAATGTGTGTTTCCACTTCAGACTCATCCCTTTGGAAAAAGTTGTCACACTGCACTGTAACTGTTTGATGCCCAGTATTTCTTTCTAGAGTCTAAACTTTATAAGCATGAGAAAACTTGTTCCATTTTTATTACTGTCTTACCTCTATAATCTGACACATTTTTTGCTAGGTTGGTTGGAGGCTGAATGAATAAATGAATGAGACGTGAAGAAACTGCTTTAAGAGAATATGGTATAAGGAACCATCCCACTTGAGGAAGTCAGACCTGGTTCTTAAAAGTTGAGTAAGATGTTTTCAGGCTGGGTATGGAAAAGGCATTCCAAGAAGGAACTGTATGTACAAAGGTCAGAGGCCTGGAAACTCATATATAGTGATTTCCGTGAGGCTGAAACACAGAGCAGTCAAAGAGTATGAGGCTGGAAAGGCAGGGTTCATTCAGTCTGACTGTGAAGGCCTTGTTTGCTTGATAAGGGATTTGGACTTTATCCTGTAGGCATAGCCGGTACTATCATCTTCTCATATATTTAGAAATTTACAGACTTTTTTTTTTACCATTATACCCCTAGGACCTTGTTTATGCCTGTCTCTGTAGCAGGTGCCCTGAAATATATGTTGAATAAATAAAGCCAAGAAACAATATTGATCACCTAATGCCACAGACCCCAGCCTTTCTTGAGTCTTTCCTATACTTTATCTCCTTGCCTTTGTTCACTCTGTTAATCAGCCCAGAATATCTTTTCCTCCACACACATTTTTTTTAAAGATTTTATTTATTTATTTAACAGAGAGAGAGAGAGATCACAAGTAGGCAGAGAGGCAGGCAGAGAGAGAGGGGGAAGCAGGCTTCCTGCCGAGCAGAGAGCCCAATGTGGGGCTCCAACCCAGGACCCTGAGATCATGACCTGTGCCGAAGGCAGAGGCTTAACCCACTGAGCCACCCAGGCGCCCCATCCACACACATTTTTTAAGATCTCATTGAACTGCTACCTCCAGCAGGAAGCCCTCATTAATTCCTCTATGCAAAGTTTATGTCTTCTTCCTCCTTGATTCCATAGTATTTAACTTACAGAGGATTGCCTGCATTAGCGAAAAGAGGATGGATTCTGGGTTTGTTGTTTTGTTTTGTTTTTTAAGATTTTATTGTTTGATTGATTGATTGATTTGAGAGAGAGAGAGAGAGCACAAGCATGGGGAGGGCTACAGAGAGGGGAAGAAGCAGGCTCTCCACTGAGCAGGGAACCCCATGCAGGACTCAATCCCAGGACCCTGGGAACATGACCTGAGCCAAAGGCAGATCCTTAACAGACTGAGTCACCCAGGCACCCCTGACTCTGTTTTGTTTTTTTTGTTTGTTTTTTGGGTTTTTTTTTTTTTATTCTACCATATAGTAGCTGAGTAACCTTGGAAAATTAACTTCTTTGGCCTTCTTCCCTCATCTGTAAGTAGAGAGAATAGTAACTCTCTTGCATGATGCATTATTTAGTATATATGTTCAGTTATATATAACAGAGAGCAAAATAACAGTGCTTTTGCAAGATAGAAATATATTTCACATATAAAAGCCTGTAAGTCAATGGTCCAAAACTGAAATATCTGTTCTGTTCCACAAGTTCTTAAAGAGATGGGACCCAAAACCTTTATCTTCTTGCTGTACCACCCTTGGACATGGCCCTCAGGTGTATAGTCACCATGATGACATGTCAAGGAGCTGGTTAAAAGAAGTACAGAGTGATGAGCATGGTTTCTCCATTTAAAACATGATTTCCCTTTATATCTCAAGAATACAAACTTAGGTACAAAGCCGCACTTAGCTGCAGTGATAGATGGTTACATGTAATATCTATTGCTTGCAGTTCTACTACAGAAAATTTACCAAATGAAATAAAAACACTAATTCAAAAAGATATGTGCACCCCTATTTATTACAGCATTATTTACAATAGCCAAGATATGCAAGCAACCTAAGTCTCCACTGATAGTTAAATGGGTAAAGATGTGGCACACACACACACACACAGGAATATTACTCAGCCATAAAAAAGAATGAACTCTTTGCATTTGTAGCAACATGAACGGACTTAGAGGATATTATGATAAGCGAAATAAGAGAGAGAAAGACAAATACCTCATGATTTCACTTATATGTGGAATCTTAAAAAAAAAAGCAACTACTAAAAAAACAAAAACAGTCTCATGAGAAGAACAAACTGGTGGTTATCAGAGGGAAGGTGGGGGAAGGAATGGGTAAAATACATGATGGGGGTTAGAGTACAAACTTCGTTATAAAGTAAGTCATGGAGGTGAAAAGTACGGCATAGGGAATCTAGTCAATAATATTATAATAACATTCATTGTGTGGTAACAGATGGTAACTATGCTTATCATGGTGAGTATTGAGTAATGTATAGAATAGTTGAATCATTGTGTTGTACACCTGAAACTAATATAGCATTGCATGCCAACTGTACTCCAATAATAAATATTTTTTTAAAAAGCCTTACAAAAGCAAAAGATAATCCCTGTGCTATCTTGTCTTAAAACTGTGTGTAGATCACAGCAATCCAATTATTTGCCATGCTTTGTAGTTCCTTTCCTGCAGAGACTAAATGCTCGTGAATCATTCTAACCTTGTTTCTTACCTTATGCCAGATATTGTAGTACTCTAGTGAGTTGGAAAGCCCATTAAATTTGTTAGTATTTTTGCTGTAAGAAAATATTTTTTCTTTCTCACATATTTTGAAAGAAAATGCAGGCAGCGTATATGATAATGGTTAGTTGGGTAAGATCAAATAGAGGAAGGAGAAGAGAAGAGTGATCATTTAGTAAAAAGCAAAATCAGTAATAGAAACGGAGTAGAGTAACAAAGAGTCGTGCCTTGAAATATATTATCTTGCCTCAATTTTAAGTGTATTATTGAAAGGAACCTAAGAAACCCTATTTTGGGGCACCTGGTGGCTCAGTGGGTTAAGCCTCTGCCTTAACCCACTCAGGTCATGATCTCAGGGTCCTGGGATCGAGCCCCGCATCGCGCTCTCTGCTTGGAGGGAACCTGCTTCCCCCATCTCTCTGCCTGCTGCTCTGCCTACATGTGATCCCACTCTCTGTCAAATAAGTAAATAAAATCTTTAAAGAAAAAAAAAACCTATTTCAAAACTTTTTATTAAGAAAAAAAAGCAGAAATACTAAAACATCATTTTCCTACGGCATGAGGAATTTTATGTGATGCTTAGAGTACTTTGTAATCTTGCCCCTCCCTTGTTAAATTTTGTTGAGCTTTTAAATGCACTTTTCCACACTGATATTTTTTAGTTACCCATTCTTGGGAGTTAACTATAGCTACTTATTCTCTGGGCAACTGGACAGACACCTTGTCTCTATGGCCATTCCATTATAAGTCCTTACTTTGGTGCCCACACATCACTATTTGAAGTCACTGAAAGCCTCTTCTCCATTGCTATTCATCCTTTTTTAGTTCATCTTCAGGATACAGGCTCTTTAAAAACTAAAAAACAAAACAAAACAAAAGCCGTCTTTCTCTTAGTGCCTAATTATCTTTTTGAGGAGTCTGTGATATTGGCTGTAGAGATTGGTTGTATTGTCTGGTGGGCATAAATTTATATCCTTCTTGGTCTACCTACGAGTCCTGTGACACTAGACAAATTACCTAGATGTTCTGTGGCTCAGTTTCCTCACATATAAAATGGCATAACATCAGCTACCTCATGGGTTCGTGCATTAAATGAATTATTGAATATGAAGCACTTAATATAAAACCTACCAACATAGCAATCAATTATCTCTGATCTCTGATTTTTTTGTAGAAGAAATCAGTCTTTAAAATAATCACATTTTGAGAAAAAAAAAATTCTTGATGATTTTGTTTTCAAAAGACCCAAGTGATTCAGTCTGCCTTGTCTATAACAACAGGGTCTAAGACAAAGAGACATTGTCCCTCTCTCTACCATGTGGCTTTCAGTGGTTGGCTTCCCCTAGTATCTTCTCTTTTCTGAGTGTATCATATCTTGGCTTTAAAATATTCTCCTTCACTTGTTACTTATAAGCTCCAGGTTTGTTTGAATATTTGAATAACAAAATGAACCTTCATGGACTTTTCCTTTAGTGAAAAAATATAGTTGCTGCTTCACAAAGAGCTTTAATAGCAATATATTTTGACTACCCTGATTTCAACCAAGTGCTCTAAATGATCTTGCGCCCAGAGGTGTATTATTTTGAAAATTCAGGAGTATAAAACTCAGAGAATAGCTGGCTAATGAGATGTCATAGGAAGGAAAAATAGTCATGAAATAACAAAGCCAGATAGGTCGACTAGCATGCTGACAGCAAACAATAGCCATTCATAATCAGTATCTCTTTAAAGATAATCTCGGGAATTTATTTTTTTTTTATTTTATTTTATTTTTTTAGCACGTTGCTAGTAGTTTTCCTGATACCCTGAAGCAGTAATTCTCCACCTTGGCTGTTCATTTCCCTTCTTGGTGTGCTTTAAAAACACTGATGCCTGGACTCCAGGAACACAGAACCTTTCTTAATAGGCCTGACAATAGTCAGGGGTTTAAAACCTCCCCAGGTGATTCTTTTGTGCAGCCAAGTTTGAACTATAAAGTGGAGAGAGTTTGATCTATTTGAACTGAAATTATAAAAGTAGACACCAACACTTGCATGCTAATTATTTTGAGGGGGGGAAGAACAGTGACCGTCGTGTGGACTCTGTCATAAATCATCAAGAATATTAAAGCATGTAATGTTTCTAATGGATTGTGAGTCTGAAAAGACCTTGCCATGCGAGTGTTTGGTTTAGTGGGCTCATTATAGGTAATAAACTGAGCTTGCCCCCTGTTAACTTGGAAATAGACACAGTGACTGTTTAACAAAGCTGTCTATGCAAGGCGCATGCCCCCAGGTACAGACATGATCAAGCTAATGAAACGCCCCTCCAAGGGTAGTTCTGCTGACACATGTCACCATTTATGAGCTGTAATTGGGTTAATTATAAAAAAAGAGGCACGGTCGGTGCTTGATCAGTTTGCCTGTGGGTCCCCAACAAAACTGGGAAAAGAAATTTGCTGGCCAGACTAATGCTAAAAGCTGGTCTGGCATTGACCTTTACGTAGGTCATTGTAGTAACCTAAGGCTCAATGTAATTAGAAACAATCAAATATCTGGCTCCATTTGGGTCTTTCAGACGCTTTCCCTGACAACCCATCTCACTGAGCTTTCCCATTCTCTGAATGCCTATTGCTCCTGCCTTACATCCACAGTCAAAAGTATATTTAATGACAGTTTATTTGATGGCAATTTGGTTTAATAAATGTCTGCTTTCATGATGAGATGATCTGGCTTCTTTGTTGACATGGCCAAGAGCATAGGCTTCGTTTCCCATAAAAGTGGCTCTTGGATTAATATCAGCACTGCCATTTCACTATGTGAACTTGATGTTACTTAAACTCAGGAGCTTTAATTTCTTATTTGGTAAAATGGGGAAAACTGGAAATATCTCGTACTACTGATAAGAGCGTGATGGGAGTAATTTCATACATGGTTTAGTAAATGGTAAGAATAACAATAGTTAATAATTGTTGCATTGTATGGTAGGCACTATTAACAATTCTTTACATATGTTAGTTTATGCAGTCCTCACAATAACCCTGAGCAATGTATTGTTATCTCCATTTCACAGGTGAGGAATCTTAGGCAAAAAAGAAATCTTTAACTTGTCCAAGGTTACACAGCATGTGGTGAGGGACATTTAGTAAGAACAGCGTTATGCTACCCTGCCTCTCAGTAGTTGTAATAAAATTTAATTTGCTGAGTTACTCACTTAAGAGACTGAAGAAGACGCTCAAAGGAAACTAAGGTCAAACACAGGACTGTTACACACCTCATTAACAAAAGGTCAAAGAGCTACAGAAAGAGGGAAGTTGTTCCAGAATGTGGTAAACGGGAAAATTACAAGTATACAAAACATGTTGTTAAAGTTAAAACTCATGCTGGGAAGAGATCTTAGAAGTAGCGTTAGTGATGTCATTGTGTGTAATAAATAATAAGTAAGAATTGAGAATGAATGCTTTAGGACAGATTGGATGGAAGTGAGGAACAACATGCTTCCATGTGTGTTTTCCTTTTAATTCTCAAAATATTCATGGAACAAGCAGTCTTTTTTATAGCTAAGAAAACTGAAAGATGTTTTGAGTTCATGAGATTCACGAAAAGCGTGTCATTAGTAAGTGCCAAACTGGACCCAAGTCAGGTCTTCTGACCCCTCCCAACTAACCAGCTGTGTCATTTGTGACAGGTTTTTATGGGCACTGCTGGAGCTCAGCTTCCTTGTCGTCTGTTACTGAGGGACCTCTCGTGATGGCTTTGGTCCCTTCAATCTTGTTTTTAGTTTTTATTTTTATGTATGATCTCTGAGTTCTATACTGGTATTAGGTATTGTGATTCACTCATACAACAAAAGGTTTTGAGTGCCCACTGTATGTCAGGCACACTTTAGTTTAATTTATGGGAACAAAACAAAATTTCCACTTCTCATAGAGCTTATGTTCTGGTCAAAGTACACAATAAAAAAAAAGGAAACTATAAAGTAATAAGAGCTCTGAAGAAAACACAGCCAAGTGCTGTGACAGGGCTGGTAGGTGTGTGTGGGGGGGGGGGGCAGTGGCTTCTTTAGAAAGAGGATTTAGAGAAGGCTTCTTGGAGGAAGTGATATTTAATTTGCAACTGAACACGAGAAAGAGCCAGACATGCAAAAATCTTTCAGTGTTGCTGTTTTTTTTTTTTTTAATTTTCTGTTTTCCCCCTTCCTACTTCACAAAGCCTGACTTCCATCTACATTTTTTTAAATTCATCTTCCTTCCTCCTTCATTCTGTGTCTTGGTGAATAACATCACCATTAACTCAACTGTCCAAGCTATCTCATTTCTTCTAGTCATCCTGACTTCCTCTGCTTCATGTCCCTGCCTTTATGGGGTTACTAATTCTTACATAATATGTTTGCTAAATATCTCTTATCTCTGTCCCATGTCCTCATGGTCAAGGCCCTTAGGCCTGGCCTCTTCACTCTCCAGGACTCCTGCCACTGCCTCTGAACCTGTTTCTTTGTTTCTTGCTTTTCCTTCTGTGAGTTCACATAGCTTTCTGAGTTATTTCTAAAAACCAGTTATTGTCCTGTCATTTAACTACCTAAACTGTTAATGGCCCTGAAATTGCCACCCAAAATCTAAACTGCATAGTGTGATACTGCAGGCTTTTTACTGGTGCCTGTCATCCTTTGTCCCCGTCCCCTCCCCATTGCTTTTCTGCAGTACACCCTGTGTTCTCACCACACAGAACATCTCCTAGGTTCCTGAACATACTGTATTCTGGGTGATTTTTATGCACATGTTTGTTTTTCTTTGGTTCCCCCTCTCCTTTTGATCTCCTTCCTTTCCTTCAGTAGCTGCTTTGAATGCCACATCCTTCCTGAAGCCCTTCCATATTTTTGTACTTGTCACACTGAGAATTAGGGTAAGTGGTATACAAATCCCAAGATAAGAGCAGCAAAATCAAGGGAAAAATCGTTTTCTTTCACATAAATTGAGTTGAAAGGGAGGCATGGTGCTCTATAGCTTAATACATCTCAAGTCAGGGGCGCCTGGGTGGCTCAGTGGGTTAAGCCTCTGACTTCGGCTCAGGTCATGATCTCAGGGTACTGGGACTGAGCCCCGCATCGGGCTCTCTGCTCAGCGGGGAACCTGCTTCCCCTTCTTTCTCTCTGCCTACCTCTCTGCCTGCTTGTGACCTCTGTCTGTCAAATAAATAAATAAAATCTTAAAAAAAAAAAAAGACATCTAAAGTCATTCTGCTTAATTCTTCTAGCATTTTAATACCAGGATTCCTGTTTCTCAATCACTTCATGGTTCGACTGAGACTTTAGCTCCAATCATTGTATCACATTTCCAGCAGCAGGAAGTGACATGAAGTAGAGTGTTTTGCCTATTTTTAAGGACACTTCCAGAAATTACACCCAAGAATCACCTCCTTCATTGATCAAAAATGGTCATGTGGCTACAGCTCGCTGAGGGAGGGAGAGTGATTGACTTTTCTCAGGGTAACAATATCTAAGGAGAAGAGGAGAGTAGAAATTCAGAGGCAGTTAACGGTCTCTGCTCTAGTCACCCTCTGAAGAGCATTATTAGTATGTAGTATGATTTTAGTTTTTTATCTTTTGAGTTCTCATTCTTCCAACCTGACTCATATGCTATGGAATAGAAAACACTTATGTTGCCTTCTAGGATCTGGACATTATCTTTGTCTCTGCCATATATTTCTAGGATCATTCATCTCCTCATTACCCTTTCTACTGAAGGTTTCTGGTTTGTCTGACTATTGTACACTTTTGGGAAACTGCATGAATTTTTCCTTTAATTGCAGTGGTCTATTCCAGTCCTACTTCTATTTTATAAGTGTTCTGCTTATGCATCCCCTACCCTTTGGAATTGATCTTGTATTCAATTCTTTGCTCACATATCTGTTCCCAACTAGAGCATACATAGCTCCTTAAACATATAGACTCTGAATCTTCAGGACCTAGAAAATGACCAGAAAAAAAGTATCACAGACTCTTAATGCATTCTTGAGTCAACGAATGAAATGTACAACCAAAGTGCATATACAGCCATGCATTTCATATTTTTACAAACATTCCTTTATTAACAGTATATCAAATATCAAGCAGCAAGCTGGATGCTGAAATTTAATGGTGAATAAGGTAAACATTGTCCATCCCTCATGGAGTTTAAACTCATGATGAGAGGGACAGACAACAAACAAACAGAATAACTTTGGTTTTGAAGGAGATTAATACAAAGGGGGAAGAAAACCAACTGCCTGAAATACTATGGGGCTAATAGCAGGACACATTTCAGTTACTTACATACATATTTAGGGACACCTGGGTGGCTCAGTCAGTTAAGCGTCTGCCTTCGGCTCAGATCATGATCCCAGGGTCCTGGGATTGAGTCCCGCATCAGGCTGCTTGCTCAGCTTGGAGCTTTTCCCTCTTTCTGCCACTCCCCCTTTGTATGCACTCTCACTCTCTCTCTCTCTGACAAATAAATAAGTAAAATCTTAAACAAAAACATATTTAGTTCTTATTTTGCTGTATTCCTCAGAAAAAAAATAGATGAAGAAATTTCTTGCTATATCATGACAAGTTCATGCCTCTGAACTTGCTACCACCAAGAGAATTGTTAATTAGCTGCTTTTTTAAGTTCAATGACTTGAAAAATTATTACATGCCAAGCTTTGGATGTGGATGGTGATTAATGTGATTGTTGACATTAATGGCTTAAAATAAATTATGGTGGTGAATTAAACTCAATTAAAATTTGTAGGATGTTCATCTCTGTTGACTGGCTAAATGTTTATAATGAGAAACCTTTAGTTATTCATAAAAAATTATACTGAGTGCTCACTCAGTACTGGGTAACATTTAAAATGTTTTATATGCATTAATTAATTTAGTCCTCATGTCAACCATTTTAGTTTGATACTGATATTATCTTCACTTACAGATTAAAAAAAAAAAAACTCACAGAAAAAGAGGTTAATTTAAGTGGCCACAGTCATGTAGCTTTTAAGAGAAAGAGACAGCACTAAAACCCAAGCAGCATCTGTGCCTCTACCCTCTACCCTTGCTACTCAAAAGGGTAGACCTCAGACTGGCAGAATCAGCATCACCGGGCAGCCTGATAAAAATTGAGACTCTCGAGCCCACCCCAGACCCACTGAATGTGAACCTGCATTTTAACAAGATCCCCTGATGATTCAAATGCATATCAAAATTGGGGAAGCACTGCCTTAAGCCACTATTCTGTAATGCCTTATAGGCTCTTACAATGGGGGTTACTTGCATTTTTTAAAAAATCTAATTTAATTTAATTTTTATTTAGAATGAACTTTCTCTTTTTTATTTTTTTATTTAAATTCAATTAACCAACATATAGTACATCATTAGTTTTTGATGTAGTGTTCAATGATTCATTAGTTGCCTATAACACCCAGTGCTCATCACATCACGTGCCCTCCTTAATGCCCACCACCCAATAACCCCATCAGTTCACATACACAGTGGAGTATTATTCAGCCATCAGAAAGGATGAATAGCTATCATTTGCACTGACATGAATGGAACTGGAGGGTCAATCAGAGAAATACGACTATTATATGGTTTTACTTATATGTAGAGTATAAGGAATAGCACAGAGGACCCTAGTGGAAGGGAGGGAAAACAGAAGGGAAAGAAATCAGAGAGGGAGAAAAACCATGAGAGACTCTTAACTCTGGGTAACAAACTGAAGTGGTTACTTTCCAATGCTAAATGTATATTTAGTTCCCTTTGTCACTGGGCCAGACACTTGTATCTTCCGATAGCCTCAGCAAAGTAAGATATGAAATGGTCCAGCCCACATAAGTGTTCCCTCAGAGAATATACACCTTACATTTCTTATGTTCTATATCATGGTACTACATCCAATCTGGGAATGTGGCTACTTGTTGAGGTTTAATTAAAATATTAGTCAGAAATGTTGGCACCACTGACTTTCATTTCCATGAACCACTTGGGTCATGTAGATTAAGAGAAATGTGGTATCATCTCATCATTAAAAGTGGCTATACTCTGATATTGAAAAAAAAAAAAATTGGAACCAGGAGGTTAGATGTCAAAGCAGAAAGAACATTTTAAATCCTCCATTGATTTTCTTTCTCTGTGTTTGCTCTTTCTTATTGCAGGGATACCTGCCAGCATCATTTTCTTCTTTCTCTGGTTTATAACTTTTCCATTAAAAAGTAATTTGAAAGACAGTATAGCCAGAGAATTTTATCTCTACCTTTCTTATAGCACTTTATCATTTTGTCTCACAGTTATTTGAGTGCATACCAGGGTATAATTACATTCCTCAGCATCTAAAGAATGTATGTGATAAACCAGGAACGGTGCCAAGTGGTTTGTGTTTCCTCAGAGAACTCATTTGATCCTCACTGCAACTTTGTAATGGAGATGTGATTATGATCCTCATTGAACACATGAGGAAACCAAGACCCAGAAAGTATTGAAATAAACCCAAGTCTCATAGCTTGTAAACACTGAAACAGGAGTTGAACCCAGGCAATGTGACTCTAGAGCCCACCTTCTTTACCAGTGTCCTAGAGCAGCCAGTCATGACTTCATTACAAGTAGTGGGAAGAGAATGGGCACAAAGAGTAGTGGAGTTTATTTCTTTTCTTCTTTTTTGCTGGATCCTGAAAGCAGATGTTACCTTACTTGTGTTTCTGAATTAAATATTTAGTCTCACAAAATTAACTTTTTAAATGATAGATATTTCAAGCATCTTATTGTTCAAACAACCCCCCCTTTCTTTTATGTATCATATTGCATCAGAATGTATAACATTGAATTAGAATTGCATGGGCATTGAGTTTGAAGGTCAGTTGGCCCAAACTCTTAAGAACTATTTGGGATTCTTTTCCCCCTGAATTTGCTGGCATGAACCACATGTAAATTAGCTATTCGTAGCTGAGAGTAAAACTCTGATTAAAGTCTGGCTCCCTATAGGTAATAACTAGCAATTGAACAGTTGCCAAGAAGCACCAATTGAGTAAGTACCAATGAGGGTCAAGATGAATGTGTCAAGGGCTAATGTGCCAAAACAATTAGTCTCTAAATCTCATTGAATCATAGTACATCTGTGAGTGGTGCAATTAAAACAAGCATGACTGGATCAGACTTAAAAAGAAATAGAAGAATTCTGGAAAATGTTCCCAAAGGGTCAAGTTCAATGCAGGCTGGAGGTGGGGTAAGGAGGTGATAGTCAACCAGAGGCATTAGAGGAGTAAGAAAGTCTATCATATCTATGAGGGAACCAGAAGACAAGTAAGATCCTTAGAGAAAACCTCTCATGAAATGATTTATCATCTTGGTTTTATTTAAAATGAACACAAGATTTTATAATCTTCCCATATAGTACCATAGATCCAAGATTTTGAGTCTAGATTTTATGTGTAAGAAGATACAATTTCCTCATTTGATATATCTTTTTAGAGCACTACTGCTGCCTGACAAAAGTTAGCTGCAGTATAAGAGATGGCTTCTGCCCTCGAGCAATGTATAGCTTAATAGAAGACTAAACTATTGTAAACCAATAACTACAACTTATTATACGTCCTGTGACAAAAACAGATGAAAGGCTCAGTGGGGGCACAAACACAGGAAGGTTCAATTCTCTGTGCAGTTTTCCATGACCATAACCTGTATGCTTTTGCACTCATTCCTCTCTGAGTCTGGAATGTCTTTTTTCCTTTTATCTCTATCTGACAAAATTTGACTCATCTTTAAAATGAGATCTTCTGAAATGCCACCTCCTTTGTGAAGGCTGTGTTCTAGTAAACTTTGAACTTAACTCCGTAGTAGCTCGTTATCACATTACATGTGGTTATGCATCTGGAACTCCTTGGAGGGAAATTTGTTTTTATATCTGTCTCAAGATTTATCAGAGTATCTGACATGTACTGGGCTTGCAGTAAGTGTTTTGTTTTCTTTTTTCTTATTTGTTTTTGATGCATAAAATTTTTTAAGTCCTTCTCGAACCTACTTCCCTTTCTGGCCCATGAGGTGGCTGTCAGTTTACACTTATTATGATGTATGTGCCATTCAAAGTAGTATTTCTAATTGATCCTACATTGACCTATTTTGGGGTTTAAAAGTCCTATTTCACTATAAAGTTTTTGTTTGATCTTCCTTCAGAATATTAAGGATTATTAGGACATTTCCATTCCTGAATTAGAATGAAGGGTATGAGGCTAGTTCTATGTGTGTGAATTAACCTTCTTAAACTTATACCTGATTTCAAGGGGTGCCTTTTGAAGCTAGCCGAGTGCACAGAAACACTCAGACATGCCAGCAGACAGCTCTGAAAAGCTACATTTAGAGAACTTGTAATCTGCTATTCCAAACAATTCAAAATCAGGAAGTAAAAATTAGACATATACCATCCTAGTAATTTAGTGACCTAATAATCACAAAAATATTTCTTTTAGGGGCTAAAAACAAGTCACTGTCCTAGTGAGAAGGTTGGTTAGAAGTCTATCAAAATTTTAAATAAAAATTAAACAAAAAACTGAGAATATTGTTGAAGTCTACATGTTTGTTTAATAAATATATTTTAGGGTACCTCCTCTATGTAAGAGAGTATGATTAATGCTATGGAAAGCCTAAAGAGGAAATGCATAGAAACTTAATCCTACAAGGAATATATAAAGGGGGCAAGGACAAGATAGGGAAGAATATGAACTTCAGTGTCCCGTCACTGTGTGTGTGTTCCTTCACAGTGACACACAGCCAACAGCAAGGAGGCCCTTTAAAGGAGAGGCTTATCTGTGAATCCTATTCTAGTAGAATGTGATCAATAGTACAATATCCTGCATAAGAACAGGTTGGTCTGTCAGGACAATTGGAAGACCTGAAACAAGACCTTCTTATTGTTGGAAAAAATTGTCATCTCTAGATCCCCAGAGCAGGAGTAAAAATAGGAGAAAATGAGACCAATTTCTCCAAGCCCTGCTTTTTTAGTTGTCAGAAAAGGTTAATGATCCCCACTTTCTAGTTTATATGGGCATCTGTCATATGTGCATGTGTGTCCATGCAGGTAAATTAGAGAATGTATAAAAAGCATATCATAAACTCTTAGGTGCTATCCATATTTTGACCTGTGCGTCTCCAAAGCCTGGGGTAGGAGCAGAAGGCTCTGTGGTGGGCTGGTGCTGGCCTCACCATGCATAACATGACCAATGAGCAGGAGATGGAAAGCACATCTTAGTTTTTAGAAAATAGAGGAGAATATCTTAGAAGGTTAAATTCCTAAAAGATGGGCTGTTTAGCTTCATCCACCCAGAAAAGGACATTATTCCATGTACTCTATCTCAGTCAGTGTCTTAATCAGGACAACAGCATTTCATTCAATTCCATGGTGCTTCTTGGTCTGACCACCACTGAATCCCTCCTCACTCTTGGGTCATTTTTCTTATTTCTACAGTGCAACCTGGCATTTTCTGTTGACATCCCATCTTTGTGCTGAATTATTCCTTAGAAATTCTAGCCATGCTTATCTTAATATTATTTGGGTGCTGAACAATAACAGGTCTTTGAACATTTTGGCCTCTTCAGGAGTCTGACCCAGCTATCCTCCTACCACATTGGAAGAAGGTTTAGCAATAGAAGGACATGCTGAGTATTCCTATTACACAGACAAAATGAGCTTTACCAAATATTAAACTCATTAACATCTTCATTATGGCATGCATTAGCTAAGGATTTTATCACCTTTTTTGTTCTTTGGCAATTTAACCAAACTGGTGATCTGTTTTTAGTATCATTCCCATTATTAATAAGAATTAGCAAAGATTTTTAATAGTCATTTAATTAGCATTAAATGTATGTCTCTGCATCCATCATTAAGCCCTAGAGTGGATTTCTACAAACTGATCAGAGTGGGGTAAAGAGAAGCCACAATGTGTGACTTTGTCCATGCCCACTGCTCTTTCCAGCTAACCCTGGAATTTGTAGGCTTTAAGCCCAGAATACTGATACCCATCTCTTAATGCTGTGGTTCAATTACATGATCCATGTGAAAAGTATTTTGTAAGCTTTAATGTATGTAAGAGATTTTGAATATTACTACTAATGTTATTAAGTATCCAAGGAAGAGAAATTTGGTGCTTTGTAGAACTTTCCTCTCATTTGTGTCTTTTTTGCAAGGTATATTATAGTTGAATTCTGAATTATAGTTGTAAATATATTAAAACTACAAAGCAAAAGAGAAGTTGTAGTATGATATTTCTGTGAAATGTTATGAATAATTAATTTATTGTAAACACCAACACTTAAAAATATTGGAGGGGATGCCTGAGTGGCTCAATCAGTTAAGGGTTTGACTCACTTTCAGTTCAGGTCATGATCTCAGGGTCTTGAAATCAAGCCCCACATCAGACTTCACGCTTAGCACGGTGTCTGCTTGAGATTCTCTCTCTCTCTCCCTCTCCCTTTGCCCACTCCCCACCTGAAACCATGCACATGCACATTCTCTCACTCGCTCACTCTAAAATAAATAAATAAATCTTCCTTCTTGACCTACTTAAAAGATTTTGTCTTCTTTTTTAAAGAACTATTGATTTATTATCTTTCATAGTTCCTATGTTAGTATCTGTAATTTTCCCTTCCACATTTGATTTTCGGTATGTATTTTAACACCTAAAATATTTCCATTCTTCCTGTGTTATTGTAAAGTAAAAATAATAAATAAATAAATAAATAAATCTTTAAAAATATATTGGAATGCATTGCTTTGTTAATATTAACATAGCATCGATATGCTAGTATTATGTTACTGTTAGGTCTCTGGCCATTTATTTAATATTAGAAGAATAATAGTTGTAAATATTTAGAAGAAGTAAAAAAATGAATATAAATTTTTCCATATATTTAAATTTGATGTCACAAAAGGCTCAAAGTTATACATCATTCACTAACTCAGGAAGCACTTTGCTAAGTTCCTGACATGAAGCGAATGTGGCACTAGTTAGCATGGATTAGGAACAAGTGAAAAGAGGGAGTTCCTGCTTTCAAATGGTGAAGGAGGCCCTAACTCCCAATTCCCTTAAAAGAAAATATTTTCTGGTATTCCTTAGAAAAATTGAAAGTGGTCTTCTCAGCAAAAACAGGGTATGACATGTAAAAGAAATTTTGTTAAAATGTAGTTCATGGGCATCAAACTTCACAGCTATCCATAAAAAATAAAAAATAAATTTCAAAACAAAAAACACCTTTTGCTAGAAAATGGCCTGGAACAAGCTTAAAGAAACTTTGCTATTCAGCGCTTGACATAAATAGTGCTAATTGGGAATATTTGCCTCTTAATAGTAAATGTTAATGGTTGTACAGATATAGGCCTTGTGATTTGTTTGTTTATTTTGCATAATCAGGATGCTTAAGAGACTGCATGTGATACTGTTTGAGCTAATATAAATTCCTCATAATATAAACAGTCAGTATTCTCAATCCCCTAAACTCATTTGGTGGAGTAATTTTTATACATTATTGGGCTTTTATTCCTCTTTTATTAGTAAACCTTCTTGAGTGTGTAATTGTTGTACAAGTGTTAGAAGATTGATATTATTCCCTGAGTATGCTAATTCACAGATCAGCACTGCCCAAGTTCTGTTCTGTTTCATGCATTCCCTATCTTAATTTTTAATTGAGTTTGTTAGCACCACAGATGGAACATAGAAACCAATGGAATTAAGTTTGTGTGTATGTTTTGGATTTGTGAATCCTCTCCTTGAAGTCACTGAATTATTTGGAAAATATATGGTAAAGAATATTAATAATGTCTAGCTCTTGTATGAAGCAGTGAGTGTTAGACTTACTAGGCACTTACTATGTGCAGGTCTAGGCGATATATATAAATTAGTAATCCGTGGTCTACTCCCTTAAGGAATTCAGTCTAGTAGGAGAGGTGAGGGAAAGTATAATGGACTTCAGGGGACAGAGTGGTAAGTCTCAGCACAGAGCCTGGTGCTTACCGATTATTGAGGAATGAGGAAATCAATGAGTTAAGTAAACACAGGAATGAACAAATGAGGAAAGATACTAAGGTAGTGTTTAGCAGATGTCTCGGGGCAGTTTTCAGGGTGAAAATGAAGTATTTGGTAGAGTGCTAGAATAGAAACATGAAAGAATTCCAGAAAGGAGAAACAATGTGATATTTTGACCAGGTTTTTTGTTTGTTTGTTTGTTCCCCCAGTTGTTTTTTAGAATAACTTTTTGTGAACAAATGACTAAAAATAAGAACTAGTTACAATATCTGTACAAAGCACACAGGAACAATTTTAAAACCACTATGGTAAAACGATTGAATGGCTACCGAAAGGAGCCCATGTGTAAGGGGACTGCAGAATCTGAGTGTCACAAAAACAAAAGGCTCGCCCTGAATCGGAGTCTTCTGCGCAGACCCATGTGTGTAACTCTGGACAGTGCTTGGATAGTCTTAAAGATTTCCTACCATCCTGAATAAACTCACTGAACAGTAAGCAAACATCTGCTTAGAGGGAGAAGAATAGCAAATAGTTTGGTGATTCTGGGGCAATGCATATTTCTTTTTTCCTAATAATCTCTTATGATTTAATGCATACTTACCATATTCCAAGTAGTATACTATTTCTTTGTGTGTGTGTGTGTGATTTATTTATTTATTTGAGAGAGAGAGAGAATGCACACGTGCATGCACACGTGAGCTTATGAGTGGGGAGAGGGGCAGAGGGAGAGAATCTTCAAGTTGACTCCCTACTGAGCCAAGAGTCCAACTTGGGGCTTGATTCATAACCCATGAGATCACGATCTGAGCCAAAACTATGGGTTAGACACTCAACCAACTGAGCCACTCAGGTGCTCCAGTAGTATATTAATTCTTTAAAAAAAAAAAAAAAACAACTAACCTTAATATTTTTATATCTGTTTTACAGAAGAGATAAAACTCAAACACATGAACTTAGTGTTTTCCAAAATTATAAGTATCAAATCTAAGACTTAAATACGTCTTTTCAATCATCAAGTCCAGGATCTCTGTACATTAGGCTCTCACTTTTCAATGAAAAGTACAAAAAATTTGGAAACAAAACCTTCAGTTCAAGTTCTGGTTCTGCCACTACTTAATATTGTGACAGTAACTAAGACAGCTAGAGACAAAGAGTCCATTTAGGGAACTGTTATCATAGATCAGGAAAGGGGAAATATATACATGAATATGATATTACCAATGAAAATAAGAGAGGTTGGAATGAATTTCAGCAGTTTTCTGAAGGTATAGTCAGGATGTCTTGGCAGCCAGTATAATGTATTATCTTGGTTTACAGTAACCTTTATATAGTCTACTTTTCCTGAAGTATGATCTTTAGAATACTAGCTCTGGAAGAAACTGCATAGAAATTAAGGTAACAGTACCTGATACAGAAAACCCTGAGATTTTAAGGGCTTGATACGGTAGAAATATTTATTTTCTTCTCTCATTTCACAGTCTAGTGAAAGGTCTCTCAACTGTTCACATTTTGAACTGGATAATTCTTTGTTGTGAGGGGCTGCCTATGCATTGTAGAATAAGGATAGCATTCTTGGACTCTGCCCCTTAATGCCAGTATCACACCTTCCTCAACTGTGATAACCAGAAATGTTTCCAGACATTGCCAGATGTCTCCTGAAGGACAAAACTCACTGGTATAATATACGTATTCTGGTCAACGAGTTTTCCCTCACACAATGGTACAAAAACCCAGGTTCCTTTCATCTTAAGGGTCTGTCATTGTCCTCTCCAACAGCTGACAGAGGAGTAAAGAGATCATGGAGAAGTAATACCCATTTCTTACTCACATGATTTTCCCTCAAATCGCATTGGCATGAATCCAGTCACATGCCATACCTAGTTGTAAGAAAGAAATAGACCCCTTAGCTGGAAGCCCCTTTCCAGTTTCTACTTTTTATCGTGGAAAAGAAAGCATGGATTTTGTTGGACAGCTAGCCACCTCTACCATAGTCTGAATTAGAAGAGATTTCCCTAGTCACAAAAATTTGAAAACCCTTCAGATTCTTTTCCACCCTTAAAGACTCACAATGCGCATTAACACTGTAAAGTCTTTGAATAGAGCAACATGAAACGTGCCTTTTCAACTTTGTTTAACTCAACATACCTCAAATGTCTATGACAACAGAATTTTTTTTTCTCCCTTTTTTTTTCTTTCTGAGGTAACATCATTGTCTGCTGAACACTGGAAAATGGCCATCATGTCTCTCACTTTTCCTCTTTTCTCTGCCACTTTATTTCTGGTTCATTTCAGAGGCATTAGAACCTCAACCAGATAGTGGGCAGGAAGTAGCACACATGTGTGAAATACGGTTTGAGTGTATTCATTGACCAGTTAGTTTTAGGAGACATTTTGTAAGTCCTGTTTATTGGTTTGGTATTAGCTATTGATGATCTTTTTTTTAGTAATTGGACTTCTTTCTACCATTTACTTACTCTCTTTAGAAGCTGAATGTGAGCCAATTCCTGATCTACATACTGTCTTCTCTCCTTTGTTACTATACTTTCATGATTCCCTAATGCCAGCTGTTGAATGCAGAGAAACAAAACCACTTTATTCATTATAATGAGTTTAGGTAGTAGGGAATCATAAAATTCTTAACATATTTAAGCCTCTTAATACCAGAATTACCACAGGCAATAGAACATTCTCTTTGCTATTAATGATTTACATTGCAATCTGTGACTGTCAAATCTCTCCACTGATTGTCAGGGTTGAACTTATTGTCTCCTTCATGCATCCAATTTCACATTCCCTTCTTCTATTCTCCTTCCTTCTGTGTACTACTTTTCTACATATATCATAGCTTGCCCTATTGCCCATTCTTTGTCTTCATTTTCCCTTATCCCTAAAAATTAAACTAGTTTATTCTTTATATCTTTCTATTTCTTACTCATCACTCACTCCAACCCAGATCCATTGCAAATATGTCTGTTTCGAGATAACTTATTGACAAAACCCTTTCATATAAAATAGAAATATTAAGGATAAAGAGTACTATGACACTGTCATAGGAGGAAGAGTTTCAATTCCCATGATCTTGGCTGGTTAGTATTGTTCCTATAGTCATAATGCTTTATATTTACATGAAAAAAGGAAATTTGTAGATATTAATAAGATTGCTAACCAGCTGACCGTAAGATAGATTATCCTGGATTCTCTGGGTGGGCCCACTGTAATCACAGGATTCCTTAAAATTAGGAGAGGAAGTCAGAGAGATTTGAAGAGGGGAGAAGGACTTCCCTGTCATTGCTGCTGGAAGAGGTAGGGGGCCCCATGCAAAGTGTAAGAAAAAAAAAAAAAAATGAGTTCAACCTGTGAGCCTGAACCCCAGCCTTCAGACAAGAACACAATCCTCTGTGAAACTTTCATTTAATCCAGTGAGATTCTGATTAGAGAACCCAAGCATGCCATGTCAGACTTCTCTCCTAGACAGATACACGTTAATAAATAGCTATTGTTTTAAGCCCCTGAGTTTGCAGTAATAGAAAACTAAAACATGGGCAGCAGGTCAGTTCTTTCCTTTCCAAAACTACTATACCTGGTATTCTTTCTTTTTTTTTTTTTTATTTTAAATTCAGTTATCCAGCATATAGTACCTGGCATTCTTCTAAGCAGTGAGCATTTGCAGTATGTTCAACATTATAATTTGATTTGAGGTATTGCCCAGTATACCATTTTTTTCTGGACCAGTTCTGTACTAAAAAAAAACGTAATCCTGTTTATGAAAAATGATGGTATCTCCTTTGTCTTCACCCCAAATTATGCCCCTATTTATCTTCCTTCCTCAGAGATTTTTGTTTCTACCAATGCTAGCACTTCTTTGATATCATCTAACTTTTCATGCTTACTTGTAACATAACTAGTGATCCCCAGTATCTGGTTCTCCTCTTCTTCATGGGTATACAGAAGATTGTGTCTCCCAAATTACACAGGGTCTTGTGATTGATTCTCACTAATGAACTATGAGCTGAGGTCGTGAAAAGGCCCTTCTTGACCTTTCAGCCTGGAGAACTACTCACCCTATAGAAGATTTGAGTTAGAAACAAACATGTGTAGTATTAAGGCACTGAGATTTGGGGGTTAATTTTGTTCAACAGTGTAATCTAACCTATTCTGACTAATGCAGGTAGGAACAGGGACACGTTCTGCCCAATGACAATATTTTATTAGGTTTCCAGATTATTACTGATTGTATAGAAGTTAACCCACGACACTGGGCCTACAGTCATGCGGAAGTTTGGCTTGTAAGTTTGTTTATATTGAGATGAAAATTAAGAGTATGATTTCTTAAGAGCAAAAATAAGTTTTGATGTTTTGGACTTGTGTATCGATTAAATCAGGCACATGCATAATTCCCCTAGCAAAGTCTGTACTGTGATTCATACTCATTTTCTGTGATTTTCTTTGAAGTTGCTTCATTCTTTTGAAGTTCACCTTGAAGAACTGAGCAACTCTAAGACAGTCATTATTTCTTCACCATGACATGACTAATAGCTTCTGCCATAGGTGACAGTTCTTTGCAATCTTTAATTTCTCTTTCTATTCTTCTTCAAGATTTGTATTGAAGTGTATTTTCTTCAAATGGATATGCTTATACCTATCTAGACTTAATCACATTTATAACATATGAAAACTCTTTTCAGTAGTTACCTAAGTGCCTGAAAAATAGCCAATCTTAAGATAGAACCACAGTGATTTTCTCTCACAGTTGAGCTGGAAAAGAGTCCCGATAGTTGATAATCTGTTCAACAAGGAGGGTGAGGAGGAGGGCTATAAATTGAATGTATTAGTTATGGTTCTCTCATGAAATTAAAACCAGTTGAGCTTTAACTTTCAATCTGAGATTTCCTTGGCACATACTTTTAAAAAGCTGGACTGGGAATGCAATCTTTAAATTTATCTAAGTCTGCAACATTACTTCTCCATCGAGTTCCCGGGGCATGGAAGTATTGATCTACAAAGTTTCTGGTCAACTGAGGTTGTGATATCGGAGCGTTTGTTTATTAATATGTTTATTATATATGTTATAATGTATAATTATATGTATTATACTATATATATTAATATACACACATGTATATGAAAAGATTTGGATTTGATTTGGTTATGGATTTGAGTTGATAATTCAAATAGTATGTGTTTTATTCATCACCACTTTCTTTCCACCAGTTCTACTAAGTTTGTGCTTTTAAAATTATGATTTAATTTTGTTAGGAACAAGAAAGTTTAAGTGAGATCATAGTCTATTGGCTCATTTGCCTTTTTTGCTTGTGATCAGTGTACCCAAACACATTAAGAACAAATGAAAGAACAATTATTATGAAGTATATATATATTCTTCTTGGCACAGTCCTCCTTTAAAGCCAGAGGAATGACCACCACCATATTTTTCAACTTTAATGGGCACAGGAATCACCTAAGGATCTTGTTAAAATGCACATTCTGATTCGGTAGGTTTGGGTCCTTGTACTAGAAATATGCATTTTTAATTAGCTCTCTGATGATGCTGATGCTATTGATTCATACTCTGGGCCATGCTTTGAGTAGCTCACCTCTAAAGCACTTATTTATTTATTCATTCATCCATCCTTTCAATGGATATTGATTAAGCCCCCAAGATGAGCTAGGCCTTTTAGGTTCAAAGATAAGACATTTATTTCCTTGCTCTTAAGGAGCTCCCGTTCTACAATGTCAAGTTCATACACAGCTAACTAAAGAAAATGAGCAAAGTAATGTGATCAAGATGACTACAAAGGCTATAAAAAGAAAGACAGGGAGTGATTAATTCTTCTTTTAGTGGGCAAAAAAATGGAGTAGAAATGGAAGACTTGCTTTAACCTAAGACTTTGGGATTAGGAGTTCTTTCATTTTGAGGAATTTATATTCACTGGAACAAGCCCTAAGGAACTGGTTAACAAGGTGGCAGTTTTTCCTCCAAGTTAAGAATACTAACAGTATGGCTCACAACCTGACAGCAACTTGCAGATGGAAGCTATCCGCCTCTCCCTGCCACCAAAAAAAAAAATAAAAAAGTGAATGCAAGTACAGTAGTTGAATTTAAAGAAATGATTAGGTAGAAATGAGTCACTAACCACTTATTTTCAAGTCAGTTTAAGAAATTCCAAATGCTTATTCAATAGTTCCTAAATAGGCTTTATGTAGACGAATCCTTTGATCTATTGCCACTCCCTCCTTAAAAATATGCTTGCAAAGGTAGATTTATCTTTAAGTTAACGAAGCTTCCAGGTTATTCATTTGCACAGACTGTAGGAGGGATCTTAGCAATTTGCTTTTGTGATTTTGTGACATTTTTCTTTTAAAAACAAAGCAGAAACTTCTGAAGTTACGCAAGATTCAGATTCTGCAAAATCTGGATCCACTCCTAGAAGCATACCTTCTATTATAAGAAGTATTACATGTTTAGTGTTTGCTTTGAGGAATATGTTCTGGCATCATTATAATTAGAAAATTATATTTAATCAATTTTCATATAGTTGAGCTCTGCAGGTAATAAACAGCCAAAGAAAGAAACTCTCCAGGGATGATAAAAATTATCTTTTAGCTCATGAATATTCCATTTGCTCATTTTCTACAGATGGATGACTTCATTTGAAAGTAATAGAAAAACAGAACAGCCTGCATTAAGTAAATAGTGCTTAGTGTAGAAAGGTCATAATGAAACCAGCATCTTGGCCTAACTCTTCATGTGTGATGCATTGAGCCCCTTGAGCTTTCCCTTGAAGATTTACACATACCCATTCTCTTTCCTTTATATAGAGTGGGAGAATGGCATACATGCTAAATTTGGAAATGTTGAAGCAATCTACTTTAATTTTGATAAATATGTCTTATCTCTACGACAAACAAATGTCTGGATATAATTAGCCTTTCTTTTTTCTTTAACGGGAGGGATTTTCTACAGAATTAAATCTAATTCTTAGAACCTGAGTTTCTTAGAGGTGTAACACTAGATAAAATTATTTTAGACATAATTGCAATATGAGGTCTGTGTTCTTTTAGTGAATATTTTGTCTTCTATTTTTATTATTATTGTTTTGGTATGTGTTGTTTTTGCCTAAAACAGTAGGGAGAACTTGGGAGATAGGCTACTCTTGTCATTTATCTATAGGCTTTCTTTTTTCTTCTTCTCCTTTTTTTTTTTCTTAACATGTTAAAAATTATTCAAGATAATTTTTTGCAAGCTTCTCTGGGTGCAAGATATGGCACTGGTCTTAGTGTAGGATAGAAGAGTGAATTACATGTAAGATAATATTCAGTTCCTAGGCTGAAATATTGTCCTTTGCACCCATCTCTATCCTATAACAGAAATGCCATAAGAAAGATTTGCAGAGTTTTGACAAATGTACTCCAAATCAAGATAGAGAGTATTGCCATGAAAATACCTTTGCGTCCTTTTTAGTCCATGTCCTCCCAGAAGCAACCAGTATTCTGATTCCTCTCTCCATAAGTGAGTTTGCCTGTTTTCAGGTTCACACAAGTAGAATCATACAGTTATGTACTTGTTTGTGTTTAGTTTCTTTTACTCAACATAATGGGATCCTTCAGTCTGACAATCTCTGTCTTTCTTTGTTTCTTATAAGCTTGGTGATCTTAAGGAATACTGACCATGTATCCTCTAGGATATCCCCAACCTGTATTTGTCTGATTTTTTTCTTTCATAATTAGACTGAAGTTACAGATTATTGGAAAGAATACTGCAGAGTCCAAGTCTTCTCATCACATCATATAAGGACATATGTGATTGCCACAAAACATTTCTAGTGATGTTAACCTTTATCAATTTGTTCACGTAGTGTTTTTAGGCTCTTTCAAGGGACAGGATTAGGTACTATGCACATATCAACCCACATATAGACACATTATCTTTAATTTTTATATCTATCCATTTTATGTTGAACCAACATATGAATTTAAGTTCATATTGGTGTCTCTGACTCATGCAGTTCCATAGAAATCACTCTACATTTCTCTTCTTATCAAAATTTCCCTCTTTGACAGTGAGAAGCCTACCATCTGCCGTCTACCATCAATTTACTTGTTTAATGCTGATATATATAGTTTTGAAATTTTTTACTTGAATCCCATGAGAAAGAAATTTACCAGTTAGAGTGCCGTGTTTATGTGCAGTGTACAGATCATTTTATCTTCAACTTTACAGTTTCCAGTCAAAACACCATTTTCCAACGTTACCTAGGTCAGCTCCTATTTTCCCAATTAAAAACATGAGTTGTTTACTTCTTTATTTGTAAGGGTATGTATATATCCAAGATGCAAATTTTTAGGTATTTGTTTTACAATTTTTTTCCAGACTGTTTCTTGCATTTTCCTATTCTTTTTTTTTTTTTTTAAGATTTTGCTTATTTATTTGAGAGAGAGAACACAAGTGGTTGGGTGGCAGGGGGACAGAGGGAGAGGGAGAAGCAGACTACACTGAACAGGGAGCCTGACATCTGGGGCAAGGAGCCTGACACATGGGGCAGGCAGAGAGCCCAACAGGGGACTGGTTCCCAGAACTCCAAGATCATGACCTAATCTGAAGGTAGATGCTTAACCAACTGAACCACCCAGGTGCCCCTGCATTTTCATATTCTTAATAGTGACTTTTGACAAAAAGAAGTTCAAACTTTTATGAGCCCCACTCTGTCATATTTCCTTTGTGATTAGTGCTTTTTCTTTCGTGTTTTAAAATTGCATTTATTTATTTAACACGGAGAGAGACAGCAAGAGAAGACATACAGGCACGGGGAGAGGGAGAGGGAGAAGCAGGCTTCCTGATGAGCAGGGAGCCTGTTGTGGGGCTTGATCCCAGGACTCTGGGACCATGACCTGAGCCAAAGGCAGACGCTTAACAACTGAGCTACCCAGGTGCTCCTGCTTTTTGCTTTCTGAAATATTATCTCCAGGTCACAAAGTTCTTCTTTAAATTTTTTAAAAAATGTTTTGTTCTATGAATTTCATCATCTTAGCTTTAATATATATGTCTTTAATCTATCACAAATTAATTTTTTACATGATGTGAGATAGATATTGGGGTTTAATTTTGTCCATACAGATATATAGTTAATCTAGCATCATTTATCTGTACTTTTTTCATATTTTAAGCTACATGCAGCTCTTTCCTACTTGACTTTTCTCTGCCCTTATTGTGTAAATTCCCATTTCTCTAATAGTGATAAAGTGCTAGCACTCAGTTTTATATTTTTACCTTACCCTTAATTCTGATATATCATTTATTTGAATATTTGTAGATAATCATCAGTTTTGTGCATTTTTAGAATATGTGCGATTTATTTACAAATGCCTTCAAAATTTTATTTTGATGTTACATTATCTGTAAAATAGTACTATTGTGATTCTATTCATTTCCTGTGTTCTCCCACAACTAGAGTAAACTGTCGGCTAGAGGCAATTCAGTACATTTCAATTTCTTTAAAAATAAAATCAAGAAAAAAAACATACTTTCCTTTTATTAAACACATTTTCTTAAAGCTTTTGTTCCTTCTGAGAATTCCTAAGTACAGACTCTAACTTTGTTACATCCTGCATTTTGCATTGAAAGCATATGGCATTGTGGAGAGAATATCAAAGGCTTTAGTTTCTGAAGAATAGTGTTAGTATATATTCTGTACCATTTAGTAGCTGTGTGAGCTTGGGCTAGTCATATCTTCATTTCTAAGATGGGGGTAAGAATATATACTTCATAGAGTACATGTGAAGCTAAAATTAGTTAACAAGTCAGAATATCTTTACCTATGGGTAAACAGAAATAGTCCAGGAAGGTGCTCAAACCAAAGGAAAAACATGGCTCATTAATCTGAAGAAGTATATTAGTACTATATTTGGAAAATACGTATATTTCTAAAGATAAAGTATGAGGCAATTAACTTCGGGGAGGGGTTGGGGAAGCAGTATGGTTTACTTCCAAATTCTACATCCCAAATTCAATTATTTTGTAGCCGTTATATATGTTAGTGAAAATATTTCAGAACCTCTAGGCTGACCCATGAAAAGTGCCCAGAATTGCTTGGCACACAGCAGGTGCTAACAAAATATTGGTTGTTATTTTTGTCATTTAACTGAGTAGGCATTTGGAACATAACTTAGCTTTAGAAATTCTTTTAGTCAATAATGTGCCCTGCTTTTGTTGTTGACCCTTAGGTTGTTTTAGTGTACCTTTGATATAGGATATTTTACTAAATTTTTAAAAACCTTTTTAAGCCTAGACTACCTGGGTGGCTCAGTTGGTTAAGCAACTGCCTTCGGCTCAGGTCACGATCCCAAGGTCCTGGGATGGAGCCCTGCATCAGGCCCCCTGCTCAGTGCGGGGGCCTGCTTCTGCCTCTCCCTCTGCTGCTCCCAGTGCTTGTGCGCTCTTGCTCTCTCTCTGTGTCAAATAAATAAGTGAATGTAATCTTTAAAGAAAAAAAAAATTAAGCCCAGTAGTTTGAAATATTTTCCATGTAGGATATACTTTTTGAACCAATGGAATAGTTTCTTGATTTTTTGGAGTTGTTTTAATGATTTGTGTTAGATTCTTTTTCCTGGAGCATAAGCATCATTGCCCTAGTCCTGGATTAAATAATGGGACATCTTTATTTCTTTTTCTGCAGAACAAATTTAAAAAATGGCAAAGCAAATTCATTGTGTTTTAACTATACTATCATAATTTTAGGGATGGGAGATTTCTTCTTTGTTATATTTTGATTATATATGTAGATCACTTTACCCATCATGGATTCCCTCCTTTTGAAAAATAGCATAATATAAATCATTAGGGATCCATTCAGAGGGAAATGAGTGTACAAGGCAGGTGGACCTAGAGATAATTTGGAAATCAGTCTTCATTTCTCACATATATTTTAATGTGCCTTAAGTCATCACTTAGTATAAAATTATTCAACATATGGTCTAAATCCTTCTATTTGAAAATAGATATTGACTTGATCATTATTTTTATTTCTTTCTTTCTTTATTTATTTGAGAGAAAAAGAGATAGTGAGAAAGAACATGAGCAGGGAGTAGAGGGAGAAGCAGGCTCCCTGCTCAGCAGGAGGGACTGGATCCCAGGATCCCAGGATCCCAGGATCATGACTTGAGGCTAAGACGGATACTTAGGAGACTGAGCCACTCGGGTGCCCATATCATAATTTTTATTTCTAACCTGGTTCATTTGGGAAACTCTCCATATACAGAAATAAGATTAAATGACAGAAATGACTCCTTCCCTTTAATTTGTGATAAATCATACTGGCAAATATATCAGGAGCCAGTCTTCCTGAAACATCGGTTGATTATATTACTTAAAATTCTTCAGTAGTTTCCTGACATCAAGATAAAACTCTGTTTTCCCAAACTAATTTTGAAATTATAATTTGCAGCTTTTCCCTAGTATTAGATTCCATTATTTCTCAATGGAATTATTCTTTTATACCTCAAGAGGTCTCATAATTGTCACTCATACTCTCTAAGTGTCGTTCCAACATTAGCACTTCCTTGCACAGCTCTCCTCACCTAGAATTTCCTCTCTTCTCCTCTCCACTGGGGCACAATGGAACAAAGGAGGATATTTCTAATGAAATATCTCTAGCATTGCAGTTCCTATCATAATTTCAACTAAGCTGGTCAGAATAATCTAGGTTGACCTAAAAGCGACTGGACACTATTTCTTGTGAAGCACAGAACCCTAAATAAAATATGTGGTTCTTTCCAAGATGAAATTCTAATAAAAACAAATATATAGGTTTAATCCAAAAGAGAAAAAAAAATCCCAAAATATTCCATAGAAAACATAGAAGATTAATTATATTCACTTCGCTTTGAGGAGGGATGGTTCACTCTATAATAACATTGGACATTTACTCATTATTTATTGTATGTCAGCCAGTTTTTAGCACTTTTTTCACATGTTGATTCATTTTGTCCCCCATGGTCTAGTCTGGAGTCCCTGTTTTAATCACCACCATTAACCTCCTGTATAGGTGTCTTTTCTCTGGGCTGTTTACTTGTTAATTTAACATCTACTAATTCCAAGGCAATCTAACAGTAAGAGATAGGGCTGGTTGTATTTTTCTTTAAAATTAGTTTCCTTAAGTCACTTTAAATCCATGGTTGTATCAAGTGTTCACCTTTTATGCTCCTGTTACTGTTTCGGGCATAGAATGTTTTCTTAATTTATTATTCTCCAAGGATAACTTTTTTTTTTTTTTTACTAGATTCCATTAATAGTAACAGTGCTGAATCAAAGAAGACAGAAAGAGTACATATTGTATGATCCCATTTACAAAATTCAGGATCCCATGGACAGCAGTAGTATCTTAACGGCACACTTTGAACTAACCTAACATTTTGTGTCCTTTTAAATCTTCAGATCCACCTAGTGTCATCAGAGTGGCCCACTTCCAAAATAGAAATGGAGTTAGCTGATAATAGCCTGGGGAAATTCTAAGATGTTACTACATGCTTAGGTTTCTCTATACTCAGCATTTTTTTAAGTTTTCAGTGGTAGATTTAACAGAAGTTTCTGTACAAAATTACCGTTTGTTCTTGAGTTAGCTGCCAGAATTTGAAGCTGAACTAAATGTCCACAGTTCTCTTCTCCCCACCACCATCATTCTCACTACTCACTTTGTAGATTCAAGTAACAGACTGTATTCACTTGTCAATTATGATTTATTAACTAATAACCATCTGTTCCACGATCCCTGCAAGAACTATTTAATCTAAGCTATTTCTTCCAGCTTAGACTTTTCTTAAAGAAAGCATCATAATGAGTATGAGAAAGAATTTCAGAAAGCTCTCACTTTGGATATTTATAACAGTTTATTAACAACCTGAGTTTTCTAGTTCTCACTAAATGGCCCTTTAACTTTGAGGAAGTTTGGCTGAAGTTTCCTTAGGAAAGGGATGTTCTACTGTAGTTTACACTGTAATTCTTGAAAGAGTAATAACCCACCTTGGCCGAAGATTTGATGGTATTTCCTTTTATGAGCCAACCATATCCAAATTATTTTTCCCTCTTTGATTTGCAGCTAAAATCAGATACAGAGGGACCAGAAAAGAAAGACTAAGGTAGCCTACTCAAACAATTTTGTGTAGAGTCCTATCTTGCCAAGCTCACATGAGCAGTCATTTTCCTTTAGACTTAAAATTGAAATTCCTGATATTATTAATATTTGGGATATTAAAAAGCAAAACCAAAAATGAAACAGAACCTTAGTGATCATAACTCAAATACTAAAATCATAGATTCAGAAACTGAGACCAAATAGAAGATTGGACTTTCTTCAGATCACACATTTGGATGGCAATAGGGTGAGGATCTGCTACTCCAGATCTTCTGATTCCTATACCACAAATTAGAGTGCAATTTAAATGGACAAACTTTTAATTTTTTATCCTTTTTTTTTTTGGACTGGTGTTTTTTGTCCTTTCCTTAAAATTATATCAAAGACTACTCAGTACATATTTAATGAACATTATCCTTATTTTAGTAACACAGTACTAATTGTCCATTTATTTTTCTATTTCTCTCTTAAACCAGTGTCTCCAACTATTTTTTGTAATATACAGCTATTTCCTACTTGTTTGAAATCTTACAGGAAATTTACCGACTGACAAGGAAGTGAGGGAAGCAGAAGGAAAACATTTTGCGTTGGAAGAAATCTTTGAGTGGGAAGAAAGGCCATTTAGCCGTCCCTTCCTTTTCCTCCCAGAATGTTGCAGATCATCCCAATAATCTCCCAGTAAGGAATACATTGTGGGCCTCTAAAAGAAACCCAAGCAATTACTATCCATTTGAATATACTAGCCAATTTTCCTTTCTGAAAGAATTTTCAGTTTAGCAGCATTAGAGGGCTATGTCTTAAAATTTACAACCTGAATTATTTCAGCAAAATTATGTGCCTCCCATGCATTGGCTTTGGTTTCAAATCCAACTGCATAATAGGGTGTATTAAATCAAATGTCATTTGGAAACTGCAAATTTAAAGTTTGTGACATTTTCTAATCTTGGTAAACTCCTTGTCATCCAGGGATGCTTTCTCTTTGTGTCTTTCTCTTTATCTTTATGTATGTTGAGCCATTTATCTAGGCCTCTAGAGTATACTTCCCCTCTCCTTCATTCATTCTTTTATTGCCTATTCATCCTTCAAGGCTGTTTAAGCATTACTACAGGTACAAAACTTTTTCCTGGATACTTCCTCCAGTCAGAGCTATGTGTGTCTTCAATGGACTCCCACAGCACTATCTTCCCACCTTAATCATGACACTTACCTTACTGTGCTTCTTATTTATACGCTTGTCTCCAAGATGCTTGGAACTTACATTAGCATTGACTATTCACTTGTCCTAACATTAGCAATGATCCCCTTTGAACCTATAGCATTGCACATTTCTAGAACATGGTAGGTACCCAAGACATATATGAATGAATGAATGAATGAATGGATAAATTGTATTGTTAATGGGCTTCATTGGACACCTTACTGCTCCTTGGTTCAGCTTTGAACCTAGTGAAGCAGATAATTCAGTGACACTTCAAAAATCTTTCAAGAAAGGCACTACAGATGATTATTGCAGGCACACTGAAAGGCTTTTTACAGACTGCCCCTCCGCCAAATAACCACTACTCTTTGGCTCCGTGGGCTGCTCCTTTAAGAATGTTTCTTGGCAAAAAAAAAAAAAGCAACTCTTTGCCAACACTTTTCTGCTGGAAAAGTAGGAGGAGCAGAAGGATATATTTCGGGAGAGCTGTGGCTTTGGGGCTGCAATTTTGAAGACAGTTTTTATAAAGAATGAGTCTTGTTTGAAATTTTTATTCCAATATTAGCTCAGTGGGAAAACATTTTCTTGCAAAGCTTGTGAAAATTCCTTGAAGTTTCCAGGTTCGCAAAAGGAGTCCTGAACCAAGTCAAAAAATATGAATGCCCATCTCAACTCGATAACTTGTTAGGTGAACTCGGACAAGACAATTGTCTCTCTAAGCTTCAGTTTCTTCATATTTTTTTAAAGATTTTATTTATTTATTTGAGAGAGAGAGACAGAGAGAATGAAAGGGAGCATGAGCAGCGGTAGAGGGATGGGCAAAGGGAGAGAGAGAAGCAGGCTCCCTGATGAGAGGGGAGTCCCCAGAAGGTCTCAAGGCAGGTCTCAATCCCGGGACCCCAGGATCATGACCTGAGCTAAAAGCAGATGCTTTACCGACTGAGCCACCCAGGCACGCCCCATAGTTTCTTCATATATATTTTTTAAGATTTTTATTTATTTATTTGACAGACAGAGATCACAAGTAGGCAGCGAGGCAGGCCGGGGTGGGGGGGGTGGCGGGGGGAGCAGGCTCCCCGCTGAGCAGAGAGCCTGATGCGGAGCTCAATCCCAGGACCCTGGGATCATGACCTGAGCCAAAGGCAGAGACTTTAACCCACTGAGCCACCCAGGTGCCTCATAGTTTCTTCATATTTAAAACAGGAATAAAACCAATACTTTTCTCATAGTAAAATAATATATTTGAGAACACCTTGAAATACTATTATGAAGTCTAATGATTTGTCACTTAAAATATATCTGTAATTGAAGAGTTAAAAATGATTCTAATTATTACTTTTCTAAAATTCAGATTTTAAGTGGACAAACATACTGATTATTCAAATGTTTTTTCCTGTATACACCGTCATATAAACATATATACATAAAGCATGTAACTGTTTTGTGTGTAAGAGGCTCCATCAAGATCCCAGAATGTTTTTCCTGCTCTAGTAGCTGAATCCTTGGTCAAGAACATTCTCACAAGACCGCTTGCATATTTGGATACTGGCAAGTTTATAGGAATCTACATTTAAAATGACTTTGAATGTTGACTGGAAACCAGCAACAGTAATTGTATCCTATTTGACATTGGGAAAGCTGAACGCTGTGGGCATTCTGCAAAGATTTTAGGCAGTAGTGGTTACATTTCAGAGTCTTTCTATTTCTTATAAAGAACACATGCCACATTGCCAAAGCAATTTACCTTATGTTGAATACTTTCTGTTTTTTAATCCTGTATTTAAAGCAGTCAAATATATTATGAAGGGAATATTCTTATTCTATCAGTTAATATTTTAAGTAGTTTGAAGGCCTTTACCATGAACATTCCCTCTAGAAAGATACTCTTCATTGACTCTACTAGACAAGAGATACAAGGCAGTCACCATTCTTTTTACCTGGAATAATGCTCATTTGGGTAATTTCTGCTGCTGACAATACCAGGAATACTTAGCAACAGCAAGAGAAAAATTCTCTTAAGGATAGACCTAGAAAAAAAAATTGGGTCCTTGTTAGTTTAGAATGCATTTTCTCTTTTGGTTTTAAAATGCTCAAATTCCAAAACAGCAATAGTTTTGAAATAGTCCTTGGTCAGATTTGATTCATAGCTCAAACAAGAGGGAGTCTTCTTTCATTCCTTGTGTTGACAAGGGATAAAATCCATACAAGTATACTGCCTCTGAATCTTTATAAGCCCTGTGATTTCAAAGAAAATTGACAAATCGCCCTCAAGTGGCCTTTGAAACTGAATGTGTGCTCTAAAAATGGGAACTGCATTTTGTCTGTCTTCTTTCATAAGCCTGGATATCTGGCAAAGCATTATGAAGATAATGAATATAATAAGGACATACCAACTCTGTTCTTACCATTTTTTTTTACTTTTTTCCCAGTTTTATTGAGAAATAATTGGCGTACATCACTATATAAGATTAAGGCAGACAGCATGATGGTTTGATTTACATATATTGTGACATGATGACCACAATAGGTTTAGCTAATGTTCATCTTCTCATATAGCTATAAGAAGAAAAAAGAAGAGGATAAAAGGGAAAAAAGTTTCTCATTGTAAAGAAAACTCTTGAGATCTACTCTCAATTTCCTGTATATCACATAGCAATGTTAGCTGTAGTCATCATGCTGAACATTGTATCACTAGTTCTTCTTTGTCTTATAACTGTAAGTTTGTACCTTCTGACCATCTTTCCTGATTCACCCTCCTCAACCCCTGCCTCTGGAAACCCCAAGTCTAATTTCTTTTTCTATGAGTAGATTTTTGTTGTTGTTGTGTTCCACAAATAAGTGAAATCGTATAGTATTTGACTTATTTCACTGAGCATAATGCCTTTAAAGTCCAACCATGTTGTCAAAAAATGGCTGAATAGTATTCCATTACACACACACACACACACACACACACCCTATAACTTCTTTATCCATTCATCCATGAACAGACACTTAGGTTGTTTCCATGTCTTGGCTATTGTAAATCATGCTGCCGTGAACTATAGGTGCAGATATATCCTCCAGGCTGCTGATTTTGTTACCTTTGGATATGTTTCCAGAAGTGAAATAACTGGGTCATATGGTTGTTCTAGTTTTAATTTTTTGAGGATCCTCCATTCTGTTTTCCATACTGGGTGTAGTTTACAGCCCCACCAGTGGTGCACAAGGGCTTCCTTTTTTAGCTCATCCAGGTCAGCATTTGTTATCATTCATCCTTTTGGTGATGGCTATTCTAAGCATATGGTGATATCTCATTGTGCGTTCTTACTAATTTTTAGTAAAGAAGAATACTATCATTTTATCCCTTTATTTCAGTTGGAAACATTTACATCTCAAGACTAATGTGTGTGTGTGTGTGTATAAAATTTATATATGTGTATATGTATATATATGTGCATATGTATATACACATATATATCCCCAAGGATAGCTTTAGCAAAATCTTCAAACATCAGTGTCAAATGAACTTAATGAATGCCCATAGCATTCACCTCATGCACTCTCATTACAAGGATAAAAACAAGTTGAAATGAACAACTGAATGGTACTTAATTTTTTTCAGAAAGATATTTATCAATAATTACTATTCATACTTATATTTCTGCTACTAGTAGGTAACTTTCATCTACCATTCATTTACTTAAGCTTGTTTTTGCTTCAAAAGGAGTTTTCCAGCCTTACCACAATGCTTAGCATAATGCTGCTATTTTATTGAAGCTGATAATATTGACAAATTGATTATATAAATATACTTTATAAAACACATTCTCTATCATTTTGATTTTATTTGTAGCCTATAAGTCTGGGGATATAGGTAGAAATAGTGTCCCTAGGCAGCAAATACTCATTTACTTAACATGTAGAACATTATGAGCTTCTCAAATTGGTTTTGGGGACCTCTAGGATTTCCCCTAACCTGGAAGTTTTGAGTCTGACAAAGTTCAATATAACATATATTTATTGTAAATCTACTATGTACCCTATACTATGGTAGATACTTATATAGGACAATGAGTAAGACATAATTCCTGTCCTTGGAGAGCTTGAAGTCCAATGGAATAGGAAAATACAAATAGACAATTAAAATATAGGATAATTATAATGAGTTCTATGCAGAGGACAGTAATGAAGATATTTTTTCCAATTCCTTTGTCTGGTTTGCTATTAGGGTGATACTGGCCTTGTAGAATCAGGAAGTGTTCTCTCCAATTCTAAGTTTTGGAAGAGATCCTAGAGACTTGGTTCAACTTCTTCCTCAAATGTTTGGTAGAATTCACTAGTAAACCCATCTGGATCTGGTGTTTTCTATTTTAGAAGGTTATTAATTAATGATTCAATTTATGTAATAGAAATATGTATATTCAGATTGTTTCTTTCCTATTTTGTGACTTTTAGCTGATTGTGCCTCTCAAGGAAATGGTCCATTTCGTCTAGGTTATTAAATTTGAAAGGCGCATAGAGTTGTTCATACTATTCCTTTATTATGCTTTTAATGTCCATGGGATCGATGGTGATGTCCCATCTTTCCTGTTTGATATTAGTAAGTTATATCAACTCTCTTTTCCTCTTGTTTCACCTGGCTAGAGTCATATCAATTTTATTGATATTTTCAAAGAATTATTATTTGGTCTTACTGATTTTCTCTATTGATTTCCTTTTTTTTCTTTCAATTTCACTGATTTCTGCTCTATTTTTTTCTCATTTCTTTGCTTCTCCTTCCTTTGGATTTAACTAGCTCTTCTTTTCCTAGTTTCCTAAGTTGAAGGCTTAGATTATTGGTTTTTTTTTTTTCTGTTATTGATTCCCACTTTAATTCTGTGTGGACAGAAAAATGTACTTTGTATGACTTTAATTCTTTCTTACATTTACTGAGGATTGTTTTATGACCCAGAATATGCCTTTATCTTGGTAAAAATTCTGGGTACACTTGAAAAGACTGTGTGTTCTGTTGTTACTGGATAGAATGTTCCATAATTGCTAATTAGATAAAGTTGATTGATAGTGTTGTTCAAGGGCTTTAAATCCTTACTGTCTGTGTACTTATTCTATCAAATACGGAGAGAGATGTTGAAATCTTCACCTATTATTTCTGGATTTCTCTGTTTCTCTGGATACTCTAATCAGTTAATCAGTTCTGCTTCATGTATTTTGAACCTTTTTATCTGGAGCATAAATATTGATAATCCTTATATCATCTTGACAAATAAACTCTTCATCTATCTCTGATAATATTCCTTCCTGTGAAATCTACTTTTATACTAATATCATCATTATAGCTTTCTTTTTAATTAGCAGGTTCATCTAATTTCTACTCTTTAACTTTTTCCTTGTTTCAGAAACTTAGAAGACTAGTATTTACATAGCAAAATGCCCTTTTGCTTTTCTGTTTCATAGAATTGTAGCTTTATTGGCATAAAACTTGATGTTGATGTATTTTAAAGGTTATATTGATTGATATGGAAGTATATAACAAAATTTATACATATATGCACAAAATATATATACTTTTTGCTTTATTGCAACATTATTCACATTAAGTCCCTGGTAACTGAACGCTCTATGAATATAAATACAAATTTATATTCATTATATAAGGCCCCAACATTAGGCCTTAAAGTAAACCATAATAAATTCCTGAAAGTAGAACCATTTAGTCAAATTTTCTGAACACAGTGTAATAAAGCTGAAACTTGGTAGCAAAAGGCCACTGAAAATTTTTGAACCATTTATAAATTTTTTAAAGTATCCCTCTTAGAGCACTGAAAGGCAAAATCAAAGCAGATGTTCAGAGATGAATGACAATTAGAATACTAATTGTAATGGTTAAGAGAATGGGGCCTAGGAGTGAAGTCACGTGGCCCTGATCCAAGTTCTGGCTTTGCTGCAAGATAACTGTGATTCTGATCCAGATACTTGAAATAAAGATAGTAATAGCTATCTTAGAGGATTTTTTTTTTTTTAGATTAAATAAGCTGACAGCACTCTTTAAACATCACTGATTTTTGTGTATGTAACTTTCGCTGTCACAATGTAGATATGTAAAAAGCTACCATTTTACATATCTGAAGGTACTAAAAAGTAAACTCAAATTCTGCCTGGGTTGGGAAACTGCTGCAGCCTGATCTAGCTAACCTGGAGTTTGCTTCTGGCTCAAGGGCTAGGTACCAAGGGCCTGGACCCTTCTAGGTCAGGGATGGTGGGGAGTCTCAGGGAGCTGGGGAGAGACGCTGGAAAACGGAAGGGCTAGGAGAGGAACCAGGAGGTGAGTGGAGGGAAGGAGGTGCAGGGGGGACACCTCCAAAGGGTTAAGGCAAGAGGCCTTCCCCATCTTTGGGCGATGGGCTGGAATGAACGGGCAGATACCATCACAGTTCTTTGCCCTGGCCTGCTGCGCTGGTGTCTTCTTTCGGTTCCACTTCCTTTCCTAAATTGACTTCCTCCTCTGGGTCAGGAAGGCTGACCTCTATAGTTAGGGCAACAGGCTGCCTCGTCCTCAGGCTTCTGACTGGGTTTAGCAATGGGCAGGAACAGACAGGCGGACGAAATGGCGCCCTCCTAACCACTTCACCGAGTTGGGCTCAGGGACCCTAGCAGCACCCTCTTACAGCTCACACAGCACTCTCCCTGTGGTTCCCTCCGCTCTGCTAGATTATTCACTTTAGGTCTTTTTATCTTATGTATGCACTCAGTGCTATAGATTTCCCTTTACGGCTGTCTTTCACTACCTCCCACAAATTTATTAGGTTGTATTTTCATTTTCATCTAGTTCAAAGTATTTCAAAATCTCCCTTGAGATTTCTTCATGTGTTATCAAGAAGGGTGTTATTTAATGTTCAGGTTAAATTTGGAGGGTTTTCCAACTGTCCTTCTGTTATTGATTTCTAGTTTAATTCCATTGTGGTCTGAGAGCAGATACTGTATAATTTCTACTTTATAAACTTGTTAAGGTGTGGTTTATGACCCATAATTTGGTCTATCTTGGTAAATGTTTTATGTGAGCTTGGGAAGAATGTGTAATCTGCTATTTTTGGATGAAGTACTGTATAGATGTTAATTGTATCCAGTTGATTAATGGTACTATTGAGTTCAGCTATATCCTTACTGACATATCTATCTATATATAAATATATATATAATCTAATATATTGTTGGTAATACTATTTTTTAACTATTATCTGTTAAATCAATTAAGAATAAGAAAAATATCCTTTTTGTTTTACTTATTCATTCTCTGATGTTTTTTTCTTTCTCTTTGTAGGTCTATTATTCTAACCTTTATCATTTTTTCCCTCTCTGAAGAACTTCTTTTAAAATTTCTTGCAATGCAGATCTGCTGGCAATATATTTCCTCAATTTTTCTTTTTTGTCTGAGAAAGTGTTTCTCTTCTACTTTTGAAGGGTAGTTCATCAGAACACAGAATTCTATATTTTTGTTTTTGTTTTCTTTTACATTTAAAATATTTCATTCCATTTCCTTCTTGTTTGCATCTTTTCTGAGAAGTCAAATATAATTCTGGTCTTTCTTTTATAGGGAGAAATTCTAAAGTTTGTATATGATATACCCTGGTGTAGGTTTTCTTTGACAATTGACCCTCTTGGTTTTTGCAGAGCTTCCTGGATCTGAGGCTTGATGTCTGACATTAATTTGGGGACATCTTCAGTCTTACAGCTTTATATATTGCTTCTGTTGTTTTTCCTATTTCTTCTCCTCTGGTGTCCCAACTATGTTACATTTTTTTGTAGGTATCTCTATTTTGGGATATTTTGAGGTTTTTTTTTTTTCCTGTCATTGTTGTTTTTGTTTATTTTTTGTTTTTTGGATTTGTTTTTGTTTTTGGCTTTCAGTTTTAGAAGTTTTTATTACCATATCCTCAAACTGAGACATTCTTTACTCAGCCATCCCCAGGTTACTAATGAAACCACTACATTCTTTATTTCTATTACAGTGTTTCTATGTCTAGCATTCCTTTTTAGTTCTTTTCTAGAATTTCCATCTTCCTACTTAAATTATCCATCTGTTCTTGAATATTGTCTACTTTTTTCATTAAACCTCTTAGGATATTAATTTTTTTAAGAACTCCTGGTCTGATATTCCAACATTCCTGCCATATCTGACTCTGGTTATTTTACTTGTCTGGTGTCTTCAAACTGCGTGTTTTTCCTTTTATTATGCTTTGTATTTTTTGTTAAGATGGACATCATGTACTAGGCAAAAGGAACTGCAGTAAATAAACCATCAGTAATGTTATGGTAAGGTGTCAGAGAAAGAGTAATGATCTATATTTCTGTGATTTAGTTTTAGTCTTCTAGTGAGTCTGTAACTCTGGACCATAAGTGTCACCAGTACTTCTCAGTTTTTCCCCCTTTAGGTGATTCAGAATGTCTAGAGAGATGCTAGAGTTTATACTTCCTTTCCCCATGTAGGTTAGGCTCTAGTAAAGTGGTTTCTTCTCAGGGCAGGTCTTATTTAGAACAGAATACTCTGGCATGTTTCATGTTTTAAATGTTCTTTTGCCCCCGCCAAACCCAACTCCCACCGCTGCCGTATGCTGGAAGGATTTTTCTCCTGTCTTCACTGTGAGTCCAGGAGATTTACTGGAGGACAACTCACAAAAGTGTTGGTATGACCCCAAAGACTAAATGAACCCCTCTGGAGTTTTTAACTCTCAGACTTCTCCACACTCTGCAATTTATCAATTACAGTTCAAGTTTTCACATCCCGACTCTGGTTGCTGTGAATTTCTGCTCTAGTTACTTGTAATTCTCTGGATTCACCTGTCTCCAGCTTTGTAATATAACTTGAAGTCCAGAATTGTGATGTCTCTAGCTTTGCTTTTCTTTTTCAAGATTGTTTTGGCTATTTGAGTCTTTTGCAGTTCTTTACAAATTTTAGAATTTTTGTTCTGGTTCTATGTTGATATTTTCAAATGGATTGCATTAAATATTTAGATGACTTTGGATAGTATAGACATCTTTTTTTTTTCTTTTAAGATTCTATTTGAGAGAGAGAGAGAGAGAGAGCGTGAGAGGGAAAAAGTCAGAGGGAGAAGCAGACTCCCCACTGAGCAAGGAGCCCAATGTGGGACTCGATCCCAGGACTCCAGGATCATGACCTGAGCCAAAGGCAGTCACTTAGCCAACTGAGCCACCTAGGCGCCCCTAGTATAGACATCTTAACAATAGTCTTCTAATCCATGAACATGGAATGTCTTTCCATTTCTTTGTGTCATCTTCAATTTCTTTCATCACTGTTTTATAGTTTCCAGAGTACAGGTCTTTCACTTCTTTGGTTAGGTTTATTCCTAGGTGTCTTGTTATTTTTGGTGCAGTTGTAAATGGGATTGTTTTCTTGATTTTATTTTCTGCCACTTCATTATCAGTATATAGAAATGCAACAGGTTTCTGTACCTTGATTTTGTTTCCTGCAACTTTACTGAATTTATTTATCAGTTCTAGTAGTTTTTTGGTAGGCTCTTCCTGGTTTCCTATATATAGTATCATGTCATCTGCAAATGGTAAGTTTTACTTCTTCCTTACCAATTCGGATGCCTTTTCTTTCTTTTTGTTATCCGATTGCTTTGGCTTGGACTTCCAGTACTATGTTGAATAAAAGTGGTGAGAGTGGACATCCTTGGCTTATTCCTGACCTTTAGAAAAAAACGTTTTTTTTTTCCCCAATGAAGATATTAGCTATAGGTTTTTCATATACTGCCTTTATCATGTTTAGGTATGTTCTCTCTAAACCTACTTTGTTGAGGGTTTTTATCATGTATGGATGCTGTACTTTGTCACACGCTTTTTCTGCATCTTTTGAAATGGCCATTTTTAATTTTATCTATTTATTTATTTGAGAGAGAGAGAGTGAGTGAGCATGAGCAGGATGGAGGGTCAGGAGGGAGAGAGAGAAGCAGACTCTCAGCTAAGCATGGAGCCCAGCATGGGGCTCAATCCCAGGATCCTGAGATCATGACCTGAACCCTGGTCATAAGGTTCTGATCCCTTCTCTTATTGATGTGACATATTGTGTTGATTAATTTGCAGATATTGAACCAACTTTTCAACCCGTGAATAAATCCCATGTGACTACAGTGAATGATTTTTTAAAATGTATTCTTGAATTCAGTTTACTAGTATTTATTGAGGATTTTTGCATCTCTGGTCATCAGGGATATTGGCCTGTAGTTCTCTTTTAGTGGTGTCTATATCTGGTTTTAGTGTCTGGATAATACTGGCCTCATAGAAAGAATTTAGAAGTTTAACTTCCTCTTCTATTTTTTGGAATAGTGTAAGAAGAATAAGTATTAATTCTTCTTTGACTATTTGTAGAATTTGCCTGTGAAAGCATTAGACCCTAGAGTTTGTTTGTTGGGAGTTCTTTAGTTGCTGATTGAATGTCTCTGCTGGTTATCAGTCTGTTCAAATTTTTTTTGTTTCTTCCTGTTTCAGTTTTGGTAGTTTATGTTTCTAGGAATTTATCCATTTCTTTTAGGTTGTCCATTTTATTGGCATATTGTTTTTCATAATATTCTTTTATAATTATTTATGTTTCTGTAGTGTTGATTATTTTTCCTCTCTCATTTGTGATTTTATTTATTTGAGTCCATTCTCTTTCTGTCTTTTCTTTTTTCTTTTTTTATTTTTTGTAAGTGTGGCTGGAGGTTTATCAATTTTATTGAATTTTTCAAAGAACCACCTCCTGGTTTCATTGATGGGTTCTATTATATTTTTTAGTTTCTGTATTATCTATTTCTATTCTAATTTTATTCTTTCTCTCCTTTCACTGCTTTTAGAGTTAGTTTGTTGTTCTTTTTCTAGCTCCTGGTGTAAGGTTATTTATTTGAGATTTTTTCTTGCTTCTTGAGGTAGTTCTATATTGCTATTAGCTTCCCTCTTAGGACTACTTTGCTGCCTCCCAAAGGTTTTGGATCATTGTGTTTTCATTTTCATTTGTTTTCTATACTTTTTAAATTTATTCCTGGTTGTCCCACTCATTGTTTAGTAGCATGTTATTTAACATCCATGTATTTGTGGTCTTTCCCAATTTTTTCTTGTGGTTGACTTTTATAACATTGTGTTCAGAAAAGATGCATGGTATGACTTGGATCTTTTTTAATTTCTTGAGGCTTGTTTTATGGGCTAATAATCTGGAGAATGTACTCTGTGCACTTGAAAAGTATGTGTATTCTGTTTTAGGATGGAATGTTCTGAATATGTCTGTTAAATCCATCTGTTCTGTGTGTCATTCAAAACCATTGCTTCCTTATTGATTTTTTGTTAAGATGATCTGTCCATTGGTGTTAATTAGGGTATTAAAGTTCCTACTGTTATCATATCATGTATGTTTGTTAATAACTGTTTTGCATATTTAGGCACTCCTATGTTGGGTGCATAAATATTTAAAGTTATTATATCTTCTTTTTGGACTGTCCCCTTTATTATTATATAGTGTCCTCCATTATCCCTTATTACAGTCTTTGTTTTAAAGTCAATTTTATCCTATATAAGTATTGCTATCTGGCTTTCTTTTGACATCCATTTTCATTTAAGATGTTTCTCCATTCCCTTACTTTCAACCTGTAGGTGTTTTTAGGTCTAAAATGAATCTCTTGTAGGGGGCGTATAGATGAGTGGGTTTTTTTTAATCCATTCTTTCAACCTATGTCTTTTGACTGGAGTGTTTACATTCAAAGTAATTGTTGATAGATAAGTGTTCATTGCCATGTAATTACTTTTTTGTGGTTATTTTTTTAACATTTTCTCTGGTTCTTATCTTTCTGTCTTTTATGTTCTTGCTGATTTTGTTTAATGATATATTTGGATTTCTCTCTCCTTAGTCTTTGCATATTTATTGGTGGTTTTTGATATATGGTTACCATTAGAGTCTGCATATAGCAGTCTACATTAAGTTGATGGTCATTTAAGTTTGAACCCATTCTTTTTTCCTCTCCTTCCCCCACTTTAGATATATTTTATTATATTTTACATCCTTTTTTAATTGAGTTCCTTGACAATTTTTTACAGAAATGTTCTTTTTTACTGCTTTTGTGTTTCCTACCTTCATACTGTCACTTTTGGTCTCTTTTTTTTCCCCTCAGAGTCCCTTTTAATATTTCTTGCAGAGTTGGTTTAGTGTTCATGAACTCTGGGTTAACTCTAGATTTTGTTTGTCTGGGAAACTCTTTATCTCTTCTATTCTGAATGATAACCTTGCTGGATAGGGTATCCTGCCTGAAGATTTTTCCTATTCAGTACTCAGAATATATCAAGCCACATGCCACTCTCTTCTGGCTTGCAAAGTTTCTGTTGAAAATCTGCTGCCCTTAAGGGTCTTCCCTTGTAAATTAAGGACTTCTATTGTCCTTTTACTTTAAAGGTTTGTTTTTTTTTTCTTCTTTATCACTATATTTTGCCAATTTAAATACAATATGTCTTGGTATGGTTCTGATTTTGTTAATATTTATTAAAGTTCTCTGTGCCTTGTGGGTCTGGATGTCTGTTTCCTTTCCCCAGGTTAGTTTTCAGCTATTACTTCAAATAAATTTTCTGCCTCCTTTTCTCTCTCTTCTTCTTCTGGGACTCCTACAGTGTAAATGTTATTACATTTAATGGAGTCACTGAATTGGCTGTGTCTATCCTTGTTTTGCATAATTCCTTTTTCTCTCTGTTGTTCAGCTTGATTACTTCCCATTACTCTGTATTCTAGGTCACTAATTTCTTCCTCTGCTTCTTCCATCCTACTGTTCATTTCATCAAGCATGTTTCTCACTTCATTTATTGTACCCTTTATCTCTGCTATGTTATTCCTTATTGCTGTGCTAAGGGTCTCACTCACATCTTATACTCTTTGCTCAAGTCCACTGAGTATCCTTATGATTGTTTCTTTAAATTCTCTATTAGGCATTTTACTTATATCTCTCACTTAGATCTCTGGCCGTGGCCTTGTCCTATTCTTCCATTTAGGATACATTTCTCTGTCTCATTTTGTCTGCCTCTCTGTGTCTGTTTCTCTGTGTTGAGAAATTTAGCTTTGTCTTTTGCTCTTGGACAGTAGTGTCTTTATAGGGAGGACGTCCTGGAATGCCCTGCAGTGCAGTGTCACCTGTTCACCAGAACCTGGTACTTCAGGAGAACTTCCTATGTGTGTTGCTCCCACCGTGTTATTGTGTCTGAGTCACTTTTCCTTTCAGTCCAGTTGTCTTCACTGACTCTCTGTTGTGAGCTGGGCTTGCTCTCTGTGGCATTAGTGGGATCCAGGCAAGCCAGCTCTGAGGGGATGTGCCTGTGGAGGAACTTGGAAACAGGACATCGGTGTTAGCAAAATTTACACTGCACCACTGCTCCTATGCCAGATCCCTGAAGCTCTTGGCAGCCAGGCACCTCAGGATGTGAGGTGGAGCACATCCTTGGCCAGAGGTGTGTGGTTAGTATGACTCGTGGCGATGGCCATGCCCTCAGAAGCTGGGCAAGGTGCATGTGAGAACCAAATTGGCCCTGAGCCCAGGACCAAGGCTAACAGGCTTGGAGTCAGTGAGTCCTCAGGACTCATGGGAAGGATGCACTGCTGGCAGGTTAGGTAGCAAGTGTCTGTGCAGCCCCACCTCTTACAGGTGGCTCTGTATTTATGCTAGGCGGTGCTGGAGGAAAATGGAGCCTCTAGCTGCCTCATTTTTGGAGAAGTGTCCCAACACACTCCAAAATTGGAATGAATAGATCTGTCTCCTATATCTTCCCCGTCCTCCAGCATTGTTCCAACTGCCGTTTTTATGTTGCTTCTCTGTGCAGACTGCAATCCCTTCAAGGTGTCCACCCAGCTGTCACTCACCCTCTGGGCTCACCCAGTGCTAAGTCAGATGATGTTTCAACCTCCAGGATCTAAGTCCCACTGGTTTTAAAAACTTAGGAACTCAATCCCTCTGGTTTTTAAAGCCAAACATTATGGGGATTAATCTTCCTCATGTGAGCTCCCTGGTGTGAGGTCCCCTCTCTCTGCCCTTTCCCTGAGCAAGGCTCCATCCATTCTGCAGCCAGCCTCCCTCCCCCTTTCTAACCTTCCCAACCCTTCAGATGCAGCTTCATTGCTATATTTAGTCATAGAGTTCTGCCAGTCTTCAAATTGCTTTCTGGTTTATTGCCTTGGATGTGTCTGATATCTAGTTGTAATGTGGGACAGGGAGAGCTCAGCATCCTCTTTCAAGTTTTTATCTGCTAATTCCAACATCTGAGATCCCTCAGATACAATTTCTATTTCCTGCTTTTCTTCTTGTGTATGGGTCATACTTTTCTTTGCATGTCATATAATTTCTTTTTAAAAATAAGCCTTATGATAATATGTTAAAACAACTATTGATTCTGATTTGTTCTTTCCCCCATCTCCAGTTGTTGTTTCTTTTTATTTTGGGGGGTACATTTAATCACATATATGGGCGAGATTTACAGAGTCTGTCTTCCCTGCAATGTTTAGCTGCTGACGTCTCTTTTGAGTTTTTGTTGTTGCTGCTGTAATTTCGTTGTTGTTGTTCTTCTTCTTCTTGAATCCTAGCTTCCTCTGTTTGCCTCTGGATCAGCATAGCTTACTGGTAGGCCAATTATTGGTCAGAGGTTATATTTAAATACCTTGTGCCAGTAAGGCACAGTTACCAATGAGTTTGCAAGTGGGTTAGGAAATGTGTTCAAATTCAAGCAGTATACAAATCTGTCTGAAATTTTAGTTTTCAGTAGACCTTATTATAACTCCTCTGCTTATGTGAAAGGTCTCACACTCAGCCAGGAATGTGTAGATGACCAGGACCTTCTTCGGTCTCTACGGTACCTGAATGACCCTGCACGTGCACTCAGTGTTCCAATCTGGGAGTGATATGTTAGAACTACTGATATGTTAGAACTATCAAGACCTTCCATGACTCATTCCACAGGTCCCCCTGTTAAATTTCTGGCTTTTCTAGACAGTTGGTAGCTTTCACAAACCAGTATTGCTACCTTTGGCTACTGCATTGTTGACTTTTCCTGATATTTGCCACCAAACCATGATTATTTTCAACACCTCTGAGCATGAGGTTTTCACACATGCTGGTTCAAATGAAATTGTCCCTCTCCAGTGGTGGCAAAGATGCTGATTTTCATAGCTTAAGCTTTCTCTGCCCTGGTAGAACTATGGTACCCACAGAATTTGGGGGAAGGGGTGTAGGAGCAGCCCAAGGCTACAACACCACAGAGGCCAAGTGTTATTAATGGAGGTTCTGGAATCAAAGTTTTTCAACTTGCCATATGCCTTTAATCAGTTTCCAGAGTCCAGAAATCGTTAATTTTGGCAGTTCTGTCTGTTTTCAAGTTGTTCTTTGGGGAAAAGATTTGCCAAGCTCTTTATTCCACCATGCTTTAAGAACAATGATGAATATAATAATAAGAACACTTACCATGTGCCAAATACTGTTCCAAGTACTTGACTAATTATAGTCACTTATACTAATTTACTTATTCAGTCTAGGAGATTATGAATCCTATTTCACAGATGAGGAAACTAAGGCAGGCATCTCAAAGCTAGTAACTAACAGAATCAAATAAGGAAATCTGACTCTAGAATATGTATCTTGAGCACTCTGCTGTATTTATCACTTAATTTAAAACTTCTAACAACCTTATTGGAGTAAATGTAAATAGTACAGTAGTCCCCCATTAGCTGTACAAATAAGTTCCTAGATGCCCAGTAGATGCCTGAAACCATAGATAGTACCAAATGCTATATATTCTTTTCAAATATATATACCTATAATAAAGTTTGACTTATTAATTAAGCACAGTAACAGATTAACAATAATAAAATAGAACAATTATAATAATATACTATAATAAAATTTATGTGAATTTGTCTGTCCCCCTTTCTTTCTCAAAATGTCTTACTGTACTCACCCTTCTTCTTGCAATGATGTGAGATGATAAAATTCCCTTGTGAGGAGTGAGGCAAGGTGAATGATGTAGGCATTGTGATGTAGGGTTAGGCTATTACTGACCTGACTCTATGTCAGGAGGAAGATCATCAGCTTCCAGATGGTGGGTGACTCTGAGTAACTGAAACCATGGCAGATGAAACCATGGATAAGGGGAGAATATTCTAACTTATATTACTGAAGAGGAACTGAAGCTATGCATCTTCTCTAAAGCCACAAAGTTAATAAGTAGCCAATTTAGGATTGGCATCTGTGTCTAATTGAATCTAAAGTCTGAGATGGTATACCGCCAATACATTATACAATCAGGGAGAAAGATCCACATAGGTACTCTGTAAACAGAGAAACAGTATTAGCGCAGGCTGGCCTATGTACATGTGTGTGCACTGTCTACGTGTGCATAGATATGTGTAGGAGAGCGAGGAAAAGAAAAGCAGGGCTTGCAGTGGCATTAGATGGTTTTTTAGAAGGGTTTTCTGGGAAGGATAAATAGGAATTACAGAGCAAAAACATGGCAAGCGAGGACATTCCAGGCAGGGTCATTAAGGAAAGTGATAGGTTGGTGAAAGTCTGATTTTAATTTCCTTGCATATCTTCTCCCTGCCCTACCATGTTTGATTCTTCATGTTTTCCAGCTGAGATTTACTGTCTGATTAATATTTCTTAACTATTGCTAAGGCATTCATGTAATTTATTTCATTTAAGGTAATTGAGAATTCATACCAGCACCCTTTTGAATCTGTCTTCCTCTTCCAAGAGGGTATTAAAAAAAAAATAAAAAAAGACTGAACTTGGTTAATCATAGCCTGTTTAGAGTTTGTACTACTCGTTTTCTAGTTGGCACAGTGTCCAGAGATAGATTTAGTGCATCCAACCGAGAGCTCCCTGGTGTGACTAAGGATTGTCACGTATGCGTGACCCTTTTTAAAATTTAGGAGCTATCACAAGAAGCACTGATATAGGGGAGGAGTCAAGATGGCGGAGAAGTAGCAGGCTGAGACGACATCGGGTAGCAGGAGATCAGCTAGATAGCTTATCTAACCATTGTGAACACCTACAAATCCAACGGGAAATCAAAGAGAAGAAGAGCAACAATCCCAGAAACAGAAAATCGATCACTTTCTGAAAGGTAGGACCTGCGGAGAAGTGAATCCAAAGCGACGGGAAGATAGACCCCGGGGGGAGGGGCCGGCACCCGGCAAGCGGCGGAGCGACGGAGCACAAAATCGGGACTTTTAAAAGTCGGCTCCACTGGGAGACATCGCTCCAGAGGCTAAACTGGGGGGAAACCCAGGCGGGGTCAGCATAACCCCAGGACCCGCAGGGTCACAGAAGGACTGGGGGTGTCTGAGTGCCGCAGAGCTCGCAGGTATTGGAGCGGGGAAGCCGGCTATAGCGACAAAGCCGAGGAGTGAGCTCTAAGCCCAGGGTTACCTTGTGCCGGTCGCAGGCTGGGTGGGCTCGGAGCGCGGCCGGAGGCCACAGAGACAAAAGCGACCCGGCGCTTTTCTCCAGCTCCAACAATTGACTGCTTTCCTCGAGGCGCGACCGCAAGCCAGGGAGGCGGGACTGTTGGGCGCTTTGCTCTGAGAGCGCACTGAGGAGCGGAACCCCAAGCTCTCGGCTCCTCCGGGCCGAGAGATTGGGAGGCCGCCATCTTCATTCCCGTCCTCCGGAACTCTACGGAAAGCGCTCAGGGAACAAAAGCTCCCGAAAGCAAACCCGAGCGATTCCTTAGCCCGGCCCCTGGCAAGGGCGGTGCAATTCCGCCTGCGGCAAGGACACTTGAAAATCACTACAACAGGCCCCTCCCCCAGAAGATCAACAAGAAACCGATCCAAAACCAACTTCAGTCACCAAGAACAGCGGAATTCCACAGCAGGAGAAAGCAAATCCTACCTGGACAAAATGACAAGGCGGAAAAACTCACCTCAAAAAAAAGAACAAGAGGCCGTACCGAAGGCTGGAGACCTAATCAATACAGACATAGGTAGCATGACAGATCTAGAGTTCAGAATGACAATTCTCAAGGTTCTAGCCGGGCTCGAAAAAGGCATAGAAGATATTAGAGAAACCCTCTCCGGAGAGATAAAAGCCCTTTCTGGAGAAATAAAAGAACTAAAATCTAACCAAGTTGAAATCAAAAAAGCTATTCATGAGGTGCAATCAAAAATGGAAGCTCTCACTGCCAGGATAAATGAGGCAGAAGAAAGAATTAGTGACATAGAAGACCAAATGACAGAGAATAAAGAAGCTGAGCAAAAGAGAGACAAACAACTACTGGAACATGAGGAGAGGATTCGAGAGATAAGTGACACCATAAGACGACACAACATTAGAATAATTGGGATTCCAGAAGAAGAAGAAAGAGAGAGGGGAGCAGAAGGTATATTGGAGACAATTATTGGAGAGAATTTTCCTAATATGGCAAAGGGAACAAACATCAAAATCCAGGAGATGCTAAGAACGCCCCTCAAAATCAATAAAAATAGGTCCACACCTCGTCACCTGATAGTAAAATTTACAAGTCTTAGCGACAAAGAGAAAATCCTGAAAGCAGCCCGGGAAAAGAAGTCTGTAACATACAAGGGTAAAAACATTAGATTGGCAGCGGACCTATCCACAGAGACCTGGCAGGCCAGAAAGAACTGGCATGACATATTCAGAGCACTAAACGAGAAAAACATGCAGCCAAGAATACTATATCCGGCTAGGCTATCATTGAAAATAGAAGGAGAGATAAAGAGCTTCCAGGACAAACAAAAGCTGAAAGAATTTGCAAACACCAAACCAGCTCTACAGGAAATATTGAAAGGGGTCCTCTAAGCAAAGAGAGACCCTAAAAGTAGTAGATCAGAAAGAAGCAGAAACAATATACAGTAACAATCACCTTACAGGCAATACAATGGCACTAAATTCATATCTCTCAATAGTTACCCTGAATGTTAATGGGCTAAATGCCCCAATCAAAAGACACAGGGTATCAGAATGGATAAAAAAACAAAACCCATCAATATGCTGCCTACAAGAAACTCATTTTAGACCCGAAGACACCTCCAGATTTAAAGTGAGGGGGTGGAAAACAATGTACCATGCTAATGGACATCAGAAGAAAGCTGGGGTGGCAATCCTTATATCAGATCAATTAGATTTTAAGCCAAAGACTATAATAAGAGATGAGGAAGGACACTATATCATACTCAAAGGGTCTGTCCAACAAGAAGACCTAACAATCTTAAATATCTATGCCCCTAACATGGGAGCAGCCAACTATATAAACCAATTAATAACAAAATCAAAGAAATACATCGACAGTAATACAATAATAGCAGGGGACTTTAACACTCCCCTCACTGAAATGGACAGATCATCTAAGCAAAAGATCAACAAGGAAATAAAGGCCTTAAATGACACACTGGACCAGATGGACATCACAGATATATTCAGAACATTCCATCCCAAAGCAACAGAATATACATTCTTCTCTAGTGCACATGGAACATTCTCCAGAATAGACCACATCCTGGGTCATAAATCAGGTCTCAATCGGTACCAAAAGATCGAGATCATTCCCTGCATATTTTCAGACCACAATGCTCTGAAGCTCGAACTCAATCACAAGAGGAAATTTGGAAAGAACGCAAATACGTGGAGACTAAACAGCATCCTTCTAAAAAATGAATGGGTCAACCAGGAAATTAAAGAAGAATTGAAAAAATTCATGGAAACAAATGATAATGAAAACACAACAGTTCAAAATCTGTGGGATACAACAAAGGCAGTCCTGAGAGGAAAATATATAGCAGTGCAAGCCTTTCTCAAGAAACAAGAAAGGTCTCAAATACACAACCTAACCCTACACCTAAAGGAGCTGGAGAGAGAACAACAAAGAAAGCCTAAACCCAGCAGGAGAAGAGAAATCATAAAGATCAGAGCAGAAATCAATGAAATAGAAACTAAAAAAACAATAGAACAAATCAACAAAACTAGGAGCTGGTTCTTTGAAAGAATTAATAAGATTGATAAGCCCCTGGCCAGACTTATCAAAAAGAAAAGAGAAAGGACGCAAATAAATAAAATCATGAATGAAAGAGGAGAGATCACAACCAACACCAAAGAAATACAAACAATTATAAGAACATACTACGAGCAACTCTATGGCAACAAATTTGACAACCTGGAAGAAATGGATACATTTCTAGAGATGTATAAACTACCACAACTGAACCAGGAAGAAATAGATAACCTGAACAGACCCATAACCAGTAAGGAGATTGAAACAGTCATCAAAAATCTTCAAACAAACAAAAGTCCAGGACCAGACGGCTTCCCAGGGGAATTCTACCAAACATTTAAAGAAGAATTAATTCCTATTCTCCTGAAACTGTTCCAAAAAATAGAAATGGAAGGAAAACTTCCAAACTCATTCTATGAGGCCAGCATCACCTTGATCCCAAAACCAGACAAGGATCCCACCAAAAAAGAGAATTACAGACCAATATCCTTGATGAACACAGATGCGAAAATTCTCACCAAAATACTGGCCAATAGGATCCAACAGTACATTAAAAGGATTATTCACCACGACCAAGTGGGATTTATTCCAGGGCTGCAAGGTTGGTTCAACATCCGCAAATCCATCAATGTGATACAATACATTAATAAAAGAAAGAGTAAGAACCATATGATACTCTCAATAGATGCTGAAAAAGCGTTTGACAAAGTGCAGCATCCCTTCCTGATTAAAACTCTTCAAAGTGTAGGGATAGAAGGCACATACCTCAATATTATCAAAGCCATCTATGAAAAACCCACCGCAAATATCATTCTCAATGGAGAAAAACTGAAAGCTTTTCCGCTAAGGTCAGGAACACGGCAGGGATGTCCGTTATCACCACTGCTGTTCAATATAGTACTAGAAGTCCTAGCCTCAGCAATCAGACAACAAAAAGAAATTAAAGGCATCCAAATCGGCAAAGAAGAAGTCAAACTATCACTCTTTGCAGATGATATGATACTATATGTGGAAAACCCAAAAGGCTCCACTCCAAAACTGCTAGAACTTATACAGGAATTCAGTAAAGTGTCAGGATATAAAGTCAATGCACAGAAATCAGTCGCATTTCTTTACACTAACAACAAGACAGAAGAAAGAGAAATTGAGGAGTCAGTCCCATTTACCATCGTACCCAAAACCATAAGATACCTAGGAATAAATCTAACCAAAGAGGCAAAGAATCTATACTCAGAAAACTATAAAGTACTCATGAAAGAAATTGAGGAAGACACAAAGAAATGGAAAAATATTCCATGCTCATGGATTGGAAGAACAAATATTGTGAAAATGTCTATTCTACCTAAAGCAATCTACACATTTAATGCAATCCCTATCAAAATCCCATCCATTTTTTTAAAAGAAATAGAACAAATAATCCTAAAATTTATATGGAACCAGAAAAGACCTCGAATAGCCAAAGGAATATTGAAAAAGAAAGCCAAAGTCGGTGGCATCACAATTCCAGACTTCAAGCTCTATTACAAAGCTGTCATCATCAAGACAGTATGGTACTGGCACAAAAACAGACATATAGATCAATGGAACAGAATAGAGAGCCCAGAAATAGACCCTCAACTCTATGGTCAACTAATCTTCGACAAAGCAGGAAAGAATATCCAATGGAAAAAAGACAGCCTCTTCAACAAATGGTGCTGGGAAAATTGGACAGCCACATGCAGAAAAATGAAATTGGACTATTTCCTTACACCACACATGAAAATTGACTCAAAGTGGATGAAGGACCTCAATGTGCGAAAGGAATCTATCAAAATCCTTGAGGACAATGCAGGCAGCAACCTCTTTGACCTCAACCGCAGCAACTTCTTCCTAGGAACATCGCCAAAGGCAACAGAAGCAAGGGCAAAAATGAACTATTGGGATTTCATCAAGATCAAAAGCTTTTGCACAGCAAAGGAAACAGTAAACAAAACCAAAAGACAACTGACAGAATGGGAGAAGATATTTGCAAACGACCTATCAGATAAAGGGCTCGTATCCAAAATCTATAAAGAGCTTATCAAACTCAATACCCAAAGAACAAATAATCCAGTCAAGAAATGGGCAGAGGACATGAACAGACATTTCTGCAAGGAAGACATCCAGATGGCCAACAGACACATGAAAAAATGCTCCACATCACTCGGCATCAGGGAAATACAAATCAAAACCACAATGAGATACCACCTCACACCAGTCAGAATGGCTAAAATTAACAAGTCAAGAAATGACAGATGCTGGCGAGGATGCGGAGAGAGGGGAACCCTCCTACACTGTTGGTGGGAATGCAAGCTGGTGCAACCACTCTGGAAAACAGTGTGGAGGTTCCTCAAAAAACTGAAAATAGAGCTACCCTACGACCCAGCAATTGCACTCCTGGGTATATATCCTAAAGATACAAACGTGGTGCTCCGAAGGGGCACGTGCACCCGAATGTTTATAGCAGCAATGTCCACAATAGCCAAACTGTGGAAAGCGCCTAGATGTCCATCAACAGATGAATGGATAAAGAAGATGTGGTATATATACACAATGGAATACTATGCAGCCATCAAAAGACATGAAATCTTGCCATTTGCGACGACGTGGATGGAACTAGAGGGTATCATGCTTAGCGAAATAAGTCAATCGGAGAAATATAACTATCATATGATCTCTTTGATATGAGGAAGGGGAGATGCAAGGTGGGGGGGTTTGGGGGGAGGTAGGAAAAGAAAAAATGAAAAGATGGGATTGGGAGGGAGACAAACCATAAAAGACTCAATCTCAAGAAACAGACTGAGGGTTGCGGGGGGGAAGGGGGACGGGAGAGGGTGGTGGGGAAATGGACATTGGGGAGGGTATGGGCTATGATGAGTGCTGTGAAATGTGTAAACCAGATGATTCACAGACCTGTACCCCTGGGGATAAAAATACATTATATGTTTATTAAAATAAAAAATTAAAAAAAAAAAAAAAAAAAACAAGAAGCACTGATATAGATACAGAAACTTGAACTTTTAATTTTTTCTTTGAAAAATATATTGTTTGTACCTTTTTCCACTGTAGAATTGAATCTAACAGTGGAAAATAGGGGTAACTCAAGTCTTCTGTAGGAATACTGAGCACACTTGAGATATATATATATATATGTGTGTGTATATGTATATATACACACACATATAAAATATATATATATACACACATAAAAAAATAAAATCTTAAGAAAAAAAAGAAAGAAAAAGGATTCCCTTAATCAAAAAAACCTCTTGATTTTTATAAACATTATTAGCTGAGCAATTTTGAGCAAATACTTTACCATCTCTAAGCTCTTTACTCATATGTAAAATTCAGTAATAGTATTATCTACCCACATGGGATTGTTATGAGTTGCAATACAATAATGTATCTAAAAGGAGTATGTAAATGATTAATCTTGTTAGCGTAATCTGGGAAAAGGTGTGTATAAACAACTTGAAACCTTACAATTTCCATATTTTATCAACTGGTGAGGGCGTATGTGTGTGGGGGGGTGTAGAAACAGAATTAATAATTTGCTCCTTGTTATGATCCTAAAGTACTTCAAAAAAGGTGAAATAAAGTAAGTAGCAGAATGCTTTCCCTTAGCGTCTGTTCCAGAAAGATAGATCTGACTTTTTTTTTTTTTTTCATAATAACCAGATCAAAGCATTTTTCTGGAATCATACAACTAAAGAACTTTTTCATGTGATCTAGATGAAATAGCAGAAGAATTAGCAGGGCAGTATAGCTCTGTAGCTTTTTTCCAAGGTTGTGAAGATGGTGATGTGCTTTTAAAATCAGATAAAAAGAGATCATATGAGCTGGCAAAGAACGTGGGGATAGTCACTCAGTATATATTTGTTGATGGATGGAGTGATCTTGAAGGATGCCAAAAGGGTGACATAAATTCAGATGAAAAGGGAGACAGTTTATTGTTAGCAAGATCTGAAGTAAAATGATGAGAGGGAAATTAAGGCAGTTCACTCATTTGGAAACTGACTGTAGTGAGGAGGACTTTTAAAGACAGAGGGATTTGAAAGATTTACGGCAAATCAGAATCCCTTAATGTAAGGTTCCATTAATTTATTTCTTTGGTAACTATTTATCAAATAATTCTATAGACAAGTCATTATGATAGGTGCCACAAGAGAAAAAAATCAAAGATAGTGCCTCATCTGAGCAAGAGGACTGTGTATCAGGAAAGGTAAAATACAGCGTAAGGTGTTGGATCTTGAGGAAGAGCACAGTACAGTACAAGAGGGACTGTGCTCTGTGTGGTCAGGGAGAAAGACTAGCATTTAATATTGGACGTTCCTTGATTCAAGCACTAGATTCTTCCATCCTTGCCTCCCTCCATATAGGCACTCATTCTTTAATTGCTTTCAGCAAATTTGTATTGAGAACATATTTCCCATCTCTAAGTGATGAGAAGGAGGAAACAGTCCTCATTTCATGTTACTTAAAACTGTATAAACTTGGCAAAATCACTTACCTTAAAAAACCTGACTTAATAGTAAAATTAAATTAAAATGTCTCACTCTCAGTGTTATTTTAATTATTAAAGCAAGTTATGATAGTGCCTGGCATGTAGTAGATACTTAACAGAATGTGGTGGTGGTGGTGGTGGTGGTAATTTTTTTTTTTTTAGCATTATTTTTTTAGCATTTTCATGGGGGCAATTTAGAGAATAGGATGGTAATTTCTAGGAGATTTCTAGGAGATTGTTAAGAAAAATCTTTTTGACTTTATGAAAGAGAAAGCCATATGTTGACAGTAATAGAAGCTTTCCATATCCCCACATAGAATCTCACTTCATGAGGACAGAGGCTCTGTCTTTACTATTATATCCTTAAGACCTAACACACTAATATAGTACCTGGGAAATCCTAGTCATTTAAGAATATTTTTTTCTAAATTAATTGAGATTTTAATAAGCGTATATTAAAATAAAGACATTTAGTGTGTACTGTGTGACATTAATAAAGATACCAAAGAGAAGAGTTGCTTTATACAACTTCAGCACAATTACTAGGCTCAAAAATGTTTTTGAAGATAAGAAGCAGGGTCTGTAGCTACAAAGGTAGATTGGGAAAAACTGGTGGGTGTTCTGAAATGTTCTTTAGTGATAAAGAAAAATTACTTAAAGCTACTGGTACAGCATTATTACATGACACACTGCTTTTTCGAAAGGTAGCTCCGGGGGTGCCTGGGTGGCTCAGCCTTCGGGTCCTGGAATTGAGCCCTCCATCGGGCTCCTACTGCTTCTCCTTCTCCATCTGCCTAACACTTGCCCTGCTTGTTCTCCCTCTCCCTCAGTCAAATAAACAAATAAATATCTTTTTTTTTTAAAGTAGCTCTCAAAGGATATGAAAAATAGATTGATATTGAAAACAGAAATGTTTTTAGGAAGTTATAGTGATGGTATTAAGAAAGTAATAGTTTAGAACTTGAAATAGAATGTTAGGTATTGGGGTGCCTGGGTGGCTCAGTGGGTTAAGGCCTCTGCCTTCGGCTCAGGTCATGATTCCCAGGGTCCTGGGATCAAGCCCCGCATTGGGGCTCTCTGCTCCGCAGGGAGCCTGCTTCCCCCTCTCTCTCTGCCTGCCTCTCTGCCTACTTGTAAACTCTGTCTGTCAAATAAATAAATAAAATCTTTAAAAAAAAAAAAAGAATGTTAGTTATTGATCACAAATATAAAGGACACATATGAAAAAGAGGATTCCTGGGGCTCCCGGGTCTCCTGGCTGGTTCAACAAGTAGATCATGCAATTCTCGATCTCAGGGGTTGTAAGTTCAAGTCCTACATTGAGTATAGAGGTGACTTGAAAAAATAAAATCTTAAGGAAAAAAAAAAAAAAGAAAGAAAGAAAAAGGATTCCCATAACCAATATAGAGAATAGTCTGGAGGAAATGATGATCATAATTAAGCATGATTAGTCCTGTCTCAGACTTATTAAGATGGGGTGACATCAGGGCATTTATTTAGAAAATAAAAGTTAAGGGGGATTTAAAAGAGACAGACCTTGGCAAATGCTCATACCTGGCAGGAAGAAAGGAAACAGATAAATGCAGTGGACCAGAGCAGTAGGGAGGAAACCAGTAAGGATATCAACTGTGTGACAGAAGGAAAGGGGAGTTTCAACTGGTGGTCACTCCAGAGTGCCAGACACTGCAGGAAAGCCAGGGAGGCTGAAGGCTGGGAAAAGATCATTGTATTCAAATGTGGGAAGGTCTTCATGGATCCTCTGCTTTTGTATGGTGGTAGAAACAAGATTGCAAATGAGATTGAAGAGAGAAGTTGAGGATGAACTGGGTGAATTGATATTCTGCCTCTCATTATAGTCGTATTATACCCAAGAAAAAGAGGAAATATTCTTACTGTCAACTCACATCATTGTATTTGTAAAGTCTCTTATGGTTCAGCACTCACTTTTTTGTTGTTACTCTAAATCTTTTGGCATATGTTTGAGCTCTTGATTCTCTTGGACACTGCTTACAGTTGACCAAGTGGTTAATTTATGGGGAAGTCAAGTGAGGGAGGGGGCTTGATGGTAGGTCATGATGTCTTCACGACCATTCATCAGTATGTTCTTAACACCATTTACTGCTCTCAAAGAGCATGTTTTAACTTATGTGATATTTAAAGCCCCAAAGCAAAACAGCATATGTCATACTGGAGCCAAATGAAAGCATTAAAATCACCTATTACTACACCATCCAGCAAATGTTGCAAAGCAAGGGAGCAAAGCTGATGGGAAATGAGCCATGTCCAGATCAGAAGCAAATCCAGTTCTGAACTTACTAAGTACTGTATTTTCCCTTCTTTACAGAAGCCTTTAATCAAGACCACATTATATCTACCTATCTATTATCTATCTATCTCTCTGTCTATCTAGAGTTTCTTCTTACACATGTAAGAACCCTAAGCTATTTTTCTTGATTTTTCTTGACAAAAAAAGAAAATTTGTCACATTATTACAGGTGAAAATCTGTTTAATAATAATGATTTCTAAAAAAAAATCCATGATTTCTAATTAAATGAAAACACACATAGTAATTATTGAGTCTTGGAACCATTTTTTAGACCCAAAGTTCTGTGTTATAAAGTCTTAACAAAGGCAGAGGGAGTAACAGAAACAAAGGAAAATTGTTTAAGAATGGAAAAGGTTGTACGATATTGATTAATTTTTTCTATTTGGTGGATGCTATGATTTAGCAGTTCACTGAGCTCAGAAATTTAATTAAGATTAGAAGTTTGAACATGAAATCAGGGTTTACTGGTAGATCACAAGTAGGTGAATAATAGGAATAGTGGTCTTACCAAAACTAGAATCTTGACTAAGAATGTCAGTAATTATTTGTATAGTTTGTGTTTATTAAAAGTAAGAAGTAGGGGCGCCTGGGTGGATCAATGGGTTAAAGCCTCTGCCTTCAACTCAGGTCATGATCCCGGAGTCCTAGTATCAAGCCCCGCATCGGGCTCTCTGCTCAGCAGGGAGCCTGCTTCCCTCTCTCTCTCTCTGCCTGCCTCTCTGCCTACTTGTGATCTCTGTCAAGTAAATAAATATAAATCTTAAAAAAAAAAAAGTAAGAAGTAATTACTATGATTAGCTTCTTTTCAAACTGCATATTCTTAAATGAGTCTCATTATAACTGAACAGTATTTCTAAAATAACCAAATCTATCCATACCTTAGATTAAAACAGATCCTCTACAAAGCTTAAACTGAATTTTTTTTCCTTGCTGTTTAAACAATATCTATACACAAATGTGTATAACACATAAAAATATGAATTCTAACAGCTTGTAAGTGACAAAACTGGTATTGGAATTCGAGTCTTTTGGATCCCAGAACCTAAGCTTTTTATTTCTATGTGATAATTCCTCTTAGTATGAATAGAGAGCACAATTTTAGGCAGTAGAGACAGTCTAGGAGAAGGAACCTAAGTTAAAGGAAGTGATGGACTGCTTAGTTGTGTGCTACGTACCTTGAGCTTTGTCTAATGATACTCTCCTTCTGATTAGAGTTTCCATGTTGTTGGAATGACTCTCACTTTTTCAGTACTTGATTGTTTTTCATCCCTTCAGCAGAGACACTTAAAGTTAAGTGTGATAAAAAGATAGAGATAATATACAACAGCCTTCAGTTCTTTCTTTTAGATTGAGGTAGAGCAAAACTGCCTTATCTTTTTTTTCCCCTTTTTCAAAGAGGCAAAGCTACTTTTTAGTTCTTCTAAAAGTCTCAAGAAGAGTTCAGCCTTAGGGAAGCGCATGCCAATAGAATAACATAATGGTCAAGACTGGGCAAGACAATATTAAAAAGAAAATATAAAAGGGAGCAGACGAAAGATTGCAAGAAAGTTCAATGGAGGTAATATTCTGAGTGAAGGCCACACTAAACTGATTTGGGAGGGAAAGCTAAGATGATTCCTCTCCACAAGGGAGTACATCTTAGATGGGTTCAGGAAAGAGATGTTTAGGTTAAAAAAAAAAAAAATTAGTAGATTTTGTAGAAGAAAGCAAGTTTATTTGCTTATTAAATTATATTTTATATTACTCGGGAACTTAACAAATATTCAATAATTGATCATAGAAGTTTTGTGAGCCTTGAAGATTATTAATCCACAACTAATTAAAATACCTCTCACTGTTGAAGAGTTATTATGTTTCAGGTAGTTGATAATGTATAATCTCATTTATTGCTCCCAAAAACTTCATGAAAAGGATTGTGTGATATTATAGCTAAATATAATTTCTTTATCACTTAAGGTGTGTACCAAATATTTTACACCAATTAACTAATATTCACAATGACCATATTAGGTACTTGTTAGTACCATTTTGCACGTGAGGAACTTAAGGTTTTGGGAGATTGAGGAAATTGACTACATTTGCATATCTCATAAATATTAGAACTAGGATTCAGATCTGTGTCTTTTTTTTTTTTTTTAACTCTGGAAACCATCTTACCTACTAAACATAATAGAATGTATATAGGAGATTCAAGTGTAAAGAGCCACAAAACATCGTGATGTGTTTACTCTAATAGAGCTCCAGTAGGAAAGGGGGATGACCATTGGCAATGTACTAAGATGAATACCAACAAAGGGTGTGTGTGGGGGCGGGGTGTTGTAGACTACCTGGGGAATCTGATCATGATTGCGACTCTGCGACTCTGCGGAAGGGACTCCTGAGAAGGACTGATATTAAACATGAGCATATCTAAGCTGTGAATCTCCAAGGGCCTGGGTCCTGTAGGAATTGAATCTCCATTTGAGGCCACAGTTTTCTCTGAGAGCATCAAATTTTACCCACCCCAAAAAATCGCATTCACTGATTCACATGGTCACCGAGCCTCTGTGTGGTAGGCACTGTGTTATATGCTGCAGCTACAGATGAAGCAGAGTGACTTGGGCTTTGTCTTGCTCTGGGAGTGGCAAGAAGCCATGAAAACCAGATGACCCAGCCTCTGTGGTCATCACATCCCCTCCCAAAGTCCAACAGCAACTTTATATGGAAAACCATAATATTTGGAGATAAGTCTTGCTTACTGAATCATGTTTATTTTTAATAAAGGGCAGAATTAGTATATCATATATCATATTATATCCTACTAGGGAATCACATATATATATATATATATATGACATATATCATATATATCCATACATATACATATATACAACAAACAGTCCTTCCATGTGGCAACAGTGGCGTTGTGGTTCTAAGTCCACTTCTCTGTTTTATATATTGGATACCACACTTCTCTGAGGCCTTAGTATGTTTGGTGCCTCCTTAAGAGCTGTGCATTTATTGACAATAGGGATTATATCTTAAATCTCTATTTTTTCAGTACCTGTCACACCACTTGGCACATCATGTAAGCTCAATAATTGTTCATTGAATGGAATTAGGTTTAGTTTTAAGAAGCCGGCTCTTTGATATTACTGTATTGGCACTCGTTATAATATGGAATATAGAGTTGTATAAACATTTATTTATCCCAGATTTTAGGATGCTGTTAGCTTTAATGAAATTACATGTGTGGCAAAGAACCAAAAAAAAAAAAAAAAAAAAACCTGTGGAAAAGTCATTTCTATAGATTTCAATTAAACGCATTAAAACATGAAATTAAATAAATTTACTTAAATTAAATAAATTAAATTAAAACGTGGAATAGCTCATGTACATTATTCATGAAAGACCTTGTTTCAGAAGATAAAAATACATCTCAATTAAATTATATGATCACCTGGGCAGGTAGTTAAAGTAGCACTGGAGAAGAAGGGAAAAAAAAAAACCAAAACAGTGTGATAACATTCAAAGTTCATGAAATTATAACTTTAAATACCACGTTTGAATTTGAATGGGTCACTCTCTTAACTTCTGTAGGATGCCAAAAAGGCTACATGCCCAGAACAGTGCAGGACAACGTGTGGCATCATTATGATTTTCTAGCCCCCACAGAAACCGCCCAGCTGTCACCACAGAACCATTATGTTCAGGAAAATCAAGTCTTTAAAGAAAAACAGATTTTTCAAAACTGGGAAATTCCCTCTATCTCTACAAAAATGTCAACCCTCTCATTTTTCTAGCCTTCAGTAATGATCAGTGCAGGAGATGGGAAAATTTGAACCTAGTCCACATAGCTGTCCAGGCCCCAGACTGTCAGGTGCATAAAACGTTGCCTGGGGACTTAAGTGTCACCAGAAATGTCACAGATCAAGAGCAACAACAACAAACGCATGTGGCAGAACTCTTTTCAGGAAGAGAGTCTTGTGAATTTAAAGACATGCATTGATAAACTGATTGGAAACCAAGGCAAGTTCAGGCAACAGATGGTCTGTAAGCCCCCAGGAGATGATGGGAGCTCATTCACAGCATGGTTTTTGTTTTTTTTCTGGGCATTCATGAAATTATGGCTAGGGGACAATTACTGTCTATACTTCTTGTCTCTTTACCAAGCAACCACTCCTCTAACTAAATACGGAAAAAATTATTCAGAGAATATTGTATTGGTATACTAATTTGAAAAGTCATTAAATTTTCATGAATGTCACAACCCACTCTTACGTACTTCTGATTAAATGGAGGTACACTGGGACACCTGGGTGGCTCAGTCAGTTAAGCGTCTGGCTTCACTCCAGGTCATCATCTCAGGGTCCTGGGATCCAGCCGCACCTCCTGCTCCTTGCTCAGCAGGGAGCCTGCTTCTCCCTCTCCTTCTTTCTCTCCCTCTACTTTGTGCTCTCTCACTCTTGCTCTCTCTCAAATAAACAAACAAATAAAATCTTTAAAAAAAAAATGGAAATATACTTAGCTATGCTTTCTTTTTATTTTATTTATTTTTTTATTGTGTTATGTTAGTCACCATACAGGACATCATTAGTTTGTTTTTGTATTTTTTTAATTTTTTTTTATATTTTATTTATTTATTTGACAGAGAGAGAGATCACAAGTAGGCAGAGAGGCAGGCAGAGAGAGAGGAGGAAGCAGGCTCCCCACAGAGCAGAGAGCCCGATGCGGGACTCGATCCCAGGACCCTGGGATCATGAACCTGAGCAGAGGCTTTAACCCACTGAGCCACCCAGGTGCCCAGGACATCATTAGTTTTTGATGTAGTGTTCCAGGCAGACAACACCCAGTGCTCCATGCTTTCTATCCCTTCCCCCAAGGTTTTTGCCCAGAGAGTCTGCGAGATTTCTTGTCTCAGGTGTCTTGAGGCCGAACAGAGATCACACTGCCCTAGTGATGACAGAATAGACAACAGGACCTCTTAAATGGCTTTCCTGAACTCCCACATTGGCTCTTGTGATACCATGTTTTAAATGTTTTCAGTTCACGGTGGAAATCTTGCCTCAGCTATGCTAAAAACCTTTCATTCCTCTATAATTTCACTAAATCCTGTTGCAGTCATAAGATTCTTTTTTTGAGTATAGTCGAAATACAATTTTACATTAGTTTCAGATGTACAACATAATAATTCAACGATTCTCTATGTTATGCTATGCTCACCACAAGGCTAACTACCATCTGTCACCCTACAAAGCTATTATTAATAATAATACCTTTGACTCTATTCCCAGTGCTGTACTTTTTATCCCTGTGACTTAGTCATTCTGTAACTGGAAGCTTGTAACTCCCACTCCCTTCACCCACTTTGCCCGTCCTCCCTCCCCAATTTCTTTCTGGCAGCCATGAGTCTGTTCTCTGTATTTATAGCTCTGATTCTTCTTTTTGTTTGTTCATTCATTCATTTTGCTTTTTAGTTTTCACATCTAAGTGAAATCATATGGTATTTTTTTAAGGTAGCAATGATTATTTTTATTGTTTATTCACAGATTAAACAGAACAGCTGGGTTAGTGAGTTGCTGAATATTTTATTATACTCAATTAAGAAGTCTATTGTTTCTTTTTTTTTATGTTATTTTTTTAAAAGCGAGGAGCCATCCCAATCTGAATGGCATCATCTCTTCCTATGAAGACATCCTGGATACTAGGGAATTAGGCAACTGTCATGACTTGTTCAGGTTGAAAACTAAAAACCCTTGGAGTCTGTAAGCCTCCCACAGTTTGTCTAGTTGGCCAGGGATCTTTTGAATAGTACTCAGGGTATGTATCCATAGTATGTGTAGGGACTGAAGTCAGCATACATGATCATAGATTTGTTAAGCAAACATTCAGAGAGACCCCACTAAGGACTCTGTGCTGCATGCCACAAAGGACTTTTGTCTTTTAAGAACTTTTTTTTTTTAAGATTTTATTTATTTATTTGACAGAAAAACAGAACACAAGTAGGCAGAACAGCAGGCAGAGGCAGAGGGAAAAGCAGGCTCCCCACTGATCAGGAAGCCCGACATGGGTCTCTATCCCAGGACTCTGAGATCGTGACCTGAGCCGAAGGCAGATGCTTAACCCACTGAGCCACCCAGGCACCCCTTTTAAGCACTTTCTAACAGCATTTCTTTCAGCCTGAGCCCTTAGAATTTATTATCAGAGGTTTGTTTTTGTTTCTTTGAAGTTGTTTTTGGTTTTTTTGTTTTTTTTTCTCCCCACTGTTCAGCACTTTGATAATATAAAGGGCTTCACTCTAGAGAAGTCACCAAAGCAAAGAAAAGCTTCACAGAGCCATACTGGGAGAATTAAAACATATCACATGAATTCAGCCTTCCTTTTCTGTCTTCCATCAGCTGCAGAAAGATGTAAAAAACAAATAAACAAAAAAGGAATTAATATGGAGACGCACCCATACAGGGACTTTGAGTTTTGTTTTGTACTTTTACACATGAGGAACAAAAACCTCCATAAAGCCACTAAAGCTTCCTAACATCATCAAGTCCTCATCTCTGAGTCATTAACTTGCTGAAGCCCAGAAAATCAAATTTGGTTTAAGGCTGTTTGATAATGTAGTAACATAGTAAAATGTGATTCACCAATTAGCTCATGTAATTAGAAAATCAAAAACATGCTCTAAGTGGCTGGTGGACACACATAAGTAAAGTCTATCGTCATTCTTTATAGCTGTTGATTATAGTTACAATTACACCTTCCACTGATGATACTGCATCCAAATACCTTATGGAAGAGAATTCACAAGTACCTATGTTTACAAATCAGATAAATAAATGAATACTGAGTTCCGCCAGTCATTCTTTCGGTCCTCTTTTCTTTCCTTCACCAATTATTTCTTGCCAGACTTGTTTAGCAATAGGGTATCTGGTCCTTGCCTTTATAGAGCTCTCAGTCTGCAAGAACTATGTTTAAATTCTTCTAAGGAAGGAAAGTCAACTGGTTAAGACCCTACAAACGTGATGGTGGTTAGAAATTCATCTTTCTAGAGGATCCCTAAATGCTAATGATGTTGCCGAGACACATGTAAGAAAAAAGACACAGCCAGCTCAGGAATTTTCTCGCTCAGAGGTTTTTGCCTGGCTGGAAGGGACTCTATGATGAGAATGGGGATTGAATATTTGTGAGATTATTTTAAAGCCACTCTTCATCTATTCTGTGTGCATTCTGTTGACATCAAAGACATATGTGATTTGTTGCCTGGCTATATTTAAGTGTTTCTCTCTGTAAATTCATATCAATGCAAGAGTTGTTTAGATGGTTAAAGCTTTCTCACTAGGAATTTCAAACATGTCCTACTTTATTCTCTTCTTGCTGCTACTGAAGTACATGAGCGTGGTTATGTTACATGGTTTATTAGGACTTCTTAATAAATATAACGAGGATAATGGGAATGAATTACCTGAGCTCGAGCCAATAAAGAAAATGCATTTCTTATCCGACATGGTTATTCTGAATGTTATTTTTTGGCAAAATATGACATAAGTTTGTGCTGACTTTTCCACTGACTTTTTAAGGCCATAGTTTCATGTTCATTCATGGAAATTTTAAAGGATATTAGGAAATTATTTCCCTTGTAAATGTAACATTGCCCCTATGTGGTTCCTTCTTTGTAACCTCACAATGCATATTTTGTATTGTTCCCTCTGTCCCAATTATCACAAATTCTAAGGAATCCAATAAACTTTATTTTTTGCAGTTTCACTCATATATTTTAGAATAGCTTAGACGATATTTTATTTGGTTGAAAACATACAATCACAAACATTAAGAAAGTGTGGTTTATTCATAGCCAGAATGAAACTTAACCCCAAATGTTGTTTAAAAAGCAGCCGTCCCCCCCTTAATATGTATTTAATCATTCTTTCTTTTTTTCCTACTTATAGGTCAATGGAACAGAAATTGAATATGAGTTTGAAGAAATTACACTGGAAAGGGTAAGAAAAATCCAACAATCCAAAAACCTCAATCTTGCATTTGACATTCTGCATCCTAATGATTATTTTGTGAAATCACACAATTGTGTGTTATACCTTGGAAGTTTCTGACAAGACTCAAAAATATTAATGAAGTGCTTGCAATGGAGGGCACAGAGACAAACAGATCAAATCCCCAGAATATTCCATATGTAAATTGCATTGCCAAGATTTGGAGAAATGAATGAGAAAGTCAGAAATATTCAGTGAGCTAATATAGCACTTTTTCCTGTTGTTTTCATTATTAACATTTTGTTATGCATTTTTAGATACAGTACAAAACATTTTCATTTATATAATATTAATGCTATCTCACAACTACCATTATCATGCATTTTTTAGTAAATAAAAAGTGATGCATTTTAAAGACACCCTCATGGAGAAAAACATAGCAATCCTATAGACCTCTGCAAGTATGTTATTAAGGCCTTTGCAAGGCTTTGACAAATTAGGAGATTTCTGTGTAACAACCCTAATCTATAAAAGTATTTTGCAAAACAGTAAGAGAAAGACCAAAAACCACCTAGAAAAAATATGACCAAAAGACATTAACAGGACATTCATCAAAAAAGTAAAGGCTAATAACACATGAAAACTTATTCAACCTTATTAATAAACAAAGAAAACAGTGATGTTAAACGGTTTTTGTCTGTCCAGTTGGCAAAATTTAAAAGAAAGGCTAATATTCACTGCCATGGAGTGGCTCTAGAAATTGTTAAAAAAGCAATTTGGAAAAATGGATCAGAAGCTTTAAAATGGGCACACTTTTTGGACTCAGAAATTATACTTATAAAATATATAAAGATATAAAGAATGCTTATATTGGTATTTATAATAGTGAAGATTTAAAAAGTCAAATGTTTAATAATACATTATTATATGTCCAAATAATAGAAAATTATATTAAGTTATATTATAATAGTATTTTTAAGAATATTTAAACATAAGAATGGAAGGCCTAACAAAGTTATCTTACCAAATTTAAAAAAAAATAAATTTTATAATGGTATGTAAATATAAACCCCTAAGTACCAACACATATAATTTGCACTCATAAGTATACACAGAAAGCCTTAAAGGATCTACATTAAAATGTTAACTCTTGTTAAGGATTTTGGATAATTTTTTGTTTCTTCTTTTCGTTTACATTTTTTGCTAAATATTCCATAATAAACATATAATTCATTTATAATAAATAATAGATAAGTTTTTCTAAGCTGTTCCATTCAAGTATGAATTCAGACTCTAGACCTGCACTTAAATGTGTATTTCCTTTTAAGTTTACTGATTATTCACTTTCCTGAGTCAGGGAATTTTTCATTCTCAGCCTAATTTTTATTGAGCATGAGTGGTTTTAAAAGGAAATTTACATTAAAAGTTAAGTGTTTGACAGATGTGTTCTTTAAAACTTCCATTATGAACTTTGGTTAAATTTTAATGGCATGCTAAATGGAGAAAAATAAGGCTTATGGAAAATTAGCCCAAATGAAAAAAGAGAACACATTTTTCCTACTAAATCACTAATCTTCTCTCTAGGACTGGCTATATAATTTGCAGAGCACAGTTTAAAATGAAAATGTGAGGTCCTTGTTTAAAAATTATTAAGAATCAAAAAAGATGTCAAGACCCAGGCATTAAGTGCCACGTGACTTTTCTTAAATGCAGGCGCCTGTTCGACGCCACACGCCCTCATCTTCAACATGACGCTGTTTGGTTATCCTGGTTTTATAGGTCAGAAAATTGAAGCTCACTTTGGTGCGAGGTAGAACATTCAGTGGGAGTGAGACAACTGTGTGCTCTAGGCTGTGTTCTGACACTCCCTTGCCTCAGGATCTGGTGGTCAGCTCACTGCCTGCCCTTGGAGTCTCAGTCACACTCTGAACCTCATCACTGCCATGAAGTACGCCGGCCCCCAAAACCTCTGTCAAGCATCGTCTTTCTTGAACACGACCTCTTTTCTGTTCTTTTCACTTATTCCAGTGCCACCCCCCTCAAAAAGTCTTCCAACTCCATTGGGACCTGGAATCACCAATTTTATTTACCATTTCCCTCCAGTTTTCACCTTTTTTATGCCCACCCCACCCCCACCCACCATACTCCAAGTCTCCCTCTCACAGGCTTTTAATATGCCTACTCCTGTCTCCCTTTCCGTGCTCCTCCAGCAGAGCCTCAGCCCTCCATGCCAGCGCCTGGGCAAATGAATGGGTCTAGAGAAGCCCTCGTTCACCTCACTTCAAATTTATAGCTATTGATTTCAAGCGAACCTTCAAAGCATCTTAGCAATTCTTACATGTTTCTTTAGAAAAATCACTCTCATTCTCTGGGACAACAGATTCACAACTGATTTGCTCTTCTCAAATCTCAAACACCCCCAACCTCATCCTCAGTCTCAGCAGTTGACCTCTCTTCCTGTGTCCTTGAGAAAACCCAAGTAGTCACAGGAAGACCACGTCACCTTCCTGCCACCAGCTCTGCCCGTGTGCTCTCCCTGTTTCAATGGAGGAATGTTCCCGCTCCTTTAGGAGGCCAGCCCTTCACTTGTGACCCACACTCTCCAACCTTTTGTCTGTTTAAGGACTCTGCTCCCATAGTTGTCTCCTCTCTCTCTCTCTCTCCCCTGCAATATCAGTTTCTCTCTCTCTTTCCCCCCTGGATAAATTTAATACAGACATGATGTAATATCTCTCATTAAAAAAGAAAAAAAAGTCCTCTAGCAATGGAATAATATAAGAAAAAGCAAAACAAAACAAAATGTCACTTGGCCCAGTGTTCCCCTCTTGTTATTGTTTCATAATTCTAGTTTCTTTACCAAAAATCTAGGAAAGCTGTCCATTTTCAATAAGTCCACTTTATTACTTCATTTTCTTATTTTAACCTAGTTCGTTATTCTCATCAGTAGTCCTACAACCATCTTCATCAAAGTCTTGACAGTTTCCATCTTATGAAATTCAAGCATCACTTCTCTGCACTGACTTTTCAGCAACATTTGATGCAGTTGTCACTGGCTCCTTCCTTCAAGATGATAATCCCTTGCCTTGCAAGACAAAACATTTCGACACTCTGTCTTCTGTCTTCGTCTCCTTGCTGGCTCCTCCTCTAAATGTTGGAGCACTCCAGAAACCCAATGCACAGACCTCTTCTCAAACTCTCCTTATTCCTTCATGATCTCATCCAGACCCATGGTGTTGAATACCAACTATCAACTGATGATTCCCAAATCTGAGTTATGATCTCTCTCCGGCATTCTGAATGTGTACAGCTAACGGTCCAGTTGGCATCTTTGCTGAATATCAAGAAGGTCTTCTAAACTGAGTATGTTCCTAACAGAATTCATGATTTCCCTGCACTCCCAACCCTGGGGGCAAAAGCTGCTTCTACCCTAATATTCCTCTTCTTAGCTAATTGGTTCTATCAGTTTGCTTATTATTCAGGCCCTCAAAAAAAGCCTCCTCCAGGAATCTTACTTAATTGCTCTTTTTCCCTTGGCATCCAGAGCAAGTCCTACCGGTGCTGCCGTGAAAATGTATTTCAAAATCAATCAAATATTATCACCGACCCTGCTGAAGCCTAGTCCAAACTAATATCATTCCCATGCCTGGACCCCTGTAGTAGTTTCCACTTGTGCCCACTCCTCAAAGTAGCCAGAGTAATCTTTGTCAAAATATAAACCAGATTATACCACTTTTATTCTTAAACCCCTCCAAGAGGTGATAATTACACTCATTATCATCACCTACAAGACCTTATACAATCTGACCCCTGCTTCTCTTGGTGACATAGTGCCCTCACCACCAACTCCTAGAGCATTTCACACACACTTTCTTGTCATTCCTCCAAAAAAGCCAAGCTTTTCCTACCTTAAAGTCTTTATGTTTGTTATTCTGTCTTCTTGCTAGAATCTCCCCTTGGATCTTTACCTGACTTGCTCTTTTCATCATTAAATATCTGCTCAAATGTCTCAGAAAAGCCTCCCTTATGGACCTCATTTAAATTCGTACCAGCATCCCCATTGCACTTTTTTCCACTTTCATAGCTTTATTACTTTTTTAATTGCACTTACCAGTATCTGAAATTTATATTATTAATGTATTTATTGCTCACTTTGTTAATATCTATCTCCATCCCTAAATATCTGGTATATGTAAATACATAGTCATTTCTGTATCCAATTTGCCTAGAACATTGTCTGGAATGTAGTATATACTCAGTGAATGTTTGATGAATGAATGAATGGCTTATGCTGGTGCTCTACCCCTGCAAATGCTCGGTGAAGTAGAGACACATGGCCTGCATTGGAATCTTGGCTCTATCACTTACTGATTGAGTTAGTTTGAGCTGAATACTTAACCTTTCTGTGATTCAGTTTCCACACCTGAAAATGAGGCTGAAGTATTTATAATTTCTCCTCGGGTCTTTATGATGATTAAATGAGTTAATATAAAGCTTTAGGACAGCACACGTAGTTATTCTTCACTTTTCCTTTGTGCTAACATAGTAGTTCTCACAAGTGTTATTTATTAAGATCATAAAGGAAGCTATTAAAAACATAGCCTTCCAGTCTCAATGATCTAACAAGTCTCATTAATCTAACAATTTCTCTCAATTTTTCCCCGTTTGTTGATTGTCAGACATCCAATCCAATAATGAACTTATGGTTCTTATTATATGCTCTAACAGCTTCTACTTTTTCTATCTTTAATCTCTATAACATTTAACTTAGTAATAAACTAATCACATCTAGTAACACCCCTGTGAAGTGGATATGGCCAACTCCATTTTACATATTAGGACACGGAGGCTCAGAAATTAAATAACTTGTCAGAAGTCACAGTGTTAGTAAGGGATGGAGCTAGGATTCAGTTCCATGACCAACAAATAACCAAAACCTAAACTCATTGCCACTGAGTTAGAGTGTCCTCAAAATTAAGTTCAAATGTCATTTCTTCCAAGAACCTTTTCTTTGATTTTCCCTCTTGGGCATGGTCCCCTTTATCAATTAACCCAAGCAGAGAACTGCACACACTAAATGATGAATAAAATGTGTTTTTTCCACTGACCTACAAATTCCTTGACAGGAGGAATTTTATTATAGTGTTCTTTATATTACCATGATCACAGAAAAAGGAAGAGGAAAGGCATTGAACAACTCCAGGACGAGTTGATGACCCCTCCTCTGTGGCGGCGTTGTTCAGTGCAATGGCCACTTGCCACACATGGTGAATTCCGCATGTATCTAAGGTACATTTATCCGTCAGGCACAGTCCTTGTTTCTTAGAATTTTACGGCCTGGTAAAGAACACAAATAAGTCAATACACAAAAACCATGAATAACAGAGTGCCGTGGATACCTGGTCCAGAATGGGGTATTACCCTGAGGCTTTCTACCTGAGCTGGCTTAGGAAAGATGAGAGGAAGCAAGATATAGAAAAGGGAGTGGCAGGTGGCCTCTCAGACAGGGAACATCAGATGCACCTGTTGGAGGACCCCCTGGAAAAGTAACATGATTAAGGAACTTAAAATCCAGAATGACTTCACCTCGGGCTGAGGTAGGGCTCCAAGGGAGAGGCCAGGCTAGAGTGTTGGAGAAGGTTGAGAATATAGAGCCCTTGGGTAACCTACAGAGGAGTTCAAATTTTACTCCAAAGGCAATGGAGAGCATTTGAATAATTTTAAACAGAAAAGTAACATAATTGGGGAACCAGGGCGGCTCAAGTTAAGTTGGTTAAGTGTCTGACTCTTGATTTTGGCTCAGGTCATGATCTCAGGGTCGTGAGATGGAACAGCGGGCAGAGGGCTGCACACTCAGCAGGGAGTCTGCTTTTCTCTCCCCCCCTCTGCTCCCCCAGTCCCCTGCTCCCACTCTCTCTCCCTCAAATGAATAAATGTTTTGAAAAGTAACATAATCATATTTGTGTTTTAAAAAAGATTACTATGGCGGTGATATTGGGTATATGTTTCATAGCATTCAGGAGATAATACAGGTATGCCATTTAAGACATAATTTAGTGGTTAAATTCTGCCAATGGTGATAAAGAAGGAGATGATTCAAAACATGTTAAGAATGTTAGAACAGATTCTAATGTTTTATAAGATAGGAAATGCCAGAAAGAGCAGAAAAATCAAAGATACCTAGATTATAATCCAACAAATTCCTTTCATAAACATGGTCTGGGGCTCTCAGAAAGGCCACCTGTGATATTTCAAATCTTTCTGTCACCGTGGGCTCTAATGACATTAACAAAGGTAGCTGAGTATAAAGTCTGTGCCTCTGAGTTATTTATCCATTATTCATGCTCGAAGTTAATAGGTTATGTACCCCCAGTATGACTTATATCAAGAGAAGCTAGTTTACCCAGCATGGATAATAGATTCTTTAAGGCTTTATAACCCTAACCATCATGCATGACTGCAATTTAGTAGAGATATTGAAGTGACTATATGACTATCTGTCACCTCCTCTGACCCCTTTCCTGACAGCTGCAGAATGTATGATCATGTGGTTCTACTTGAACGTTCAGTCTGATGAGTCAGGGATATTCTTTTGCAGTTAAAAAAAAAAAAAAAATCCAAAGATCTGAGCCATCTTCCCAAATATAAGCAATTTGTAGGGCAGAGGAAAGTGACTGATTTATTAGACCCTCCACATTCCTATAGATGAACCAAGTCTTGGGTGTAAGGTGGGTAAGGTGGATTCTGAAGACAGTATTTGTGAACTGCCAGGTAAGAAGTGACCACGTAAAATTGTCTGGGGATTCTCCAGATTCATCCCTGTATCAGATTAATTGGAAAATCATTGGGTGTCTGAATGACTTAGGCCAAATATATTTACCTCAAGTAACTGAGTTTTCATGAAGATGAAAATTCCAAAATTCAAATGGAATTAAAGGTCTATCACTTCAGATAATGTAGAAGATTTGGATTTCTGAATTCGTGATTTTCTTCTGGGTGTCCTCAGCTAGTTTCAATTTAATAGTAGCAGGAATAAAAAGCCAGAGTCCCAATGATATCTGATGGGATTTCAGCTTTTATATAGTTATCTATAGTACAGTCTTATCCCCATATAATTAATTTTTAATAATCAGCACATTTCTTAAATTCCAAAAATTGTGTATGTTCAATTAGCAGTGTATATTTTAAGTGTGTTTGAAATATATGCACATGTGTATATTTGTGCCTAGAAACCACTTAAACATAAATGTGCATTTAGATATAAATAAAAACATTTACTTAATATGTATGAATTTTGATCTGAATTCTGTTGGCGAGATTTGTGGAACAAGAGTAGGTTTCTATAGGCAGTGGAAAGAAGCATAGTCTTTGAACTCAGACCTTATTTGGGATCCAGGATCAGCCACTTTCTGTGTGACCTTGAGCAAGTTACTTAACCTATGAAAGCCTCATTAGTTTTCTCCCTAATGAATGAGACACTAATATCTATCATATAGCATTGTTGTGAAAAGTAGAAATAACATATGTATAATACATAAAAGAGTTTATGGAAAATCATAGATGTTCAGTAGTATTAGCTACCATAAAGTGTGTACACACACTACACTCTTATGGAAGCCTCATTTTTTTTTTTCAAGAAGTCACTGCTTCAGGCTATGATTCAGAGGCTAGGTCAAGTGGCAAATGCTTGCTTCCTCTTTCCCCTGTGTGTATGTGTGTGTGTGTGTGTGTGTGTGTGTGTAGCTATATTTGTGGTAAACAATAAGCTTCTTAAGTGATCCCCAGAATGTTCCTATATCCAATTATCAGTATATTCTTTAAGCACGCTGGTTGTATAAATGGAGTCTGCTCTTGAGTTTGCAGACAGAGCTTCCCGTAGAGTAACAGTGCTGTTTGTAGCTCTCTGCTTTGTTAGCTAGTAAGAATCTAGTTCCAGGCTAGACAGACAGTTGCAGTGTATTGTTTTGTTTTCGATAGCTTCAGGCTATGATATCTGCTTCACATGCCCCAACAGGTCCAATAACTCTTGTATTCTATAAGCCCCCACTTCCAGTCTCTACATATGGTACCGTGAGCAGCTGCTGTGTCAGAGAGAACTGACAGAAGGACCACCCCCATTTGGGGGGAATGGCTCCTCTCCCCATTCTAACCATGGCGTTCTGGGGACAACTGCCCGTCCTGGCAGCCATCACACCGGGAATTGGTCTAGAGCGACTGATTGGAATTACCCGGTGAGCCAGTAAGAAATAATACTGATACATGAGCCTGGCTGGCCCTAGACCAAATGAGGAAGTACGTCAGGAAGGTGGAGCATGGGACATGTTTATTTTGACAACATTCTTAGTGATGTAATGCACAGGTTAGGGTTGACACCTGAGCCAAATGAGCCAATAAAAGTGCCCCCTCGGGATTTTTCCCACTGGAGTGTGAGGGATAGAGAGGTGCCGCATTCAACTGTGTAGGAAAGCTGGGAGATAGGAGACAGAGGAAGCCTGTGGGTCTCCTGCTGTGTGGGGTCAGCTCGTCTGAGAATAAGGAGGCTTCCTGCAGAGAAAGCCAGAGACAGAAAATAGGAGGAAGGGAAGGAGGGAGAGTGAGAGAGAGAGGAAGAGGGAGAAGAGGTTGAGAGAGAGAGCGAGCATTGGAAGCATTCAGTTCCCCTGTTCGGTCTGTCGTAAAGGCATGAGACACCACTCCCTGTCCAGTGGCTACATGAGTCTTCCCTTAAATTCTTCTTAGCTGAACTACTTCAAATCAGGCATCTACGACTTGCCAACATTTGTACTTACCCAAATGTATCTTGGTGTTGTAATGGAGCTCTCACTGTGCTCAAGTTGCTGAGTAGGTCCTAGGTGATGGCTAGGCCTGTCTGCCCTAGCCTGTTCTCAAAATAAATGTTGCCTTGCTTAGAGTCTTCCCCTTTTCTAAATTCTAGTCCTGTCTCTCACCGCTAAGGTAGGATCATAAAGCAAAGCTCTCCGGTAGAAGAGTGTTGGCAGGTTGCTGTAAACCTTAATACCCCAAAGCTTACACATACCATCTCCTTTAAAGTAACCCATTATTGTGTTCCAACTCCCAGAAATAAAAGAGCAATAAAAAAATTTAAAAAAAAAAAAAAAGGTGGCAAGTAGAGAGAACAGCCAGTGACAGGTCTATGAATTTAGGTCTCTACTGTCTAGAAACTTTTCTGATTTGGGAACCAGCAAGCTTTGTACCTGTGGAAAGCAGTCTGCAACATTACTGGACACAGATGTCAGGGAAAAAAAAAAAAAAAGACTGCTAGAAATATAGTTTGCAGTCATTTGAGGGGTCATTAATCTAACTTTTCTTTGAATATAAGCACCAAAGTCTCAGAATTGAAGAGCTCCTGGTAAATGTACCTCCAAGGGCTGATTTAGACGAATTGCCACAAAGTACGTTTAGCTGAAATTCAGCTGCTGACTCCAACCATTTCCATTTTTCTTTATAAGCTCCCCCTGAGTTATCTCCCTTCTTTCACCTCACAAACCCTCTGTTACCCGAGTATTTTGCAAGTACTCCCTTCTAGTTCATTAATCTGGCCTCAGTGCCCTCATGTCATCTAAACTGGCCAATATATTTTCTTCACGAACCACTTGTCACACTGTTATTACCCCCATCTTCCTTTGACATGGCCCCGGATTATTCCAAGCATATTTAATGCTAGTGTTGTGGAACTTCTAAACCTAACTTGTTTTAAACAAAATCCACACTGGAAAGTCTTACACAGAAATGATGAAACTCTATCACTCCCAAGTTGAGTTTTCTAAGCAGAATAGATCTATTTCTGTGGCTTGTATCAACAAGATACGGATGGTTAAGAAACTTTGGCAGGGAGAACCCTCACTAGAGGGTCCCCTGACTGTTTAGGAATATGATGAGGGTCCTCAGAAGCAAAGACCCAAGGAGCAACAGTACAAGCCACCAGAAATCACAGATGGATCACTAAATACTAGATCTTGAGAAATGGTAAAAACTGCATATTTTGGGGCACCTGGGTGGCTCAGTCATTAAAGATCTGCCTTTGGCTCAGGTCCTGATCCCAGGGTCCTGGGATTGAGCCCTGCATCGGGCTCCCTGCTCAGCGGGAAGCCTGCTTGTCCCTCTCCCACTCCCCCTGCTTGTGTTCCCTCTCTCGCTGTGTCTCTCTCTGTCCAATAAATAAATAAAATATATTTTTTTAAACTGGGTATTTTGCTACTTGTAACTGAACAAATTCTAACTGATATAGCTAGCACAGGAGCAAAAGCAGTCTCAGTAGCCAACTGCCAAGCTTGTAAGCAAATGTAGGCTCAGTCCTTATTGCTTCTCTTGCAGCCACTTCAGCCATCTCCAGAATGATCCCACAGTTCTATGTCCTTACCCAGCGATAAACAATGTGTTCCTTTGTTAGTCATTTTTCCTCACAAGTGACTGCTGGGACACCCACTGCCCCTTATCTGAGTTGTCCTTTCCGGTTAGTCAGGTTTCTGCTGTACCTTCCCAATGTTGGTTGGACATTTGTTGGTTATCTATCCATTTTGTTCTTTTTACGTTTTTCACTTTGCTAACTCTTCCCAGATTTTGGTTCAGATATCTACCTTGGCCACAATAGCCCACGTGATCTGATGGAAGCTTAGGTGACTCTCAATTCCAAGGGTAGTTTCTGACTGATTTAGGCCGGTTAGCACATCCTACTGCCCTGGCCTCCATCAGCTGGCGGATATGCACCCCAACTCAGTGCAAACAGAATTCCATGACTTTTACTAAGAATTCTGAGACAGGAATCACCCTCTTCCATGAACATGAGGTGAGGAACTCTATAACTCAGATAGGAGTATGGAGCCATTTATGACAATAAGAAGATTCCAGCTTTAGAATGAAGGAGCATTTTAGACGGCAAAGTAGATAAATGGGTTAAAGATCAGCCTTGGCAACATCTTGAGACCATGACTCAAACCACTTTTGAAACACCCCTTCTGATTTCAACCTTCTCTCTCTTTACCTCCCCTTACAATGAAAACCTGCTTTAATGGGGAGAAAGGAAAAGGGAAAATACAGGAGAAGAAATAAACACTAGTAGTATCTCAAAATAGAGATGCATAGTAGAAAACCTGGAAGTTATTTCAAGAATTTAGGAAATAGTTAGAACTGGTGGATTTTTAAAGTCTATATTTTATCCACTTAGCTTAATGAGCCTGATGCATTTTTAAACTTTCAAATGATCTATCCTTCTGAGAAATGGAATGCGTGTGCTATGAAAATATTCATAGGCATCAGAACCTCTATGATATACTGTCTAGTTTTAATTTTTTTAAGATTTTATTTGTTTATTTGAGAAAGAGAGAGAGAGAGCACATGCCCATGAGCAGGAGGAGAGGCAGAGGCAAAGGGAGAAGCAGACTCCCCACTGAGCAAGGAGCCTGATGCAGGGCTCAATCCCAGGACCCTGGGATCATGACCTGAGCCAAAGGCAGATGTGTAACTGACTATAATATATAGATATATAGATATATAGCTATTACAATATTCAGTCTGTATAGACTGTGCATAAATTAAACAAGACATATTTAGTCATTAAGAAGAATGTCATCTTGGATTTAATTCAGGATCACCAGTCAGGCTTTATTGATCCTAAAATTGCTCTTCACTGCCTTACCATTTTTGTCTGAGAAGCTCTTCCTGAAAACCCAGTTCATGTATTACCTCACGTGAACAGCTTTGTCAGATTCTCTCAGTTATGGTCAGCTAATCCATCCTCTGTCACCTCAGGACTTCCTCATTGTCATCTATGTTCATGTTGTATCTACCTTCTATATAAACTTCAAGGTCCTCAAAGGCTAAAATATTTCTCAGTTTAATCCTTTTTATTTGGAATTTTACATCTGGCTGTTTTTAATCCCCAGAAGAATCTATTAGCTCACTTGTTGAATCAGTGGAAGAATTATTTAGTCTTCTGACAAAAGGTACAGCATAAGGATAATTTTTTTTACTCCTGATTGTGTATATGCACATACATATATACACTAACACCTATGTGTATACATTTTACATACATCTTATATTATGCAGTTTATAATATACATAAGCATATATTTCTTTCATGTGTTTATGTGTGCTGTAGATAGATAGATAGTATCTTTTTTGTAAGCAGGGGCCAGGGCTCAGTGCTATTTCTAGTGCCGGTAGCAGTAGCTGCTGTAACCATAAATATGTCAATCTCTATCATCTATTAAAGGTTGAACCTTATATGCTAATCTCTTACCTGCTAATCTACAGGGGTTATGTCATATCTTAACGATTAAGTCATTATGTAAGTTGTAGAGCTTCTGTTTTACAATAAGCAGACAGTAGTTCAAGGAAGTTAAGACATTTGTCCATGGTCACAAAACGAGCATGAGGCAGAGCTGGTTGATATTTCAATGACTGTGTGGTACCACCATAGCATGAAAAATATGGAAAACTTTTCAGAGTAAAACATTTATTCTTTGACCAGCAGTAATATATTCAGACTGCCTTTAAGGCTTATACGTTTATCAAAAGGAAACATTCAGCCCAAGGCATAATATGTTAGGTTAGCTCTGAAAGGATGAAAGCAGCTTCAAGAGAAAGACAAAGACAAAACAAAAGATAATGGCAGGGAATAGAGATGCATTTATTTTTCTTTAGGATTATATCTTAATATTTGAGAAATAAGCCAGACTCATCTCTCCACCCACCCTCAGCATCTCCTTAAGCTGCTCAAAACTCTGTAATATAACCCAGTTCTGGGGGAAACAATAACAAAAATGACATCACATCTTGCATATTTAGCATTCTTCTAATTCAGGAAAAAAAAAAAAGGAAATCCAGTTCAAGCAGTGCTCCAATTGTGTTTTTCAAATGTTCCTCAGGAAAATGTACCCACGTTTTCTGAAGCGAAAACTGGTGAGATGGTTAGTTCCACTAATCAGGCAGTGTTACTGTTTCATCATTTGATATAATGTATATCTTATAATGTGTTCAATACTTATATCATGATATTATGACTATATCATATTTTAATATCACTTTATTATTTTCAAATAATTTTCCAGAGATTTCATCCTTCAAACTACTCTGTGAAATAGGAAAAGAAAACATGACTCTCCTCATTTTTGCAAATGGAGAAACAAAGGCTCAGAAAGTATATTCCTGGGCTCCTCAAGGTCGCTCAATACAGAGCAAAGGCCAGTCTAAAATTCACATCTCTAACTTCTAGCCTCACTACTTTTCCTCTCTTTGTTTTATTTTGGTTTTCTTTTAATATCAAATCCAAATAATCATGCTCTTCTTCAAGTAAAACAGACTCAAAATATTAAAATGTGGTTATTGATTTCTCAAACAAAGCTGAAATCAAAACTTTCTCTCATACCAAATTAGATTTCAAATCACCCCAAATTATTTAAACTTGCATTTTTTAAGCAACTATCATACACATTTAGGCTCTTAAGAAGCATTTCCACATACCAAGTTTTTATCTTGTACCTCCACTAGGAGGGAACCCTTCAAACTTCTAAATTTTGAACATTACTCTGGGAAAGACATGCTTACATCAGTTTGAATTATCTTCTAGTAATTCATACCAAACTACTTCTACCAGTAGAACACTATTTCAAGTGTGGATTTTATGGCCATTTAACCCGAGATCATATTGTGGCTTTAACACCTACCAGCTTGGTGAGGGTAAGCAAGTCCCTTGATCCATCTGTGCCTCCTTGTGCCCATCTGTAAACTAGGAGTGACAATAATTCCTGCCTCCTAAGGTTATTATATGGACTACATGAGTTCATACTAAAATAAAGTACTTGAAACAGTACCCATCCCTAATGCATGCTATACAGGAGTTCGTCGTTATTATTACTACTCTAGTTGTTCTTCAAGGGACAGACCTCAAATGATTTCACAAAGAAATCAAAGTTCACTCTCTCCCCTGAGGCTTTTCTCCTGCAGAATAATCCCTACTTCCCTATTCCTTTCATTATTCCTCACACGGTCCTCTTCCTTTGGCAGTGCTCCTAATGATGATTACTTTTCCTGCTAAAATGTTGTATCATTCTACAGATTTGCATGGACTGCTCACTGCAGCACCAGAAGCCATGCTCTGTTCACTCCACAGTCATTAGTTGGTCACCTCTTCTGTGACCACTGTGTTAGAGATTGTCAAGAGGTGGTGAACGAGACAGTCTTGACTTCAGAGAGCTTAGTATTAGTATGAAGTATTAGTAGTATTAACTGGAAAAATGGACATACTGAGTAAGTAATTACTTCACGGGGATCTACAATCATAGAGTATCAGTCAGGCTTCTCATCTTGTTCAGTGTAACTATTCCATGACATAAACCTGAAAAGAAAAAGAAAAAGGCTCTCATACTCACTTTGTGGTGACAAAGTGAAAACCTGGGCTTTGACATTGATCAGTCATTGAAGTGAGTGTTTCTCAGTCTGTGGTATGTTTCTCTGTGTCTGCATTCAAGGATAAAATAGGCAGGTGACAAAATATTTTGTGAGGGCTATTTATTACTGCTTCAAAATTAAACTCATGTCAGTGTTATTTAACTACCTTCTCTTGCAGCATGCTACTGGAGGGACAGGCTGTCTTTAGCCTAGGCTGTTTTGACAGAAACTATGACACGTGCTTTTCAAAGTGTTCTATCATGTTCAGCAATGCCTACAAGGATGTTCTAGGTGAACTGACTAAATCCTTTGCCAACACTTGAGAATGTAGTTTAAATGCAGTATTCTGCTTTCCCTGGGCAACCTATGCATCGCTCAGAGCTGTCTGTTCTGAATAAGAAGGGGATTTTTAAAAAAACATATGGGAAAATATTAAGGACATCTGAACTCTGTGATTAAATTCATTGATTGTGTTACCTTATGTAGTTCTCCTTGCTATAGCTCTCTGAAGTAGGTATCATACTCTCTTGCACACTGAGACTCCGTGTGATAAGTTGCCCAACATTGCACAGCTGGAAGGGGGTGAGCAGAAATCAGAACGGAGACTGGTTCACATCTAAAATGTCACAAAAAACCCCTTGCTCCATAGTTTCAGTATTCCTCTTTCTGCTTGTTGTCGAGGCTGACTGTTATTTCACATAGCATGGGATTTTCCCTTTGCAAAGCTTGGCATTTGAACAGCTGATGGAAGGATTCTAGCCTTTGGTTCCCAAAGGGATATTTCTTAACTTGAGCCTAGAGTCTGCATTTGTGCTCAGTGGGGAAGGAAGAGTAATGGCATTAAATGAAGGCAGCACTGACTGTGAAATCAGTTACCTTTTAAATCTCAGGGTTATCAAATTAATGAATTAGTCTTAGAAGGCTGTGTATCTTTCTTGGAATCCTGAGAAAGGAAATTGAATATTAACCCAGTTCACATCCATAACACACAATTTATAGCCACATGCAGACTAAACCATATGGCAGAAACATTCTTTCATTCTTTCAGATTATTTTATGTTGGGTGTCCCACATATAGCAGGTCTTTAAACCGACTTGTTGTGTATGATCAAAAAAATAAAACATCTGTTGATAATAACCTTGAGAACAAATTGGTGCTTCCCAAACTTGCTTGAGCTGTAAAATGTTTATGGTAATAATGACTACAAGATGCAGAGACATTATTTTAAACACACACACACACACACACACACACACACATGCACACACACAATTTGGTCATGTCACCTCCAAAGTTATGCCCTCCAACATTGCTGAAACCTCATTCACAGAAAACTCAGCTTCACTGTGAATACATGGGGCTATTTTTTTTTTTTAATGGTTAGAATGGTTGTGAGATCTTAAAAAGTCCACAGAAGGAGATTAAATAACCATAGTTAGGCAGTTTCATATGAAGCATGTCAAAGCTGCATAGTTTTGAAACCTCAGGAGAAAGTTGAGCCTTCGGAGCTTTTACAAGCCACCGATGAATTGCCAGGCCCCAAACCACCACAGAATTTCCTGATGTCTGGTAAGTTGCCACAGCCTACATGATTGCAGCCAAAAACATACCCGGTACTGGAAAATCTGTGATTCTCATCACAGTCCCCTCCTTGCATGCCCTGGGACCACAGTCTGGTTAGAAGGAGCCCATGGAATATTTTGTAGTTTTTTTCATTTCTGCTACTCCCCCTTCCTTCAATTCTGCCATTGGCATGAGGTTCCTTTGGACAGACCAGAATCCTTAGCAGAAATTCCAAAAGAAAAATGCTGTGAAACATTTCCACCTCCTGCTCTGGATAAGTGTAGTAAATGCATTAGAACTTTCAGCTCCCAGAAATTTGGAGTCTACTGTTTTATTGGGCCTGAGTGAAAGCACACTAAGTTTGTACGAGTGCTGGTACCCACTTCCCTTGCCACGTAGAGCCCTCCAGAGACTTTACCTTGACTATAAACACAAATTAACTTTTATCCAACTGTGAGGTTCCTGACCCAGTATTTCCTACTATATATTGGCTAAAAATCTCAGTTCTAGCCGGTTGTCTCTGGTTCATTCTTTTGGCTTATAAACTCATTGTGAATATATTGCTCATTGTCCTTCTGAAGACAACAAACCACTTCCTTCACTTCCTTAGAAAATGGTCCACTAAATGAATAGAAGAGTTTATAATATGCCATTTCCTTTAAACACAGATGTCATGATAATTGTAACAATAGTTCCTAAATACTTGGGATATACTGCTGAGGCCTCCATTATTTCGGTTAAGCTCTATAACAAACAACCATTTCGCTTTTCTTATCCTTGTTGGGAACATAGGAAAACGGAACATGATAGTGGTTAAGTAACTGGGTTTTTAAATCACATTTCTATTAAAGAGTGGGACCAGGACTCTGTCCCAACTATTACGATGACATCTGTCCAAGTCCCGTTTCTTACTATAAACGTACATGGTAGATGTGACTCAAAGCCTATTCAGATGAAGAAAGTGAGGCTAGAGAGTTAAGTCACTTACCCAGTGTATAAAGTTTATGTGAGAAGGCCAGAGAGAGAGGAAAATGATGCAACTGTGTATCTCTAGAGCATGCTTCCTTCTCTGATATTCTCGTCTTGGCATCCCCAACTGTTTAATCAGAAAACAGCCCCTACTGTTCATACCTAATCAGGTGTTGAGCCAATTCCACCTCTCTAATCCCTCTCAAACCCACCTGTTTTTCTCCAGACACACTGCCTATAGGGTGCTGTCACTTACCAGGATTATAGCAGCCCCCAACTAGTCATTATGTCCCAGTCTTAAGTCCCCTTCTGTGCATTACTCACATCACAGCCACTGTGATCTTCCTTAAGATAAATCAGGACAGGAGCACCTGGGTGGTTCAATTGTTAAGCATCTGCCTTTGACTCGGGTCATGATCCCAGGGTCCTGGGATTGAGCCCTGCGTCGGGCTTCCTGCTCAGTGGGAAGTCTGCTTCTGCCTCTCCTACTCCCCCAGCTTGTGTTCCCTCTCTTGTTGTCTCTCTGTCAAATAAATAAATTAAATCTTAAAAAAAAAAAAAAAGATAAATCAGTACTGTGATATTCATTAGTACCCATCGACTTTTAGGGAAAATCCAACCTCCTTGGCTCAACACCCAAGGTCTTTTATGTTCTACCTCTCCCTTAAGCCTCCAGCTTATCCATTACTATTCCTTCTTGCATCTGGACTCCAGCAACATGGCATGACTTAGAATTTCCCAAACTCACAGGATACTTTTCTCACCTCCTCTTTTCCTGTGAATGCACTTCTCCACACCCCATCCCCTTTCCTAACTAGTGTCTGCTCAGACTGAAGGTAAGCTTAGGCATCCCCTCCTTCTGGGAGCCTCTCCTGACACACCCCTTAACTCTTCAGTGCCTTTCTCTTTTCTTGGCCATTTGAAAGTCCTCTGTCAAGAACACTATGGGCCCTTTTCCAGAACTTAGGAGTTGAGCTCCCTTGGTAGCCGCTCAAAATACTATTAACAACCTCAGTGTTCTTGTCCTTCAAAAGAGAGTACATATATTTAATTAAAGAGAAAACAAATAGGGTGTCCTCATTGCCTCCTCTGCCACAATTGTGCAGCCGTTCATGGCGCCAATTTTCCATTCTAGCAGAATCCACCTCAGATGGACTCAGATGTTGCATCTCCGCTGATTTAGAAAGATTCATTCATTCATTCAGTCAGTCAGTCACTAAATATGTATTGATTGCCTACCACACGTTATGTTCTATTTTAGCCTCAGGGCATATAGCAGTAAACAAAACAAATGAAAATCTTTACCCTTGGTGAGCTTATATTCTAGTGGAGGTGACCTTAAATAAACTAAATACGTAAAATGAATACTATATTAGATGGTGGTAAGTGCTATGGGGAAAGTAAAGCAGATTTGTTTTGACCTTAGTTACCCAAACAGAAGAAAGTCATTTACTATTTCCCCCTGAAATAACAATTATTATTCAAAATAGTCATTGTCCTTCATCCCTTGACTAGCCTGGGTGAGTGGTGTGGTAACTCCCCTCTCCCAGATGGACTTTGGGCACCTTCAGAAAAGTGCAAGTATGGACTTAGCAGATACTGCTCTTACAGAAGCATCAAGAACATTCCACAGATACATCAATGGGACAAACGTAAACAGAGCTGCTGTCTCTTTCTCTCTTTCAAACACACACACACGCATACACACACATACACACAGCCCTAACAGAAGAGGTTCTTGGGACAAGACTACATGTGATAGAACTCTATTTCTATCTAGCAGATGCCACCTTCAAATATTTGGTGATGGGAATCGGACCTCTTTCACTGTTGACTATGACTGGAACAAGTCAAAAGGCATTGTGCATGTGCCCTCAGGACTGTTCAGGAGATAAGAAGCTAGGCTTTGAATATGAATGAACTACTGAGCATTGTCAAGGCCTGACATAAGATGCTGACAACTGGTGTACTTGTCTCCAGAGTCCCCCTGCTTCCCAAGCTAAATTTCCTAGCACTTCTCAACCCACATTAAATTTACCTCGTTTCTGTGGAACTAAGAAAATAGCTCAAGGAAGTGAACTGTGTACTTGCTGTGAAGCTATGATTGCCAATAGAATCTCTTCAGGAAGACTCTTTCTGTCTTTCTTGCTTGTTTGGATCAGGAACTCTTCCTAGAAGCTACCTGTAACACCCAGGTACATATCCCACTAATATCATGATTGCCTGCTTCCTGGTCAGTGCTCATACCACCCCTCTGCTACACTAGTCTCACGTGAGGGCAGTGTTATTCACTGCTGAATTCCAAACAGCAGAGTGCAGGCACCTAGTTAGAAATACATGAAGGACGAAAAGAAAATAGGTTTCTACCAAAATAAGGAATTCATATCATAGAATAATATTGGAGCTGGAAAATGTCGACAACTAATTCAACCCTATAACTGATTTTGATAGATGAGGGAAATGGAGTGTCATAGAGATTCAGGGACCCATCCAGAGTCAATGCAGGAACCTAATGTTAGGACAAAAACTATACAAACCCTCTTGTTTCTTCCCCTGGTAGGAAATTTCTGATTATGACATGAACTGATAAACCATATGCTCTTTTGAGCAGCCAAAAAGGAAATGATTAATAAAATGAATAAAATATAAAGTACTTTTTAAATGAGAAAGTACCACTTCCAGGGGAGCTATATACATTTTGCAACACAGTATTTTTCTGATGCGTTTCCACCCAACTGTAATGTAAAACAGAATGCTTAAAATGAAAAATCCTGTAAATATTCAGCAGGTACAGTCTTCAGTAGCCAAAATAGGCTACTCAGAGATGACACTTCCACCAGTTTCTTTGTCCCTACCCTAAGAAATTATGTGGCATCAGTTATGCCTCCAGAACGGAAAACATCAAAAATAAGAATAGAATATATTCCTCCCTTATTTGCATTGGAATGCTCATTCTGTTTCCTTGAAGATATTTGACTTTTGAATTTTTCTTGTATTTACATTAAATATAGATAGATATATAAATGCTTCTCATGATCTCATATTATCACTATTTCGCAGGAGAAACATTTGAGGCAGAAATATTCCTTCAAACTTCCTGCTTGGTTGTCTGTATCGCAGCATGCCAACCTTAGCTTAAGTGTTTAAACTTTATATATTTTTACAGCTTTTCAATATACTGGCAGCGACCTTTGGTCAAGGGCAATAATCTTCTAACCTAAGTTCTGTAAATACAGCTTTCCTTTAAAGATAATTCTGGTTGTTTGCTCCTGATCATTTTGATTTATTTTCCCTATTTGCTATTTAAGACTCACGGATACTTTCAAGCCTAAAAAATGCAAGATTTAAAAAATGCTAATTCATCAGCTGAAATGCTGTTTCATTCACTTTTTGCCTAGCAATTTCCAGATGTCCTTCAGGTCATGATTTAACTGTTGCTTCCTCAAAGATGTTGTCTCTGACTTTCAAATCTAAATTAGCCAGCCCCTGTTATTTTCTACCAAGGTAGTTGTGAATTTATTTGTATTTGCGTATTTCTCTTTTTAACATCTGCATCTGTCATTGGATATTAAACTCTATGAAAGCAGAGACCATCCTTGCTTTGTTCACTGGTGACTACATAGCATCTAGCACAGTGCCTTGTGCATGGTAGGTTCTCAACAAATTAAGGGGCATATTAAAAGAGAAGTTTTTATAAATATTGAGAGATGAAAATTCTTTTCTTAATGCGCCACTGTTTTGGTGCTCACTCATAAGCACTGTTTGTGTTCAGAAATCATTGCCAGCTGGGAGAGTGAGAAGAATACAGTGGGGAGTCAAGTAATTTTACCTTGCTTCCTATGTTCTTTTCTCAGAACCCCTCCACCACCACCCCTTCACATGGCCAAATTCTGCAAGTGCAAACTCAAAATCACTAAATATCAGATATTCTGATAACGCGTTGGTGAATCTTCTCTGCCCACATGAGTAACTCAGTGTGAATTCCAAACACTTACAAGAAGCTGTGCAAATGCTAAGCTCTTTGGTGATCACCTCCAGCCATTTAACTAACAGCCTTGACCTTGACCTGAGTTAGAGCCAGGACGGAAACAGTCCATGTCCTGCCTTTGATAATCATAAGCCTCTAGAAAGTCTCCACATGAAATATCAGAATTAGAGAAGTCATCCTGATATATGTCAGAAGAATTATCTATTATATTCTTTTTGTTTCTTTTTTTTAACTTTTTTATTTTTTATTTTTTGTTCTTTTCTTTAAATTCAATTTAGTTAACATATACTGTGTTATGAGATTCAGGGTTAGAATTTAGTGACTCATCAGTTGCATGTAACACCCCAGTGCACATGACGACAAGTGCCCTCCTTAATGCCCATCACCCAGTTACCCCATCCTCCCACCCACCTCCCCTCCCGCAACCCTGTTTATTTCCTGTAGTTAAGAGTCTCTTATGGTTTGCCTCCCTCTCTGTTTTTATCTTATTTTATTTTCCCTTTCCTTCCCCTATGTTCATCTGTTTTGTTTCTTAAATTTCACATATGAGTGAAATCATATGGTATTTGTCTTTTTTCTTGATTATATATCTCTCAATCCTTCTCCGTACCTTTGCCTGTATGACCCAGTGTGGCCATGCCAGGGTCACCTTTCCATCTGTATGCATGAGTCCTCTACCTCAGGCCTGCTGTGCTACATGCAAATGAGGTTCATCATTATAATCCTAGTGACTTAGTACTTAACTAAGAGCAGACACTTGATAAATAATACATGAATAATACCACACCTATGCTTGCCCAATTACAAAGTACATGTATATACACAGTTTTTCTAATTTCAACATTGAGATGGCTAAATGAAGGAAATTTTATGGGGCCCGAGAGAAGAGGGTATCAAAACCTCAGTGTTTAGTGTAACAATGTAGAAAACTGACTCCATTTATCTATATATGTGTGTGTGTGTGTATGTGTATCTATTGTACATGTAGACACACACATACACATCTACTTAAAGGGCTTTGGGGAATATTAAGGCATATTTGTCATTAGAACATTGGAACTTTATCATAGACTTCAATAATCTAAGCTGGATTATCTCCCTGTTCACTCACCTCTTTCCTGCTTCTCTGTTTTAGAAAACTGTTCCTCCATTTCTCAGTATATCCAAGTTCCCTCAGTCGGTTCCCTCTTTACCACTTATCTCCTCCATGATATCTTCATGATATCCTTCCAGCCTATGTCAAAGAAGACATTCCCTGACTCTGACTACAATAACTGGGGTTATGTGTTGTACTACACATACGATGTGCAAAATACATGTATAGGGAGGGTTTTCTGAATTCAACATTAGGATTACACGATCTAGATTTGGTATTCTCTAATACATTTGTCTTCTGAATGATGACCCCCCCTTATTTTCTCTGTTCTCTGTATGAGTTTGTTGCTCAGAACAGATAGTTCCACTTGAAATCAGAGACACTTCCTAAAAAGCAAATTAAAAAGAAGAATCAATTGGGCCCATTCTAAGTTTACAAGTATATATTTCATGTATTTTATACTCTAGTATTGGTTTTTTTGGTCCATTATGGAAATGAGTTTAGTTTTTGTTTTCGTTTTTTTTCTGTTGTTACAACCATTTAGGTCACAAGCTGGACACAAATGGAGTACTAAAGAAGAGGGGTGTATGATTGTTTTACCCTAGTAGTTGCTTGGGAATGCTCATACTGCATGTCTGATAAGGTTTTACTTGTACATGTCTGATAAGTCAATACAGAGTAGAGATTTCCCTGTATAGCAACTGTGCCTTTTATTTCTTTGTATTCTTGACAAGGCCTAAAATTAATCTTTGCCTATTGTAGGTGTTGGTGAAGGTGTGATTTTTCTCTTGTGTCCTAGGGGATTAGTGAGTATTTAACTTGTCTTCCTATGTAGAACAAAAGCGTTGAGATGATATTTTTAAGACTGTTGTAGGTTGATTCATTTTGAAATATTTTTAAAAATTTAACTTGTGTTTAGAAGATAGTTTTGGATTCACACTCCCCCTCCTTGAGATTGTGATAGGTCAGTCTAGTCTTCTTGTTTTGTGTGTCACGGAATGTATTCATTCTGTGCTATTTCAAGAACATTTTTTGGTAATTAATAGAGCCAGGGAATAGCTTTATAAGCTAGAACTTTTATGAAATTATGAAATACTTAGTATGGTACTAAATATTATATTAGCACTTTTCGTTAGTGCTTGTGGAAGTATTAAATATTTAACATAGTACTAGGTTCTGTATTCTGTATGTTAATAATTTTATGAAACTTCTAAGCTTTGGAACGGGAAAAGAGGTTTCTGGAAATATACTCACTTTTTTTGAGGCATAATTCACAGGTCAGTCAATTTAAGAAATTCTTTTTTGGGGTGGTGCAGAGAGAATGCATGAAACTCATATTTAAGACTCTGTGATCACAAAGTATAGCTCTTATTCACTTAAAGCCTTACAGTTGAGGTTGGGGTTATCCCCTTAGTTTTCCTGTAGTTGGATATGAAAAGAATACAAATATTTGTAGGGAAAATGAACTTTGGAGTGAATATTTTACCTTCTCAGGAAAAGGAACTATAAACTCCTTTTCCTACTGTGTGCCTTTCCACCCACCATGGCAGTTCTGAGTCAGGATGGCAGACTCCCTCCCGTCATGCACTCTTTCTTTGCAATGCATCATTTGACAGTGAAATTGTGTGTAACATTCAAACTCAAACTCAAAAAGTACTGAGACATGTAGCTCAGATATGTGAATTTGGGGGACATTTGAACAGTTTTCCACATCATTGAAATTGGGATCATCTTGGGAAATTCAGGTTGCAGGGTAAGGGCTCTTCCAGATGCCCTCCCACGTACCAGACTTTCTTCCTGCTGCCATCCTCAAAGCCAAAGGACCTTAGAGATACCACTTCACTCCTTGGGCCTGTGTTCCCTAGTCTATAAAAGCATAGAAGTTCAGTGGATGACCTCTTAGTCCTTCTCAGATTTAAAAGTTTTCTTGTGGACCTGAAGGACTGAGTCTGTTATATTACATCTAAATATTTTCTCTTCAGTCATTTTGGGGAAAAAAAAAATCTGTAGAAGAAAACCTGTTCAGGTCCCTGAAACATGTTTCCCCTGACCCAGTTGATTTACTTTCTCACTGCATTTTCATCTCCTAGAGTCTGAATGACTTTGGTTGAGTTCAGGGTCATTAAGCTAAAATAAAAAGACTGTTTTCAAGAACACTAATTGACAGCTTAGAAGTCTGTAGCAGAACATGCCAAAAGGAGGTAAATTATTTCATAAATTGTATGTTGAATTCTGAAGTTTGGAGAAGTACTTCTAAAGTCCATACACGTCTCTTCAACTTAAACTGCTGTTTCTTGCATTTCTTCCCCTTATGGTTTCTGGTTTACCAGCTGCACAGTCTCTGCTGATTCTTTGAAGTGGATATTGCCCCTAAATGCGTGATTGATCCAATTAGCCAAACACTGAAATTTCCTAACTCCTGGTGCAACTAAGGGGGGAAAACGTGAACATATTAGAGTCAACTCCAGTGCAGACTGACAAAGTTAAGAAGGAATCTGATACAGAAAAAAAAAAAAAAAAAAGAACAGTTAGGTTTATTGGGTCATACATAATTATCCACATTCTAGCAGGAAGAATTGTTTTTGTTACTGGTAAACACCTAAGTGATACAGCTGTTTTGAAATCTGTAAGTGGTAATAAATGGATAAACTGATGGCAGAATAAAGAATTGTGTGAGAAATCAATAATGTAAAATGTCTGATTACTAAAAGGCAGTGAGTTAGCAAAAGGAAGTAGACATTGACAGCATTTAGCTCAGGAAAGCAGGATAGCCTTTTTTTTTTTTTTTTTAAGATTTTATTTATTTATTTGACAGAGATCACAAGTAGGCAGAGAGGCAGGCAGAGAGAGAGGAGAAAGCAGGCTCTCCACGGAGCAGAGAGCCTGACGCGGGGCTCGATCCCAGGACCCCGGGATCATGACCTGAGCCGAAGGCAGAGGCTTTAACCAACTGAGCCACCCAGGCGCCCCGCAGGATAGCCTTTTTGTAAGCAGATATAGGCTCTAACTAACTAGACAGATTTCTAAGTATTTCGGTAACGCAAGGTCTTCTTTGATCTGAATCTCAACTACTGGTCTAACATTGTCTCACATCCTCCTCCTCTCTATCCAGTTCTCTACTCCCACCAAATAAATGTAATTCATTCACTCCACACATTTTAAAGTACTTCCTGTATGTCCGCATAATTTCATGCCTTGGGGATACAACAGTGAATGAGCAAAGTATTCCTTTCCATGAGACAAACATCACAATAAAGAAGCAAACAGAAGTTGTACAGAATACTAAAATATGTTAAGGGTTGTTTTGGCTTGAATTATATCTCCCTCCTCCCCCAGAATAGATGGTGGAGTCCTGACCCTCAGTGATTTTCAGCACGACCTCATTTGAAAATAGGGTCTTTGTAGATGATCGTGTTAAGATGAGGTCATTAAGGTGGGCCCTGATTTAATACGAATGGTGTTCTTATAGAAATGGGAAATTTGGACACACACCAAGAACACTGTGTGTAGATAAAGGCAGAGACTGGGGTGATGAACCTACAAACCATCAGAAGCTGGGAGAGAGGCATGGGATAGATTCTCCCTCTCAGTCCTCAGAAGGAATCAACCTTGGAAACACCTTGGCCTCAAACTTCTAGCCTCCAGAACTATGATACAATTTCTGTTAAGTCCTCCAGTGTGTGGCGGTTTGTGATGGCAGCCTGAGCAAACTAGTGGAAACATTCAAGAGACAAATGAAGTAGAGAAGGGAGGGAAGGAATTGGAGAAGTTGAACTTTTAAGTGATATAGTCAAACCTCACTGAAAAGATGGCATTCGACAGACTCAAAAATGAGGGAACAAACCCAGCAAATGATCGGAAAGAAGAGCAAGTAGAAAGTAACCGAGGGCCAAGGGAGATTGACGTGTTAAGCAAGGCAGCAAGTGGTATAAAATGAGATGAGAGAGAAATTAGGAGATCAGCTTGTCTCCAACAAGTAGTGCTTCTCAAATACTTGGGTCACAGGATTGCTTAATATCCTTAAAATTACTGAGGACACTGAAGAGTTTTTGCTTATGTGGGGTACATCTATTGTTGTTTACTGACTAAGAAATTTAAAAACTATTCATTAATGCATTTAAAAATAGTGATGAGAGGGACGCCTGGGTGGCTCAGTGGGTTAAAGCCTCTGCCTTCGGCTCAGGTCATGATCCCAGGGTCCTGGGATTGAGCCCCGCATTGGGCTCTCTACTTAGCAGGGAGCCTGCTTCCTCCTCTCTCTCTCTCTCTGCCTGCCTCTCTGCCTACTTGTGATCTCTGTCTGTCAAATAAATAAATAAAATCTTTAAAAAAATAAAAAATAAAAAAAAAATAAAAATAGTGATGAGGGGCTTCTGGGGGGCTCAGTCGATTAAGCATCCAACTCTTGATTTCAGCTCAGGCTATGACAAGGTTGTAAGATTGAGCTCTGTGTCCCACTCTGCACTCAGCAGGGAGTCTGCTTGAGAGTCTGTCTCTCTGCCCCTCACCCCTGCTCTGTCTCTCTCTCTAAAATCAATCAGTCAATCTTTAAAAACATAGTGATGAAAACCTACCACTTTTATGGGGGAAAAAAAGAGCTGTCTTTTCTAAAATGAAATTACTGAGAACAGCTTACTCTAAGATGTATGACCTTGAGCAACTTACTTGACCTTCTGTGTCTTAGTTTCTTCATCTGTTACTAGCTTATAGAATTATTGTGAGGAATCAACAAGATAATGCAGATAAAACACTCAGTATGGCACATGGCATGAATAAAGTGACCTGTGAGCATTGCCTATTACTTTGTGGCTTTTGTTATTGTTATTTATAATTACATGTAATAGTGAAACAATGAGGACATTGTTCACATACTTTGTGCCAGGCCACTCCCCTGGATTGTTGAAAGGAGATATCATTGCTAATTGGGCACCTGTAAAGCAGATGATATAATTTGAATGGACAAATATATCAAACAAATAGTACCTTATGTTAATTCTCTGTACCATTTGTAGTGTGTCTCTAAATTATATCAGACATCTATATGTATTTTACATTTTCTGCAAGTAACACAAGATGTTGTATGTCAATTTCAAAATAAGGGGCAGGTGGAGAATCTTAGGTGTTGAGAAAAGGAAGTTGTTCCACAGGATTAGGGAATTGCGTGCAGTAAGGCCTTGCCGTAGATGTGGAATTTGCTCTGTTGTATAAATAGGACGAGCAGTCAGAACAAAGGAAGGAGGACATTTCAGACTACAGAAGTGAGGAATAAAATCTTCAAAACTGGTCAGTTTTACTGTAGTCAAGTAATAGTAAAGGAAATGATTATTTGAGGAGTGAAAGATCACATAGAGCTTTAGCAGAAGCTGGGTTGGAAAGGTGGGTAGTTCAGAGCTGAATGTGATTGGGAACCTATGGTCATTAGGGAATATGGGAATCTATATCAGAATTGGGTGCCCTGTGGGATTTAGTCCTAGTCTTAAAAACTGGCTTCCTCATATGCCCACCTCATAGAGTTATTGTGAAAAGCAAATGAAATCAAATCATGCATGTAACATTGTTAACACTCAACTGTTCTAACATGGGCCTGATGCAGCCCTTTTGGGACCCAGAGGAAAATCAGAGACTCTTTCGAAGTTTCCAGACCTGCCCCTTTTCCATCACTCTCCTCTTCCACTCCCTAGAACCATGCACTGCTATTCCTTTACTCTATCATCCATGATCTGAGCAAACATTTACTGTTGTCCCTATTCGTGTGCATTATTGCTGGGTGTTCAGACTAGACCCTCCCAGTACCATCAGTAATTAATAAAACCAAAGGCTGTGTGCTCTATCGTTATCCAATCTACAACATGCACATTGTGTTTGTTACATTGCCTTGCAAAACTTCTCTCACATTTCACCATCACCACAGTTAGATCTAAGCAAAAAATGAGAGACTGATTTAAACTAGTCCCACTGCGTTCATGAACCATCAGACAAAATGAGAACAGTTAGGAGTTTTATGGAGGAAATGATGTCAGGATTAGAGTAGCAGAAAAACACAACAAGCCGTGCATCTTAGTGATTAAGTGGCATTCTCTAAACAAATATCCAAGCCCTGCTTAAAAACGCTGCTGCAACTTAAAATCAGCACTATCAATGCCAAGCTAGAAGTGTACATAAAAAACACCTGTGTATATGCATTAGGGCATTTGTTCTAGAAAAGAACAGGAAACAAAGTAAAAGTGGTTTATCTCCTCACAAGGGAAACTTTGGAGAGAGGCTTTATTCTAATGTAAATAGCACAAATGAGTTACTACAAAACCAAAATTACTCTATTAACTAATAAAGGCCACAGGAGGCATAAAGAAAATACACAATTCTATTTTGAGCCTGCAATCAAATTCTATAATTAATATGAGGTCATTAAATTTTTATATCTGCTTTAAATCCTCTAGATGAAGATTCTAATCAGTTTCAAGTTTGGCTTAAGTATGCTGTTAGTCTTAAGCATCTATTTAAATATAATCCTAAAAACAGATATTGTAAAAAAAAAAAAAAGATTAAAATATATACGTGTATAGTTCTGTAAATATAAGAAAGCTCTGTGCGGCAAAGGTTTTTAGAGGTTAGAATTAAAATCAGAGTAATTAGGAATGATTTGAGACTTATAAAAATAGGCCCTCAGTTTTCTTTCCTCCGAACATGGTGGGAAAAAATTTAGTTGTTGTTGTTGTTGTTGTTGTTGTTGTTGTTGTTTTTTAAGTTCCACAGAGTTCTGGAAGGAACTCTTAAGCTTTTTTAGAAATATTTTTTCATATTCTATGTAGAAATTTTGATAAACATGGAAAGACTCAAAGGTAAAGTCTCCTGTGTATTTTTTTCAGTCACTATACGTATCTCAAGTTGTTTTTTTAACAGTTTATATCATACATATTACTTTAAATCTAATTTTCTTATTTCATGGTATATTTGAGCATTTTTCAAAGCTATAAAAATGATTCTAAAATATTAATTCTAATGTTTGTTTAGTATATTATTAATTTTATGTGACCATAATTTATTTAATTGGGTATTTATCATTGGACATTTAAAGTATTTATAATCACAATATACATAACTTTTTGGTGAACATCCTTATCCTAAATTATATAAATATTAATTCTTTATCTTAGATAAATCCTTAAAAATGTACTTGCTAGTTTGAAGACTATAAAGCATTGACCTTCTCTCCGGGTGGTTTGTACCACTTGCTGCTCCCTCCAGCACAATAGGCAAGGGCCTTGCTCCCTCACCAACATTCATTCATTCATTCATTCATTCATTTAATATGTGTTCACTGAGATCCTATGCTGTGCTTCACATTGTACAAAGAATTGAAAATACAAAAGTTAACTGGACAGACTTTTTTACTACCTTCTTAATGTCCAGTTTAGTGGGCAAGTAAGAGACTAGTTTATAAAATAAACAGACTAATTTATTAAATAGTTATAAATTGTTCTAAGTATTACAAAGTAAATAGGCAGATGGTCTCATTTTTAGGTTTGCCAATTTAATTGGCAAGACCATTTCTCATTGTTTTAATTTGCATTTTATTGCTAGCGAGGTTGAACAGAGTTTTAAAAGCCTACCAATTGAATTGCATTTTTTTCTGAATTATCAGTGATGTCTCTTGTCCACTCTTTAGTGCTGACACATTTTCTTATTGAGTTTTTAAAACTTATTATACATTAAAACCATCTGTATTTTACCATCTAAGTTTTATATCAGATGATTTCTGAGGCATACAAGTGGTCAGCTCTGTTAGTATTTCTTGTATAGTTTCCTTCATTTTGTTATGTTTAAAAAGGCCATCCTCTCCCTGATATCAGTTAGATGTGGCCCTGTATTTTTGTTCTACCATATGTCTCTTGTACATTACCCATCAATTTCCTTCTTGTCCTTGAATTTCCGATCTCTTTCTTGATCTCTCTTGTCAACATTTAAACATACTTGGTTATTTACCGACATAAGCAAACCCTTTCATCCATACCCCTATTTAACCATCCTCACTCTCCGTAGGCTTCACAGCCCCATTTCTCTTGCTGCTTCAATTTCCTCGTCTTCTCACTCCTCAAACCACCCTCCTATGGTTTTTTGCCCAGTGAGTCACAGGGCAACTCTTGGTGAGATCTCCCTCAACATCATTTATTCAAATGGATCTATACATCCTCAGAGATGGAGAAGTTCAGACACAGCATTCTTTACTGTGACAGTTGATCTTATCTGCTTATCTTATCTTGAATAAAAAGGAAAATCTTAGTCTTTCCATTAAAGGTATCTCAGTTTCTTCCTATATAAGGCAATCATTTTCAATATATGATTTACTAATCACATGGGATGAATAATCAATTTCACAGTACAAATTTGTTGTTAGAGCTACTTCTTAAATATCATTGCCTCTCCATGGCCCTTTGGCCAGACAACCTGGAAGTAAAAGAAATCATATATGGCCTCACCGTGATAGGAGCTTGTAGCTGGTTTGCATATGGTTCCTTGTGCTGTCCTCTGAGTCTCTGCTGAATGTTGTGGCTATTTCCCTGTCTTTCCTGGCCATTGGACATCCTGCTGGCATCTGGGCCTGCAGCTGGAGAATCTGCGGTCTATGTTTTGGATATTACAAGAGCCTAGTTATCCTCTGTGGTGTACTTGCCTCCATCTTGGATCTTGCTAACTCTAGAGATCCTCAACCTCATAACCACATCTTCTAAATGATCTTGGCTTAGGTTGTTTATATGGAAATGCCTGCTTGGAGCCACCTCATTCTTCAGCATGATATCCCCAAGGGAAGCCAACTGGCTCTCTCAGTTACTTTCCTTTGAAATCCCATCAGAGGCACATGGGAACTTCTGGTTATTTTCCATGCCATCTGAAAGCCATAACCAGCAAACTGTGAGTGGGAGGTTGGATATGTTGTATAAAGTACTGTCTCAGCTTCACTCCCCCTCTGTCTCCATAGAACCACTTCCAACTCTGCTGTATGAGAGTCCCCAAAACCTATGCAGTTGTTTCCAACATGCCCCCATTGACTACCACCTCAAGCATCTGGGATTTTGGCCTAGAGAAAGGAGCAAGGTCATACTTGTTTGATCCTTTGCCCTTCCCTTCTCCTTTTTGGAGGAACTTTTGTACTTTCTCTTCCTATTTGGCAAGATCTTCCCTCATTTGAATTTTCAGTTCTTCCTTCCTTTAAGGGCATCCTATTTGAGGCATTACCTTTCCCTGAACTATTGATTTAATGGACAAGAATTCTTAGGTCAACACTTAAAGAATGAAAAATTTTTAAAAATATATCAGTTTAGTATTTTTAAATATATTGTGTTTGTCATAGGTACTTTATGTGTCTTAAAGGAACGCTTAGCTATGTTTAATACTTTTTATTACTTGCCTATCTTGAAATAATGTATTTTATCTTTCTTAATAGTAGCCTCTCATGGTCTGTGTGTATCCATCTGGTTCGCTTTCTTAGTCAACCTTATCTGTTCCTCTTCACCCAATTTCTAGTGACTGGGTGTTTCAGCCTCAGTCCAAAGTTTTTTTTATTCTCCTCTCTCCCCATGGATAATCTTGTGCTTTCTTATGCCTTTAAACCCATCCATAAGCAATTAATTTGCAAATATGTATTTTCAGACCATGCATTTTCTTGTGCTCCAGTCCTGTATATCTAGTTGACTAGTCAGCATTTTCACTCGTCTGTCTTACAGGCACTCAAATTCAGCATATCCAAAATTGATCTCATAATCTGATCCTCCAAACTCATTTCTCTCAGAATTCTCTATCTCAATACATAGACCATCCAATTTTATAGGTCAGAGACCTAACAGACTATCTCTTGCCTTCATTGCCTCATCCAAACAATGACCTAATCCTAGCTATTTTTACCTTCTCACATCTCTCAAATCTAATCACTTTCTGCATCTTCATTACCAGCAAACCAGTTTAAGCTGCCTCATTCTCTACTGGGCATGAGCACAGTAGCCCCCCATCAGTCTTGCTACTTTCTCTTTTTGTTCCATCAACCTTTCCTTCTATTGTAGCCAGAGTCTTTGCAGTCCTTTAAGTCACTTAATCTTTCTCTATTTCAGTTCCCTCATCTGTAAGCTAAGAATACTAACAGTTCCTACTTCATGTAAGAATTAGATGAGTTAACACATGTACTACAGAACACTGCCTGGTGCACAGTAAAACTCTGTAAGAATTTGCTATTCCCATTATCATCATTATTCTTATTATTGAAATCTACCTTATTCAAAAAATTTTCCGTGGTTTCTTAGGATGTTTAGAAGAGAGCTCAAAAGTCTTAGCAGAGCCTATAAGGCCCAGCATGATCTGGCCCCTGCCTACTTCTTCAGTATTACCTAGTGCCAAAGTCTGCCTCACTCACTGTGCTCTAGACACTGAGCTAGTCTTTCGGTTCCTACATCATGCTAACTCCTTCCTGCACCAAAGACCTCACTTACATTGTTCCCTCTGATCAAGATGCTCTCCCTCACATTCAGACTAATCGATTTCTGCTAATTCATATGTCATTTTCTAGAAGAAGACTTCTGACTACCCAGACTAGGGCAGGGCCTCTGGCTGTATTTCGCCGTATGCTCTTTTCTCCTTTGTAGCACCTAGAGCTATTATACATCAAATAATTTACTGTATAACTGGTTGCCTACTATCTGTCTCTTGTCTCCACCACCGTATTTTCCAGATACGAGTGTAGGGAACTGCACTATTTTGCTTATCATTATTTTGCCAGATTATAGCACAATGCCTTGCACATAGTAGGTATTCAATAAATATGTATTGAATAATCAAAGGTACTGAGTATCTTAGTAAATTTTATAGCTTTTTATTTTCATGTAAATCCTGCATATTTCCTGTTATTTCTTCATACATATTTAAACTTTAAACTGATACTATGGATGGGATTGTATTTAAATATGTTTTCTAAATCATCACAACTTGTATATAGGAAAGGTTTTTTTAAGATATCTTATTCAGTTTACTCAGCTCTGTCATGGGTTCTAATTTTTTTTTTCCAACTCCATTGTTTCTGTTTCCAGACTCACAGATATATTGTCTGCAAATTATATTGTTTCATCAATTCCTATACTTCTTAACTTGTTTTGCCTTATTGCATTTGCTAGAACATTTTGAATAATGGTAAATAATTGTAATGGTAGAGTGATGTTCTATGTTGGTTGTAGACTGGGAAGGGTATTATATACAATATTTATGAAGTCTGTTTCTTAATTAGGAGTGGCTGGTGGATTTTATTAGCTTTTATATGATTTTTCAAGGTGATCTTATAGTTGATATAATAAAGTATATTAATATTGCTCTAGCTTCATATTCTTAGAGTAAGTTCTACTTGGTTATGGTTTTATTCTTTTAGAATATGAACCTTCAAGTGCACATAAAAGCATATACACATGCCACCTTTTTGTTCATGTATATGCCTATGGATGTTTGTGTATGTATATGTAATATATTTGCTTATGTTTATGTATATATGTACATATGCACATTTCTTTTTTTTTTCCCCCCAAGAGATTTTATTTATTTATTTATTTGAGAGAGAGTGGCAGAGAGAGAGAGCAAGAACACAAGCTGGGATGGGGGGCAGGCAGAGGGATATGGAGAAGCAAACTCCCCAGTGAGCAGGGAGCCCATGTGAGGCTCAATCCCAAGACTTTGATATCATGACCTGAGCTGAAGGCAGATGCTTAACCAACTAGCCATCATCCCCCACATACACATTTCTAAAAGCCTAACAAAATTGAAATTTTATTGGAGATAAAACCACACAACTAACTCAAACATCAATTTCCTTTGGTTTTGCCTCTTTTTTTTTTAAATTTAATATCTTTTCAGTGTAACAGAATTCATTGTTTATGCACCACACCCAGTGCTCCATGTAATACATGCCCTCCATAAGGTTTGCCTCTTAACTCTTCCAACCCATTGTGATCACACTGGTTACCTTAGGCTAACAAGGAGCCTGCACTGGCAATTATATACGTATTGGACTAATTAAAAGTGAAAATAAACTATTTTCCAATAAGTAAGAGTTCCTAGAAAATGGTATTTAGGTATCATTTCGGGGCAAAATCAATGTAGTTTGTTTGGAACATTAAATCTTTCAAGAGGCTAAATAATGAAGGAGTTCCTTGCCCATGAAAGTCTAGGACTTTTTCAATGGATATTCCTTGGAGATGCTACTGTCAGGCTTATGGTAAAGCTAGGGAGAAGATGGAAGGAGAAAGATCCTTCACTAAATATTTGTTAAGTGCCTACCATGCAGAAAACTTTGTTCCACAATAAGGATCTAGAGATAAATAAAAACTATTTTCCACCCTACCAGAGAGATTAATGAGGTAAACACATTCAATAAATAATTTCTTTTTATCGTGTACTAAATGATAGGATAGAAGTGTATGAATGGGATTCTGTAGAATCCCATTGGAGGCAGTCTTACAATCTGTGAGTTAGAGGTATCTTCTTGGAGATAACACATTTAAGGACTTTGCCTAGCCTGCTCTTTTCCATTGTCAGGTGAAATGTATGTATGAAACTCATAGGGAGACTTGTTTTGTCAGAGGACATGGAAGTTATATTTTATGTCCTCTCTCTATACCATTCTTGGACAAATAGTTTTTCTGGCTAAACCTGTAGCAAGGGGACATAACATGTTTTCAAGATGAGCTCCAGAACCATGCCCCCCAGACAGGCTTTGCAGCCTCCACAGTACTGTATGTCATCTGAGGTTCATGATAAAATAATCTGCATTAACAGATTTCTTTTAGGAGAGAGTTCTTTTGAATGATAGTTTACTAAATTCAATATTGTGAATTCTAAAGTAGAATTTATTTTTATATTCATGAATCACCAAACATAATGTTGGCAATTCCTGGCTCTCTTTTTAGTGAATAGAATACATTTTCAAAACCATTTTGAAACTCATCAGAATGCATACCTCAACTAAAGAATAATTTTTCCTATGTCTGATGACCTGGTAAGTAAACCAGTTTATGGAGTGTTCATAACAGTAGCCAGGAAAGATATAGTAAGATGTGTTAAAAAAAAAAAAAAAAAGCCACTCTCTTTATCCATTTTGTTGCCTCTTGGGCCCCTATTTCAAGCAAGAAAAGTGCTTTAGACATTGGTAGCAATATATATATCAACCTTGCCAGAACTAGCATTTACCCTGGAAACTGAACCGCAAGTCACTACACAGCAGGATTGACTAAGCAGAGGCCTCCCTCCCAAATACAGGAGCTTAGGGCCACAACTCACTGAAGGTATGAGATTTAAAGTGGTTTCATTTACAAGAGAAACCTCATAGCATGATTGCAGAGTCTAGTTCTGGATCGTGTGATATGATTGTCAAGGGTGACGTAGACAAGGCTTAAATTCGACTTTACCATGGTGTTTTCTGGAGGAAGCATGTAGTTTAAGAACATCTTATACCAAGATCTGATAACTCCAGGCAGTGTTTCTTTCACTTAGTGTATGAAGTTACTGATATAAAGCCAAGTATAATTTATTGCATGCCCACTATGTGAAGTACTTGTTGCAGATGATTTATGAATTTTAACTATTTTTAATCCTCACAAAAACTCTGTGAGGTAGGTTCTATTATATCCATTTTAAACATGTTGAAACTGACTCAGGAGAAAGTAAATATCTTACCAATGATACATTTATTAAGAAGCAAAAAAGTGCAAAGTCTGACATCAAAACTCATAGTCTTCATTACAGAGAGTACCTAGCACAATCCATGTTCCACAGTCCTATCCCTGAAAATGTTAACTTTTTTCTCTTCAATGTTCCATTTCTTCCTTTTTTTTTTTTAAATCATTACCCCTTTTTAAAAACAAAAAACAAAAAACAAAAAAAAACAGCCCTTTTATGGGCACATGGGTAGCTCAGTCGGTTGAGTGTCTGACTGACTTTTGGTTTCAGCTCTGGTTGTGATCTCATGGGTCATGGGATTGAGCCACACAACAGGCTCCATGCTCTTCAAGGAGTGTGCTTGAAGATTCTCTCCTTCTGCCCCTCCCTCCACTCATGCCCTCTCTCTCAAATAAATAATCTTTGAAATAAATAAAAAATTGCCCTTTTAAAAGTACTAGACTTTAGAACCATAATTCTTCCTCTCTCCTTAGGTAGAATAAATGAATTGCTTTCTCCTTCTCACCAATTAACATGTGTGTGAGTGTGTTCAGTTTCTGTCTCTCCCACAAGATTATCAGATCCCTCAATTTAATTTAGGGTTAATGCTGCCTCATTTAAACAATACATCTAAGAACCATTTTGGTGAAAAGAATAGTACTTTATTTGGGGCACCTGGGTGGCTCGGTCATTAAGTGTCTGCTTTCAGGTCAGGTCATGATCCCAGGGTTCTGGGATCTAGCCCTGCATCCGGCTCCCTGCTCAGCGAGAAGCCTGCTTCTCCCTCTCCCACTCTCCGCTTGTGTTCCCTCTCTCACTGTGTCTCTTTCTGTCAAATAAATAAAACCTTAAAAAAAAAAAAAAGAATAGTACTTTATTTATGCCCACAAGCACTTTTTAAGTCCCTAGTATATGCTTAAAATGAGTCTACGTGTCCCAAAATACAGCCTTGAAACCTTTTTCTTTTTTGCCCAAGTATCCCAGAGGTTCAACCTATACTGTCCGTTGTGCAGTGGATTTAGAGTTGTGAGCTCTTGGGTCATGAGATTTTATGGACAAAATTTGGAGCAAAAATGTCAGTGAACAGAGCATCCTTGGTCATCAGTTGATTTATGAGTTTCTAGCTTAACGGGACATTGCAATGTCCTCTCCGCAGATGTTCTTAGTGTACCAGATTCCCAATGAGAAAATCTTGGCTCAAGAACTATTTTTACTACCAATTGGCCATTTTAGTTTGGATAAAGTCAACCTGAGTTTCTCCATCTTCACTTGGAAAATGGAGCTAGTAAGTCCCGCTCTGTCTCTCAGCATTATATAAAGATGTTATATGGAAACTTGCAAAAGTGGTCTTTAAAAATAAGCAAGTGTAAAAAGGGGAGGCTAGGCAAATAGAAGTGGACACACTGGCTGCTGAAAACATCTACAACTGTACCTACGAAGAGAGAGGAGAAACAATATTGCCCCTAATATTAGCTTCCATTTAATGTGTCTCCCTGTTTAAGTAATCAGTATATTCATCCTTTGCTGCATTCACTGACTTTGTAATGAACATACAGTGCCCACTGTATGTCAAGGAGCCAGGCATATGAAACTGTGAGTAAGACAGGAATACAACAGCCCAGCAAGGCAGATATTATCAACCCCCCCTTACAGAAGGAGGAAACGGAGACTCAAGAGAAGTTAAGTAACTTGCATAAGATTGTAGCTGCAAATCATTTTCATATATAAAACTTTGTTGGTTAATGGGGGCCCTGGGAAATCAGGAATGTGCCTGTTCACCTTGATATATCCAGCACATCACCTACTGCCACACAAAGAGTAGATACTCAAAAAAAAAAAAAAAAAAAAGAGTAGATACTCAATATTTGTTAACTAAATAAATTAGTGAGTAATGAGTAAATGAATGAACAAGAGTTCAGTGGAGTAGAAGAAAACATAAGAAACCAGAGGAATATTTATAATTGAAATTCGTTGCCGTGTGAATCCCTAACTGACCACCAACACCAAGCACATGACAACCAAATGCGGTGATGTGGTTATTTGGGAGACTAGGAACTCCATGCTAATAAAGACTGTATATTGTGCTTTTAAACACAGCTCAGAATTTTTACTTTGGCACATGCCTAACATGACTAACTTGCTTTTTGTACCATTAGTTCTATTTTGATGACTGGCCATAATGAAAACTTGCTGGCTGGGTACAAAGTACAGAGCTACTGCATGACACCCAGTCTGGATTCTTCCATTGATTGCTAATGAAGGAAACATAGTTTATCTTTGTAGCCCGAAAGGTTTCAGGCTCAGTATCTATCATCCAGCATTCTTACCCACCACTATTGCAGACCTACCATGTGAGTCTGTCTACACCACCACTTAATTTACCTGGACACTTTTTCCTTATCCTTGATGGAGAAGAGATATGGTACAAACATTTTTCAGACCCATTATGAGGAACAACATTAAAGAATGGATGTTAAGTTATTACATCCATGTCCCCAGTCACATAATCAAATAATTTCTATCTTCCCTTGCCGCCCCCCCCACCCCCGCTTAGGGTTAAAAGAAGTAAATGTGGTATTCAAAATCAGCAGCTTTCTGGAGTCACTGAAGTGCCCACGCCTGTATTCGCATTTGGGAATACTCAGTTTCCCTATTTTCTTGTTACATTCTGATATGTAACTTGAAAATCTTTTAACAGTGAAATTTCTGGGCCATGGAGAAGGTTTGATAGTTTACAAATAGGAGAGAGATTGTCAGAGAAGCCTGTAGACATTAGGTACCTTTGAAAAATTATTTACTTTTTTCAAGGAGTAAAAAGGAATCCACCTCACCCAAAGCCTGGGCAGTTCTTGCCAGTTGTCTTAAGATGAATTGAAATTGAAATGAGTTTGGGCATCAAGCCAATTCTCTTCCTAGTTCTCCTCTTCCAGCCTGGAGATGGGAGGGGTGCGGAAAGTTAGTGGAAATTATGCAGGCTATATCCTACTCAAAAAGGAAACAAATGTCCCAGTACAAAGTCAGTAGGAGGCTTTTGATACCAGATGAATTCTCTATTCTTTCATTGCACTTGCTTTTGTCCCTAACCACACCCACAGTTCTTAATAAATGATCCTTTAGGTTCTAAGTAAAACCTTGCTAATAGGTGACTTTATATGATGCTTTAAGCAAATGTATAAAGATCCATGTTCCTAAGCATTTTTTAAGAAGTGAAAGGCTTAGAATTTCTCTTATTAAACTTCTTTTGTTAAACTTGATGTATGTGCTTGTTTGAGCTGGGTAAAAATTAAGTAGAAATAGGACACATCTTCAAAAAGAAGACTTCTTTCCGTGTAACTTCTTTAATATTCTAATATTAACTCTAGATATGACGATCAAATAAATACCAAATATAACCCTGATGTATAGTACAAATTCAGTATTTTCAAATGAATAAATGAATGAATGAATGTTCTAGCCTACAATTGAGAATCTATTTTTCATACAGATGTTGTTCCGGACATTCGGGCTTACAAACGGGTACTGTCCAGACCTGCCATGAGAAGTGATCATAGAAAAATGTTTCACCTGTGTAAAAAATTCCACTAGTGCCTTTTTAGGGGAAGTCTTCTCAGATGTCCCAAGGTGGCATTCCAATGGGTTGGTTATTCAGGAGATTGTATTTCACTGTGTGCAATAACGCAAATACATGCATATATATATACACACACACATACACACATACATATGTATATGTATATGTCTATATATATACATATATATATATATATGAAATTTATATAATATATATGAACTCACACCGGCATATAAGAGTTCGGTAGTAATACCCTAAAACTTTCATCTGCATATGGTCTTAACTGCCCCTGTTTTGCCATGGTAGTTAAAATCTTTGTCTTAATTCTAGGAGGAGAGCAATATACCCTTAGGCAGACATACCCCCCCATCCAACATTAAGGCAGTGAAATGACAGTATTGGGATAATAAGGTTCTGTCTCTAAAATGCTGTGCTGTGCTTTGTTACCAGAGATTTGCGCCCTGACCTTCTAAAGAAGCTGCTGTTTTCAACTCAGCTTTCATTTTTTTCTGAGGTTGTCACTTTTGCCATCTGCTAGATGTATCTTCTGGGGGAGAAGGAGCTGCATGCACAAAAACTTTCAAGGAAGCATTATTGCATAATTTGCTTGAGGTCAAAGCCAATATTCTGGAAGTTGGTTCATCATTTATTGTGAGGTGGCAGATCTTAGAGGACTTTATAAACACGTTGTGCTTTTGAAGTATATTCACAACAGGATTGAAAGTGGCAGAATGTGGCAAGTCATATTTACGTCTCAATGAGAATTATTAACCTGCCTAAAGTACAATGATAGACTAAGGCTTTTTTGTCAGCTCTACTTACCCTTGGACTTCAGTGTCTGAAAGACATTTTAGGGAATCAAAGAAGTAAATGGAAAATATCTTTGTGTTGCCCAAATCATAAACATAAAATTTATCTCCCCTGCAAAATAGGAGAAAATAAATACCCCCATCTTTCTGCTGCTGCTTTTAAAAGGATAAGTGAAGAACCAAAGAGATTTTTTATACTCTAGTTAAGTACCTTCTAAAAGAAATATATACCTCTCTGTTGCACTCCAATTTAGTTTATTTACTTTACCTTCAGATGTAGATATATTCTAGAATTGATGCTGAGAATTAAATATTTTATATTGTGTTCTTAAATCCTTAGTCAAATATGAGCTCTTTAGAGAAAAGTGATTTAGGCAGAACTTTACTCTAATAGATGAGAACAGACTCTAAGAGGAATATGAAGTAGATTTCAAGCCTCATTTTCTTCTAAAGTCTGATTGGATTCTGCTTGTGATTAGGGAGTTACGGGGAAGCCAGGGAGGTGAATTAGTTCCTTCAGGCTTCTGTTGTGCAAACTATTATTCTAGTGCACATCTCGATACAGCAGAAGGCTGAATGAGTTTTCTTTTTTTTTTTTTTTCATATTCTTCTTCTTCAAAAGGTAAACTGCCTAATCTTTTGAACAGGTAGAAGAATACGAAAAATAAACAGATATTTAAATTGACTATTTTAAGGAATAACTAAGATAAAACACATAAAAGTTCTTAACATAATAATGATCAATAAAAATAAACCTCTTATTCACTCATTCAACAAATACTTACTGCATATTTACCATGTGCGCCTAAGTAAAACTAATGTAGTTCATTCCCTATGAGGCCACTGTTTGTGATGCAGTGTTATAACTGTGTCAGCAGAAAGAAGGTCAGTGTGCCCTGGGACCACAGGAAAAGCCTGCGACCTAAACCCAACTGGTGAGCGACTCAAGCTTTGTAGGACAGATAATGCTTGAGCTGAGTTTAGATGAATGGGGACCGGGGGTTATGGGGGGAGGGGAAGGCATGGAAATGGAAAGGACTTGGTTATATTCAGAATACTATAAGAAGAGGAAGAGAAGAGGAATGGAGGAAGATGAGAAAAGAAGAAAGCAGGAGCAGATCATAAAGGGCTTTTGTGGGCAGGGCAAAGAAGGTTGAACATTATTCAAAAGCTAAGGAATACCACTGTGTCCAGCATTTTGTGAGATAGGATATGAAAAATGAGTTATTCATGGATTTGGTTCTCAAAAAACTCTGATAAAAGTAATAAAAAGTTAAGAGTAAAAATTATGAAACAGGATGGCCAATAAAAGGTAATACATGAGGGCATCATACTAAATTGTGTGGCATGGAATTTCCACGCCTGCATGAGCATCCATCAAGAGCCTTCTCAACTCAGTGCTCTAGGAAGACTTCACAGTCCATTGGGATTGGCACAAGATATAAAAACCATGTGCCATCCCTAATCTGTAATACTGTAAAACGGACGTAATCTAAGTGGAAGAGCACAGTCTTAAATTGAAAGACCCCAGTAGAAAACTGAGTCTCCCACGTAGTTCCTTTTTTTTTTTTTTTTTTTTTTCATTTTAAATTCATTCCTTCATCTCACTATGTCTAACTACTTTGGGGACGTCTATGATGTGAGATGACAAAGATAAACCAGGAACAATTGCTGACCTCATGTTCTTGAAGGTGAAGCTGAGAGATAAGACAAATACACATACATTCCAAACACAAAGTAGGGAGTGGAAAGTTGCTTAAGAAGAGGTATAACCACCTGCTCTGGGACCTTAGAAATGGGACCAATTGCTTCCAGTTGTGAGGACTGGGTTGATGTGAGATCACTTCCTGGAGCAGGTGACAATTACTCCAGGCCCTGGGCCAGCAGAATTCAAGTAAGGAGTGGGAGAGCCAGCAAACAAAGCTGCAAGGTTTCTCAGCTCCATATACATATAGTGGAGTTGATTAGGGTGGCTTCTAGCTAGAAAACACCAGTGGGAAATGGGTTGAAAAGCAAGGTGGAATCCAATCGTGAAGCACCATAAATGTGTTATGCTAAATGAAGTTGCCCTTTATTCTCTAGGTGGTAGGGAGCCAATGAAAGTTTCTTTTCTCCCTCTGGCATTCCTTTGGCACTTAACATACACTGACATTCAATATCATTTTATATCTGTATATCCTGCTTCCCCACAAGATGGTAAATTCTGTGGTATCAAGGACCTAAGCATTACTTGTCCTGCAAGTAACAAGTATCCAGGATGGGTGGGGGCGGGATACAATTTTTATGTGTCAAACAATATCGGATGCTTTTACACAGGAAAACATTCTTCCCAACTGTCTGTCACAGTTTTGAAATAAGAAAACTAAAACCCAGAGGAATTAAGGAACCAGCCCAAGGTTGCACACCTAGTAAGTAAAGTCAGGAATCAAGCAGGTGTATCAGCTCCAAAACTTGTACTCTTTCCACTGTATTACAGTGTCTGATTGATTGAGTTACTCATTTCTTAAACACATATTTCCTGAATGCTTGTGTTTTTGCCTGGCTCTGTTCTAGGAACAGAGAATACAGGATGGCGGTGAACACAACGGAAAAACCCCTGCCTTCTGGAGCTTATACTCTAGTGAGGGAGTCAGACAATTAATAAATAAGCAAACAAAACAAATTCAGATGGTGATAAATGATGTGAAGAGAATAGGGTGATAGATGGGGAGTGCTGCAGAGTGTGGGTGGGGAGGAGTTTATTAGTGGTCAAAGGCAGACTCTTTTGAGGTGTAACACGTGAGCTGATTTCTGAATAACAAAGATGTAAAAATCATGGAGGGAAACATGAGAGCAAACACAAGACCCCCAAGGAAGAAATGAAATTGAGTTTGAAACTTTAGGGTAGGAGGATCGTAAAGGGGGACATGATGGCTGCAGTTTAGTGAGGGAGAAGGAAAGTGAAACAGAAAGTCAAGAGGAAACAAGTATTCATGAGACTTAAAATTATTTTGCCCCCTACAAAAGCTATAATATTTAGATATTAACCTAAGTCCTCAATGGTACACAAAAAGCAGAAGCACCCCAAGGGCAAAAGAGTACACATAGCCTGCCTTTCCCTACCTGCACCTCCCCTTTCCCAACATACATCTGTGAGTCTATTCGCTCTGAGGAAATATTTGTTTCCTGAGTCTAGGTTGCATGGACAGCACCCTGAAGTTATGGTTGTTTGGATACTGATGAACAGATTTTGAGATCAGAGACAACGTAGACTGAGAGGACTTTGGCCTCCTGACCCAAAGGAATGCTTATCTCCACTTGCTCTGAAATTTATACATGATGGGTTTTGAGGGGTGTTTTCTTTTGTTTTGTTTTGTTTTGTTTTTAGTAAAAGATACAGACTCTGCAAACAGCATTACCTAAAAATAAATAAAATTAAAAATGGCTCTGAAATCTTTATCACTGCCAATGCTCCGTGTATATGTCAGATGGAATAAAAATGCTTGCTATGGCCTCAGCAGAGCTTTAAGAAGCCTTTGACTAATGATATGCTTGGTGTAAAGATGGGAAATGACACCAGGCATCGGGGAGCTTGTGCTCCAGATTTCAAAGAAGTAGCCTGTGCAGGCTTTTAAAATCTCAGGGCAGCTGCAGAAAAGCACATCATGTTGAAATTCCTTCCACTTCAGGAGTTGGCCCTTTATATTATGTCTTGAGGTTGTAAATAATATTAGTAATTTGATAAGTAGTAAGTGATGACGAACCCACCTATTTCCTCCCCTCCTTGAGCAGTTGGCCTCTCAGCCTCTTAGGTACTTATTCACGCTGAGAAAAATGTATGTGTCAATCAAGGAAAAGAGGCTGTGAAGCAATCAACGTATTTCTTTGAGGTCTTAGGGTTTGCCTAATCTGGGAGGCACAGAGTCGACTGAAATCCAAAGTGTGCTCCAAGTTGCTTGTGAGTGCAGAATAAAGGCTTATAAAGGCAAAAACCAAGAGGTTATATAACTTGTTTTGACAGAATTATGATGGGTGCTGGTGGTATTTAAACTATCTAATGCATGATTGGTTATTTAGCAAACAGAATTTTCATGATCTCTGTTTCCATCCAAAGTAGAAGGATGAGTTTCAGGAGGTTGTGCAGTTGCAATTGACAAGAGTCAAATGTTGGGACGCCTGGGTGGCTCAGTTGGTTAAGCGGCTGCCTTCGGCTCAGGTCATGATCCCAAAGTCCTGGGATCGAGTCCCACATCGGGCTCCTTGCTCAGCAGGGAGCCTGCTTCTCCCACTGCCTCTGCCTGCCTCTCTGTCTGCCTGTGCTCACTCTCTCTGACAAAAAAAAAAAAAAAAGTCAAACGTTGATGGTGTTTTGAGAATTGAAACAGGAGACTTGCATGGGCCATACTTCCTCAATTTTGACTCTATTTTGAGTGATTTTCTTAGCAATGCCAACTTCATTTTGAGTCTTCTTTCACAGTGAGAATCCAGGGTGGTCTCAAGAAGCCTGCTAATACTGGCTAACACTTACTGTGTACTCAGTGTATCATAGGTTTATTGGCAATTTTGGAGACCTTATAGTGTACCACGTTAAGTTCTTTATGAGAATTATCTCGTACTTTTTACAACAGCAGTTCTTAATAAACATTTCAGTTTCAGGATCTCTTTCACTCAAAATTAATGATGACTTTTTTTTCTCTTAAACTCATTTTATTTGCTTACTTATTTACTTATTACTTTTTGAAAGGTGCATTTTGCTACCTATTTTTTAATTAACATACAATGTGTTATTTGTTTCAGGAGTACAGATCTGTGATTCATCAGTCTTACACAATTCACAGCGCTCACCATAGCACATACCCTCCTCAATGACCATCACCCAGCCACCCTGTCCCTCCCAACCCCCTCCCCTCCAGCAACCCTCAGTTTGTTTCCTGAGATTATGATGTCTTCTGTATTGTTTATATGCATTTTATCTTTCAATATGTATTAGATTAGAAACTAAAACTGAGAATTTAAAAAAATATGCATTAAGTAATTTACAAGTAATGATAATAAATCTATTACATGTAAACCTAAGTAGTTTTTTGTTAAAAATAGCTATGTTTATCAAAGCCAAAAGGATTTGCAAGAAGATTGACATTATTTTACATTTTTTGAATTTTTTTTTATATCTGGCTTAATCTAACATCTAAACTCTTTTATCTTCATCTGTGTTTAATCTATTATGCATGTTGCTTTAATTAAAGTAAATGAGGAAAATATGATTTTTTTCACAGATATGTGAATGGAAAAACGTGAAATGTTTGCATAGCCTTTTCAGATAATTGCAGATCTTTTCCTTTGACACTACACTAAAATTTGGCAAATGGTAATTTTTTAAAGGTTAATTAATATGTGAAATCTGAAACCATTTCAATGAACTTTTTGTACTGTCTTACACTAAAATTTATGCATCTATCTTATACTTTAAATGGACCATTTTGGGGGCGCCTGGGTGGCTCAGTGGGTTAAAGCCTCTGCCTTCGGCTCGGGTCATGATCCCAGGGTCCTGGGATCGAGCCCCACATCGGGCTCTCTGCTCCGTGGAGAGCCTGCTTCCTCCTCTCTCTCCCTGCCTGCCTCTCTTGCCTACTTGTAATCTGTCTGTCAAATAAATAAATAAAATCTTTAAAAAATAAATAAATAAAATAAAATAAATGGACCATTTTGAAAAATCCATACGTGGATTTGTAATGTCATATATTAGGTAATTGGAAAATATTTATACAGACCCTTGAAATGTTGACATATTTCATTATGCAATATCAAAAATCCTATTTGTTAATATTACCACCCATCTCATCAGAAAAGTCTTTAAGTCTTGGAAGGTTGTTATGCTCATAGTAACAGATGCAAGGTTTCCAAATTGTGACGTTAGCCTGAAAACTCAAATTTTACTATTGACAGCAAATGCCTTCAGATGTTTCCTTGAAAAAAAACAAATTCACTTCATTGGCTTTCAGAAAAGTTTTTGCCAAATACCCAAGACTAAATAATCATAGTTTACGTGTCGGTTATTCTTTCAAGTAAACATGATATTCAATGAAAACGTGGTCAGTTTAGCTTGCAACTTAATGATTGCAGAATCTCTTTTATCCTGAGAAAACCATATACAATATACAGTAGAGTGCAGTAGGCATGCCTCTCATTTCATCATGCAGGATATTTCAAACTTATGGACTCAAAAGTCAAGATTTTTAAAAATTAAATAATTAAATTACATAAAAATGATTAAATTAGTAATAATAACTTGCACTGTTTCATAGAAGATATTCTTAAATAAAACTAACTTTTTTTCATTGTGAGTGTATGGTTAATAAAAAATTCAATGATTACTAATAGACTTTGGTGCCACTGTCTTAATTTGTGCTAAGGCACCAAGAGTTTTACCCACCATTGCTTTTGCACCGTCTGTGCAAAGGTAAACACAATGAAAAGGGAAAATAATATTTTATTTTTACAAAAATACTTTTGATCTTTCATCTTTAGAGAATTGTTCAGGATGACAGCCAAGATAAGGTAGAGTTAGGATCTAAACATATCAGGAATGATTCTAGCGCTTGTTTTCTTAATCCATTCCAAGACAGTGATGCCAAATAGAGGATAGCAACTGTTTATTACCATTCCTCTTGGCCTAATCAAGATTGGTAGAGGTAGAAGTAGAGGTAGGGGTATGGGTTGAAGGCTTGTTTAGCCAGAGTCTCAGTTGGTTATTTCTAAGTTATCACTTCAAAGGAGATGGCAGTAGCAAGTTACTACTGCCAGGAAACACTAGAAATTATATATATATGACAACTCTAAAAATCAGTATTTTTAAAAAATCCTCGTGGCTCTGTAAAGAGTGAAAAGAAAAGATTGTTTTAGTCAACAGTTCTTGGTTTTCAAAGATTTGGAATAAAAAAAAGTAGAAGATGCAAAATGTTGATTGCGGAGAAAATGGGAAAATTGAACTTCTGAAATACAATGAATCAAAAGAAGTGGTGTAGAAACCGATCATTCTTGGCATTTTGCAATATCCTGGAAAATAGGAAATGAAATTAACTAGGATAGATGCAATAGGGATAAAAATAAAAGGCTGAAAATTAGAGGTACTCAAGAGATAGAATCAACAGAACTTGGCACATAATTGTTCACAATGTCCAGGAAGAGAAGAGCCAAAGACAAATTTGAAATATTGTGCCACACCGACACTGTTCTTGAATATATGGCAAATCTCCCCAACTATACCATAAGCTCCTTGAAAACAAGGAACATATCTCTTTTTGGTGTTTTATTAGCACAATTTGACACAATGTTGAGCACATTGTAAGTACTCAAACAAATGCAGAATTAGGCAACTCAACCTTTAGACCTCTTACATTAAAACCAAATAACCCCCTTCATCTGACCTTTCCTTATCAGCTTAGTCACAAAAATTACTTCCAGTATTCTTCCATTAAGTTTAACTCAGCAAACATTTATTGAGTAGTTGCTGTCACTAGGAATTGGATGGAGAGCTAGAAATATAGATGCAAATAAAGTGTGGCCCCTGTCCTCCAGATGCTAAGACTCTAACGGAAGAGAGACACATATATAAATAGCTTTATGGTCTTACTCACATTATGAATGAAGTCATGTGGAATCACAGAGGAAAGGGCAATCACATCTCCCTGAAGCAACTGGAGAAAATGTGAGATAGCATTTGAGATGAATTTTGATGTGTGAATGGCAATTCAACAAGAGAAGAAGAGAAGAAGTATTCTAGGCAGAGGAAGCGGGTCAGTTTAGTTTGTGCAAAAATTTATTCAATTCTTTTCACATATAGGTGCTACATGATTCTGGCATAGGAAATGAATAACTCAGTTTTGATACTTTTGAGTTGATGCTCACAGTAGAGCAGGGAAGATAAACATGTAAACAAGTACAATAAAATGTGCTGTGTGTAATAATAAAATTGTTACCCAGGCTCAGAATAATACAGAGGAGGACGAAGAGGAAAGTGAGGACCTACTTTAAGGCATTTTTCTTTACATGCTGCTGAGGGATATATAATGCTATACAGAAGAATGTTGTCAGCAGCTTTTTAAAAACAACAACAACACACAGTTACCCTAGGATCTTATCTGTGGTTTGTGGTTTTATTTTCCTTAGTCACTATGCCAACCTGAGTGACTTCCATGGAATATGCCTCACAAGGTGCCAACTACAGGGAACATAACTGACCAAGAGCCCATATACATATATTTCAACTTAATAATTCTCCAACATTGAAAAATGATATTTTACTTAGGAAAATTTGATTTCTGACTTCAGTAAGGAGGGGAGAACAATCTTCCAACTTTAGACCCCCATTCTAGAATGGCAACCATTCATAAGAGCTAAAGAATCTCTTTTCCCTTTAGATAAGATATATGTGCTCAATCCCCACTTCTTCTTATTTTATTTCCTGAACAAAGATCATTCGCCATTTAATCACGCTCTGGCTCTGTCATTTTGCTTTTCCTGGGGCCACATATACCCTCCTGTACATTTTGTCAGCCTTCATAGCTATTTGCATTTGAGATCTGTTATTCTGAGCATATTTGACTTCATTCCATGAATGTGAATGAAATGAATTAGTGCCGGACTCCCGAAGAACAAGGAGGAAAACTAATGAAATTCTAAGCTGGGGCAGTGATGACAGAAGTCAAGAGGAGCTGGATGGATCTGAAAATATTTTAGGGGTAGAATCAACAAGACACATGCTTAATAAAGTATAAGGACGGATGAGCAGGCAGGAATCAAGGGTAAGTCTCAGATTCCTTGATAGGGTAACAGAGTACCTCATGAGCTTCTCCATTTCGTTCTTAGTTTTCATACACAACATGTTCTGGAAGTTTTCAGAAAACACAAGAAGAAATGTCATTGGAAATACATGGCATAATAGGGATACAAGAGAGGGACTCCATTGTTACCAACTTACATTGGAAAAATATGATCAAGAAGTTGAGAAACAATGTTGGGAGCTGTTGAGAAATGTATATTGGCTTCTAATGGCATTTCGGTTAAATATGACTGCAGGGCACAAGAGAGAGGTTACTTGGTAGTTTTGTAGTTGAACGTCACTGACAACATCCTAAATCAGATCTTGGGAATTCATAGTTCAAATATTGTATTTGATCCCAAATTACTCTCCTTGATTTCTGACTCATTCCACTAAGCCTATTTTTGCTTTGGCTGCACGCTGTCCTCAAATTAGTCATGGTAAAATATCACATTTATCCTGTCATTCCTTATTACAAAAACCTGGTTTCTCCAGGAAAGCCCATACTCCTGGGTCTGGCCTTCAGAAAACATGAGGGCATGTACCTTCAGAGCTGTTGGAAATAACGGTACCTGGCACGTATTCCTCATCCTCTTGCAGTTACCACCATTATTTTCTTGCCAGTATCTTTTTTTAAAGTATCTTATTTATCTGATTGAAAGGGGGAGGGGGATAGGAGAGTGGGAAGTAGGCTCCCTACTGAGCAGGGATCCTGTTGCAGGGCTCAGGCACAGGATGCTGGGATCATGACCTGAGCAGAAGGCAGACAAGTAACTGAATGAGCCCCCCAGGCGCCCTCTTGCCTGTACCTTAATTATCATTAAAAAGGGAGTTGTAAGGTCTGTACAGCACCTGACACATAGAAAGCAATCCCTGAGTGTTAGCAATTACCATTATTCTTTCTCAAGACCTCAGTATTTTTTTTTTCTGCCACTCCAGTGATACTGGTAGATTTCTCAAACTTACAACTTGATTTACCTCTTGTCAACTGGTTTTTCCACCCATATCACAGTCTTTACATCTCATATAGAGATGACATAGGACATCTCTGCCCAGGTAGGCACCATCTTTGATTCTTTTCTTTCCTTGAGAATTCTAGCCATCAGTAAATCCTGTCAATTCCACCTCCAAATCATGTCTCAAATCATGGCACCCCCATTGCTCCCAGCCTATCCAGCCACCATCAGTTTCTGACCTGGCCGTTCCAGCTGGTCTTCCTGTCCCTATCTTTGCTCTCTCCAATGTTCTTAAAAAGCAACTAGTGTAATCTTCAACTAAATCAGACCAGATTACTCTCCTGTTTTAAATCTTCGTGACCCACAAACCTTACACCACCAGTGTCTGACCCCTACTACCGTCTCTAACCTCATCTCCCTTCCTTACTTAGTCTACCGCTCTTTTGGATTCATTTTATTCCTTGAACAAGTCCAATCGCTTTCTTCTTCTTAGGACTTGGTACATCTTGTGCCTCTACTTGTAACTCTTTTAACTGCCATACTGCTTCACATTCTACCCCTCTTCTTATCTCTGCCCCTAACCTTATCTTTGCCCACTTTCACTGAACATTTTTGACCATCTTACCTTCTCTCTTTTTGTTACCATCTTCCAAGGAGACTTCAGTGTCAGCCACAAAGGACTCTGACTTGATCATCATTTTAATGCATTCGTGTAACCTTTACTATACTCCCGTGACTATCAGTGAGTACCACTTCATCCCTGAAATCCTGAGCCCAGAAATCCCAGTGTCCACAGCCTGCTGGTCCCTCTTCCATCCTCTGTTCTCCATGAATCTCTACTTTGACCTTGTCATGATCTCAATCTTTTTACCCACTTCTGTTCTTCCAGGCTGAGCATATACCTGGCTTCTCTTCCTTTTCTATTCTTTCTGATTTGCATTCCTCATTTCTTTGAGAGTTAGCCACATTTGATTTTCAAACTTCAGCCCTAAAGCAACCATACCTTTCCTTCTCATTGTTCACGATTACGAAGCGCTGTGGGAGAAAATCCCATAACCATGCTGATGATGGCCCATCTCAGTGCTGCTCAGCAGACCTCTACTAATTCTAATGTGTCACTCTTGCCTCACAGGTGCAATTCCAATCCTTTACTGCTTTACGTAGGTCTACAAATTCATTCTAGACTTCCCTTTGGTGTCCTGACATCTAAATGTGTAAGGCAAAGACACTGTCGGTTAAGAACTCCTCCAGCTTTTTTCTCCTGTACCTTAAAATGACCCTGTAACTTCTTCTGCCTTAAAATAACACTTTATAGTAATTTGATCATTCTTATCCCAAATAGAAAAGTATCCTCCTTCCCACCTAAGGCTGAGTTATGCTATCTTAGAAAAACAAACTGCCATTTGTTCTTTTGTTAAACGTGTTTTGTAAGTATAATGTGTGTGTGTGTGTGTGTGTGTGTGTGTGTGTTTATAGGGAGACATATTTATAAGGAAATTTAAAGATGGACTTGCTTAAAATGACAAAAATAAAAAGATCTATAATTCTTGGGACGCCTGGGTGGCTCAGTTGGTTAAGCGGCTGCCTTCGGCTGAGGTCATGATCCCAGCGTTCTGGGATCGAGTCCCACATTGGGCTCCTTGCTCCGCGGGGAGCCTGCTTCTCCCTCTGCCACTCTGTCTGCCTGTGCTCGCTCGCTCTCTCTCTCTCTGACAAATAAATAAATAAAATCTTAAAAAGAAAAAAGGATCTATAATTCTGATATCCATTGAAAGCAACTTTAGTATATTGGTGAATATACTTTCAAACTTTTCTATGTATATATATTATAAAATGTAAATCTTACATTGTATTCTCCTTTCTTTACCTAAATATGTATTGTAAGGATATATTCATCTCATAATACCATCGTATTCCTTCGTGTGGTTATACCACATGTACTTAACCAATATGTACAGTCGGGGCTCAGAAATCCGGACTCTAGACCCTATTCTCACTCCTCTTTCTTCAGGACTTTTCTTCCCATGGACTCCCTTTCTCTTTTGTACCTTCATTCTGCCTTTCCAGGAGCTTCTTTCCCTTGGCCCACAGACATGCCTGAGTCCTCTCCCTGCCACACTCTAAAATCTTTCCCCTACTCCTGCCTCCTCTTCATCAGACATTACCATGTGTGTCTCCTAAGAATAAAACTGTTTCACAAAACAGTAATCTACCTTTACACTATCACCCTTTTACTTATCATGAGTTCTTTGGCCTATTGTAAACTAGCATTCTCTTTCCTGCTGTTTATTGAAACTGCTTCCTCTCCACAGCCCCCCAAACCCTGAAAACACTTTCCTCCAGTTACCAGTCCCCAAACACAGACCTCCTGGTGACTCCTCAGCAGCAAATCCTAAATGCGACTTCTGGAACTTCTAAGTAAGTGGAAATAGGCATCCCTTATCCCTAGACTAAGAATGTTATTCAAAAATACATGGATTGTTGGATAACGTCTTAAAACATTTCTAGGGGGAAAATTTTTATGAAGATAACTGCAAGCAAGAGTAGTTAGAAATGTCTGAATTATATTCATATCTTTATACTATAATAATAGGCCTATGGCTATTCATCTTTTGATACTGCAGTATGTTATAGAATGTGGATGTGAGAAAGACTTTGAATGATTTTCAACAAGTAATGTCTATGAAAAAAGACATCTTTTTATTCTTTGTGCCATTCCAGATTTACTTCCTAAAATAAAATATCTTCCAAGACAATTTAGAAGATTATTTGCTAACCAATGGACCTATCAAGTGACATTTTTCTCCTGCCACATAGCTGGAGGATTCCTTTAATTTGCTGTTGTCTGTTTTAGCCTTTTTTGATAACTTCCTTCTATCTACTTATCTTGTTCACTATCCTGTGTGTTAATCACTAGTCAAATTTTCACTAGTAATTTTCAATCTGGGGGTATATCAGAAACTTACAGATCAGAGACTGAGGCATGATGATATATCTGAAAACAATATGCATATAATTTTGCAGTATAAGTGATACTAAATAAAAATTAATATCATTGCTGGAGCAGCTGTGCAGGAAATAGACCTATATATTGATGATTCTTGGCAGAGAGTTAAAGGAGCACATAGTTCCTCCTGGAATGAGGGAGGTATATAGGACTCCTGGAGTCCGTAACAGGATATATAAAATTTTGATATTACTCAAAACAGGACATGACTGTTAAAATTTAGAAGAGTTTATCTAGCCTTTATTTATCTAACAATGTTTGGGACTGCCAATCTAAACATCCCTTTCCCCACATTCAGAATTTTTAACTAAATTACCTTTTTTTTTTTTTAAGATTTTATTTATTCATTTGACACAGAGAGAGAGAGAGAGAGTGACAGAGAGAACACAAGCAGGGGCAGTGGGAGAGGGAGGTTTGAACCCAGGACCTTGGGATCATGATCTGAGCCAAAGGCAGACACTTAACCTAATGCTACTGTGAGATAGATATTATCTACATATTACAGATGAAGAAACTGGACTCAAAGATGAAAACTTAGCCAATGTCAAATAGCTAATAAGTGCAAAGCTGATACTCAAAACCAGATCTGAACGGCCCAAATCCATGCTTTTCCATCAGAAATTTTCTAGGGGGCCCAGGTGGCTCAGTCATGTAAACATCAAACTCTCTCTCAGCTCAGGTCTTCATCTCAGGGTTGTGAGTTCAAACCCTGCCCCCCCCCAACAAAAAGTAAAAAGAATTTGTTTTGAATATTTTCAGATACTGATAGAAGTAGTTTAGACTCTTCTCAAAAATCCAAAATACTGGTTTGTTAGTATGATCATTTTTATTATGTATCCACCATCAAGTTATTTTTTTTCAACCCAGGAAAGGCAATGTGATATAATGAAAGGAAAATAATATTTGGAGCCAAACGAATTTGATTTGAATCTGAAATCCACTGTTCACTTGTTTTCTGTGTTAAACTGCTACTTCACTCTTCACAGCCTTGGGGTTTTTCATTTGTTTGTTGTTTGTTTTTTAACGTATAAAAAGGAGGAAATAATATCTACTGAATGGGGAATTAAAAAATATTTAGGTCATGTTTAGTTCAGAATAAATATGCAATAAATGTTAGTGTTCTTGAGAAAATTTTTAGTATTTTGATATTTTTTGTGTTTTATTAAGTACTTTATAATTTTTTTAAAAAGTCTCCCTCTTAGTTTGAATTATTAAACATTTTTACTCTTACTAATTAGTGATTAATAATTTTCTCATTAAAAATAAGTCATTTGCTTTTAATATCTTCAGTGGTGATCATACTGTAATTAAAATTCCATATACTTTTTTTCTCTCACATTTACATAATGAGCATTTCCTGTCATCATTATCACTACAATTTTAATGGCTCCAAAATAGTCCCACATTCAGATAGATGTACCACAGTGTCTTTAACCATTTCTCCATCATTTGAATGTTTATTTCCAGTTATGAGTTGTACTTTCAATTTTCTGTTTTGTTTCTGTTTTTAACATTAAAACATAATACTGTGATAAAGCCTTGAACACAAATCTTTGTACATATCTCTGAATATTTCTTCACAATAAATTCTTAGAATTGAATTACTAGATTAAACAATACTTTAAAATAAGAACTTCTAGGGGCGCCTGGGTGGCTCAGTGGGTTAAAGCCTCTGCCTTCGGCTCAGGTGATGATCTCAGGGTCCTGGGATCGAGCCCCACATCGGGCTCTCTGCTCAGCAGGGATCCTGCTTCCCTCTCTCTCTCTGCCTGCCTCTCTGACTACTTGTAATCTCTCTCAAATAAATAAATAAAATCTTTTTTAAAAATTCTATACATGCTTATGGTTATGATATTTTGTCTTCTTTTGTGACCCTATTTTGGGGGTAATTTTCTTTTCTTCTTTTAAGATTTTTAAGATTTTATTTATTTATTTGACAGGCAGAGATCACAAGTAGGCAGAGAGGCAGGCAGAGAGAGAGGAGGAAGCAGGCTCCCTGCTGAGCAGAGAGCCTGATGCGGGGCTCAATCCCAGGACCCCTGGGATCATGACCTGAGCTGAAGGCAGAGGCTTTAACCCACTGAGCCACCCAGGCGCCCTGGGGGTAATTTTCATTTAGAGAAACACTTTGAATGAAAGAGGAACTTTTCTCAGAATATTATACTTATATTTGCAACCATCACTTAAATGGTAAAGTGTCTTTCCTTTCAGTTGATTCTTTTTCTGAGAAGAGATGGAATATAGTACACGAAAGAGGAAGTGCCCTTTGGCTAGGCAGCAGACTTGTGCTCTTGGGGGAGAATCAGCAAATGTGGAGGATTAGGAACCAGGAGAAAGAATGGTTCATGCCAGCCACATTCGTCAGTCATGGAATGTGCCCAGCTGCAGGGCAACCGCAGCTACCCAGAGCCCTGTACAGGGACTGCCCTCACAAGCGTGGCACCTCACAGTTGCCATTGACTGGGTCAAGTATCAACACTCGGTTAATTAGCCACAATTCTCAGGATCTAAGGGTGTCAGCCAGGGGTCTGCCTGTTCACATGGAGAGATCGCCGCTTGGAACTGAGAGGTTCTGGGGTCTGGCCCTGCAGCTGGCTGGCTCCGCAATGACTGTCAGGGGACTGGAGTGACTCAGCCGTGGAGAACAGCAGGCAGTAATTTCACTGTTGCTTGTTATCTGTCCCTCTCTCCACTGAATGCTGCTGGCTGGTAGCAAGGGCCTGAAAGGGACGGCTGGGAGAGAACAACAACAAGGAGAGACAGGAAAACACTTTAAATAACGTCCTTAGCTGAAGTCACGTGAACATCCTCTAAAGAATCATGGTGACCGGCCAGGCCCAGCTGGTTTTAAATGAAACACAAAATTTGCTTTTGGAAATCCTTGAGACTGGAAACACAGGTCCAGTTACACTCTGCCTCTACCTACCACTGTTCATTATGGATTTCCTGATCCATTCTTTCTTTCTCCTCAGAGTAGATTTGAGGGTAGGAGAATGTGTATTAAGATCCAAAGGCCACCAGATCTCCTTATCAGGGTCAATTCTGAAAACAGTACTAGCTGCTAGATTGTCATCAAAACCATCACTTCAAAGATCTGTTGATTCACAGAATAAGCTTTAAAAATGCAATGGTGATCTACTTCTACCGCTACACATCCCTTTTTCTTTGTTTGTAACAATAGGTTTCCTACAAATCTAGCCAAAGATCCAGAAGAATCCTTTAAAGTTGTGCAGTTTAACCTCCCCATAAATGCTCAGGTCCCTCGTGTCCAGCAACTAAGCAGCTGCTCTATAAGTGAATGGTCCTCCTTCCTTTCCAGAGCGGCCTATCCCCCCAGTTTGGACAGTTTTGTCTCATCATTCATCCTACAACTAAGCCACAATTCGAATACCTGAGCTTTCCATTTTTATTCTTGCAGAACACAGAAGAAAATGGCTTCTACTTGTATATTATATTTCTGAACACATTGTGGACTTTTACTGTGTCCTTTCTGTGTCTTCCCTTTAGATCGTGAATATTCTCAGTAGGTTTGTTTGTTCATTCATTCGTCAGTTATTTACTGAACAGTACTGTGTGCCAGAGAAAGTACCAAGAACAAAGATGAATACTACACAGTTTCCTTACTTTAAAGGAAAGAGAGACTCAGAAATATATAAACTCAAAATAGCACAGTGCATGGCATAGATAAACACAGAAATCTTTCAAAACTTGAGAGGACTGAATTACCCAGAGAAATGGAGTTGCGATCTTTTAATATTTTCTGTAGCACATGCCTTCTGAGCCTTATCTTGGATAATAGGTAGAAGTGGACCAGGCAAAGGGATGGTCGAAAGTTTCTGGTAGAAAAAGCAGCATGAGCCAAGGCCAAGAGACAAGTCATGGTGTCAGCTGTGCAGGAAAGAGCCAGCAGCTCAGCTGAGTACTCCTGAGGGTAAAAGTGCAAAACTAGAAATGAAGAGGATAAGGGTAAGAGCTAGAGAGTGAATGTGTTTCACAAATGGCAAAGTTTTGAGTGCCCTCTCCAAAAATACTGATATTGTCAGGAGAAAGCATTTGTGTACTTCCCAGCCTGTGCTTGCCTCTTTGCCTACCCCCTTACGCAGGAAATGATTATCTCCGAGGGGCCAACTCTAGTAAGACCAGTATACTCCAAATGATGTTCATGGAACTAGACCCAAATTACAATGAGGATACTCATATTCCCATTCTTTCCTTCCGAAACCCCTAAATCATAGAGAAACTGCCTTGTAAGTCACCTAAATGCTGTCCTGACAATGTAGTTGATGTTGCAGTGAAAATGTATTGATTACCAGATGCCCGATATCACCGCCTTTTCCACTCTTCCTTGGATTCCGTGAAGGAAGAAATCATCTGGTCTTGTTCCCTGTAGCCTTACCCTTAGTAGCTACTCAGCCATACCGATAGAGTCATCTGGGGTCAGTAGGTACTTAAAGCCAAGAATAGGTTCACTTGCACTTGCACTTGGTAAATATTTATCTCATCCAGTTCATTTTCCTTTCTTAACTCAGGACTTCCTGTCTATGTCTTGGACCTGGCATACCCTTTCTCACCTCAGGGATTTTACATGTGTTCTTCCTTTGACTGGAATATTCTGTCTGCCTCCCCATTCCCATCCTGACCCTCTTAAGAGTAACTAACTGCTTTTCGCCTTCTGGAAAAGTCCCTACGCTTCCTTCCTCCGTCGGCCACTCTTACACACTGTACTTTCTCTTCTTGTGCCGCATCAACTGACATATTCCCTGCTGTATTTCCCAGAACTTAGTCCAGTGCCAGGCACAGCGCTGGTGTGTAACAAATATTAAATAAGTTTATGATTGCATGACTGCTACTGAGTAATATCTCTGTTCAGTGAACATTGCATTTTTTCAAAGAAAAACAGAATTAGAGAAATGTCAGAAGTATAAAGACATGGGATTTTAGTTGTTATGGTTGAATTATTAATTTCAGCTTTTCAACATAAACGTACAATTGTGAAATCAGTCTTCTGGAATTTTTATTATTCAGTCAATAAAAATTGCTAAACGTTACTGTGCATTTGCAGTGATAGAACTGTCAAGTTATAGCTGATCTTATCTTGACACTGAACTTTTCTGACAGTGTCTTAATTAATTTTTCTGGATTAGCTACTAAATTCTTAGTCTTCATTTCTTTTTATCCAAGAGCAGGAATTAATCAAGTAGTTGTAAATTTAGTAAGCTATCTTGGTTGTAGTGAAATTAAATATCCAGTGATAGAGGACTGGTTAAATCAATGATAGGATACGACCTTGATGAAATATTATTTAGTCTTTTTAAATGGATAATTATAAACACTACCTAGGTGTATGGATATGGCTTAAATAAAATTTGATTTAGAAGAAACATCAGAACATAATATGGAAACATAATGTAGTCAGGGAGATATAAATTAAAGGAAAATATGTAAATAATAAATATGTTAAGTAAGATGGCTTGTGAATTTGGGGAAGACTTTTAATTATGTCTTAAATACAGATTTCAGAAGGTTGTATGTACATTGGATATCAATTACTGTAATCTGCATGAGTAAGTATGAAAGCTTTATTAGAATATAAACTATCAAATTTACATGCTGCAGTGGTAATACATTCCTTGTCAATATCTATTGCAAATTAAAATCTGTTTATTACTGAAAAATATCTCACATTTATTATAACTCTAGAAGGGAGAACTGCCTTCTGAAGCCAAAGCTTCTTGTTATATAGGAACACATTTATTTGATGCATAACAGTACTGGAAATAAAATTAAAACAGCCAAATTTCACTACTCTACCAAATCAATTTTCATGCAACTGGTTTCCTTCCATTTCTTTTTCCTACCTATGGATAATTTTTACAATTGACGCTAATGTTTTTGTATTTTTGTATATAACACAATTTATAAGCTTTATTTCCTACTTTGCAATGATCATTTTAATTGCTGTATAAAAGAGACTTTTCTTAAAAACAAAAATTTAAGGCCCTTTGAATAAGCAAAAATGTAAAGCCTCTTCAATTCTTGCAATGCAGAGACAAACTTGAGTGTTTTTCCTGACCTTCCTTTGTCTGCTGAGGGTGCATTTTACAGCTTTGCATGGAAGACTGTTATCACCTGATTTCCATTTGAGTAGTAAGATGATAACACGGAGTGCGAGAGGAGCTAGGTTTCGGTGACAGTCATATCATTTAATGTCTACTTATTGTTTCTCCAGGGGAATTCTGGCCTGGGATTCAGTATTGCTGGAGGGACAGATAATCCCCACATTGGAGATGACCCTGGCATATTTATTACGAAGATTATACCGGGTGGTGCTGCTGCAGAGGATGGCAGACTCAGGTAAAGCTCTGAAACGTTAGAATTATTTGGAAGGTAAATCTGCCACATCAATGAGACATGTTTATACCTTCGGAGAATAATAATTTTACAGAGCTCTGTACTTGAAAGAAATGGCTGTCAAAGCAAGCTTTCTGTAATGACTTCATAGATTTCTTCTTACTTAACTAAAATTCAACTAGTATTTACTTTGTGTTTGTTGATGGGCACCATGTTCAACATGCATCCTGGCTCTGTAAGGAGGGTATGCAGATAAATTTTTGTTCCATGTGGCCTTCATTCTGGTTGGAAGGAAGAACACCCAGAGCTGGTGAGCAAATAATAAAATGTATCAAAAAACACTGTACTGTAAGTAGAATTAACAAATAAGGCAATGGTATACATACTGTGGATATTCATAAACTCAGCGACCATTTATAAGGGCTTTCTCCAGGAGTTTGAACAGAATCTAAAAACTATTCCACAGGAGGATTCTATTCTGGGTTTTAAAAAATAATTAAGTTTTCACGAACCCCATAAATCTGAACAAGAACATGGAGGGAGAAAGGACCAAGTCATCCCAACAAGGAGAGAAACCAACTTCACGTGGCTGAGGACCATATGTGAGGTTAAGTACATAGACGGAGCTCAGCATAGAGTCGTAGCTGCTAGACCCAGGGCCCCCACTCTCGAGAGAACTGAAGATTGTTTGGGGAAACTAAGGGTTACACACATGGGACAATTAGCAAATAATATAAAATTGTCTCAGAGATCAAAGCACCCGCTACAAGGCATAGGAGATTGGAACAATTAGAAGAGATTTCCCTGGGGAAGAAAACATGTCCCAGTGTTCTTTAGGCCTTCCTCCATCCTGTGAATCCCCTCAGGCCACAGAGTTATATAGAGAAGCGAATCAGTAAATTCTGGCTGAGTGAATGAGTTTTTGAAGTAATTAATTAATTAATGGAGATGAAGGAGGAGGGTAAATTAATGAGTAAGAGGAGAGAGGGTTGCACAAGCAGAGCCCTCTAGGTAAGACTAACTAGCTTGCGTGGAGCCACAGTAGGGACTGTGAATTAAGTATCACAAATGCAAGCTTTGTAGCCTGTCCTCAGTCTGTTTTGGTTTTTTTTTTTTTTTTCCATTAAACCTAAGTAAACTAGTTTATTGTTTTTCTTACAAAGCAGTCAAGGACACTTTTGTTCCCTAGCTACTGTTCTGATGCAGTGATTTCTTAGGACAGCTTGTGCAAGAGAAGCACGGATTTTCCTCCCCCCCAGGTTTTTTTGCATCTCCCATCAACATGAAAAACAGGAGGGACACTCCCACAGGAAACCCCTGCTTTTCGACAATAGAATTTTCAAACTGAATTGATGAGATTAATTTCTGAGTGAGGAAATATCTGTGCTACAAGAGTGAACAATTTGAAACAGATACTGTGTAATTCTTGAGTCACAGTGGGGACTGGGTTTGCTAATATTGAACGCTGGAGAAGCACCATTTTCAAAATTTAGAAACAGAGTTGTTGGAAGACAGCTCTGAAATCGGTGGTCCACAACGGATCTCCACAGCTCACACCACTCTGCCTAGAAGCAGGGGAACTTTCCTCTCTTAGCCGAATTCTGGGTCCTTATTTGGGATAGAATAGCCTTTATGTTAAACATGCTTGGCCTACAGTTAGAAATGAAAAGCAGCCATACTGCCATTGTTTGCTTGCAAATCTAGGTGGCGGGTCTCATGCCTGTGGAGGTTAAAGGAAGTTCTGCTAGAAGCATCATTCAGTAGTTGGAAAGAGAATAATCATAATGCTAGCTAAAACTTATTGAGCTTTTTTTTTTAAGATTTTATTTATTAATTTGACAGAGAGAGAGCACAATTAGGCAGAGCGGCAGGCAGAGGGAGAGGGAGAAGCGGGCTCTCTGCTGAGCAGGGAGCCCAATGCGGGGCTCGATCCCAGGACCCTGATATCATGACCTGAGCCGAAGGCAGCCGCTTAACCAACTGAGTCACCCAGGCGGCCAAAAACTTATTGACCTTTTTACACCTATGGGACATTGTGTTAAAATAGATAGAAATAGAGATGTGCATAAACACATACAGTCTTCTAGATACAACATCCAATGAGGTAGATAGTAGGAACTGAGTCCTACCACGACCACATGAGCTTAGAAGTCCGAAGCCTCCAGATAGATAAGACTGTTGCTCAGCTAACATCTGGATTTTAGCCTCTAAGAACCTAAGCAGAGATTCCAGCCACACTGGACCAGACTTCTGACCTATGAAACAGTGAGCTAATAAATGGGTGTTATTTTAAGCTGCTCAATTGGTGGTAATTTTCTAAGGAGCAATAGAACCCTAGCACACACCTCATTCTAGGAATACCAAGTTCATTGTAAAAAGCCTTCCTGCATGAGGTCCATCATATATAAAGTGACTGTGCAGGCTTAAGACACAGATGAAATGAGAGGCGGTTCTCTCCCTGATGAAATTAGACTCCAGAGTGAGCTCAGGTCTCAGGAGTTGCCCCAGATGAGAGATGTAAGACAAAGAAAATACTCTTTGGAGTTAGAGGACCTGGATTTCTAGCTGTGTGGCCTTGGGACTCTTTATAAGCTCTCTGTGCTCCAGTTCCCTCACTGGTTAAATTGGAGATAGGAGCATAGATCTCAGGAAGCTATGGTAAGGATTAAATGAAATGGTAAGCCTGAAAGAACTATTTAGAATTCCAAGCCCTCCCCACAGCTCATTCTGCCAAGCCAGCCATGTAACAGCATGCGGAACTTGAGCCATAAGTCTGTGACAGCCAGGAAGGGACCCTGGGGGTAGAATTCTAAAATAACTCCCAGTGACCACACCCTTTATGGTCTCTTCCCCTTGAGTGTGGGAAGTGTGAGTATGACTAGCTATCACTTTCCTGATAATATTGCTTTATATGGCAGAAGCGATTTCACAAATGTAATTTGGGTCCTTAATCCGTTGACTTGGAGTTAATCAGAAGACAGAGTGTATTGTGTCAGCCTGACCTAATCCAGTGAGTACTTTAAAACCCAAGAGATGTTCCTGCTGACCCAGACAGAGCAAACTTCATGTTGGGAGAGGCTCTACGGAGAAGGCCCTGTGGCGGGCACCTGAAGGCAGCTTCTGGGGGCTGAGAGTGGTTCCCGCCTATGGCTAGTGAGATATGGAAGATTGCAGTGATACAGCTAAATTCTGGCAATAGCCACCTGACCTTGGAAAAGGACCCCATGCTCCTGAAAGGAAGCTGAAAAACCAAGCAAACAAACAAAGCAAACCTTGACACCCTGCTTGCAGTCTTGTGGGACCCAGACTGAGGAACTCCGCTAAGCTGTACTTGGACCCCGGACCCACTACAACTCTGAGATGAAAAATGTATGTTGTTTAGAACTTTAAAATTTGTGGTAGTTTATCACTCAACCATAGAAAATGAATATGAACACTGTGGAATTCTGACTCAGAAACTCCCTCCTGGCTGGGTCCATTGCAGGCCTCTGCGGGGGGACCACACTCTAAACCTCGGAAACACTGAGCAGGCCTCACGGGTTGTCCCAGGCCCTTCACGCACCTGGAGGCAAGAGGCAAAAAGCACAATGAAAAGGAAGGGATGGCAGGGTAGAAATCAGTGCCCTGAGGGGAGAGAGAGCAGCAATCTGTTTACTCTGATGGCCGGTGATGTGTGTCTAAGCTAGAGTGAGAGCAAGAGCCAGAACTATAAAGAAAATGGGGAATGAGGGCTAAGTTAAGAGCAGTACAAGAAAGTACATAATGGTTTAGATTAATTTCTCCGGACAGTGACCTTTTCCCTATGCAACCTCTTTTTAAATATAACTTACTGTGTCTATGTGTCTGGGGATGATAGATGTCCTTTGTGGAGAAGAGTAGACAAAAACTAAACAAAATACAACACAGTTATTTTTACACTACTCAGAGTCAATCACTATTAACATATTTTGTGCATTTATTTCTAGGCTTTTGTTGCTATTTTTTGAAATTCTGTTTAGATCATGCTCTATACATTTAGCATTAACTTAACTTCTCATAACCTTATTAAATAAACCTTTCCCTAGATAATTTTTTTTAAATCCTCTACAAGTGTTTTGTTGTTTAATAATATATTTACCACTTACATTGTTAAGAGTTTATTTTCAGTTTCTCAGCATTTTAAATAACTGGCAATCTTTTAGAAGACATTGTTGACCTCGATTTTCATAATTTCCTTAGAATACATTTCTGGTAGTCAAATTTGAGGACCAAAAAGTAAGAACAAGTTAAAGAGTTTTGATACATACTGCTAACTTTCTTTCCAGAGAGATTGTACTAAATTTTACTTCTACCAGCAATATTGGAGAAGGCTTATTTTATGATATGCTCTCAGAATCTCATGCACTTACACATATATAATTTGGGGCTGATTACCAAGGTAAACAAGGGTGTATTTCCTTGCTTTACTTTGCATTTGTTTGACAGTTAACAATAAGATTGAACTTTTCAAAAATGTTACAATTTATTTGTATTTTTTCTTTTGGAAGTAGTCATTAAGATTTGATAACATTACCTATCTTTAAAATAAGAACGTTTTGGAAAGAACATGAGGTTTTCTTCCAGAGCAAAACAGATACATCTCCTTGCTTTGAGGAGTGATTTTTATTTCTACTTTTGTTTCTGAACCATAAAAATGCCCTTTGTGTGGCTTCAAGTCCCTGGATTGCTGCGGACCAATATTGATCTGTCATCCTGGGGAAGAACTATCACATGACAGTCTCCGTTTGGCGATGCAGCAATGACATTTTACACAACAGTGCATTTATTAAACCCATCCACAGCACAAAAGCAGCATGTAGTAGCAGGCAAAAAAGATGGCTGCTTGCCAGTTTCCTGACAAGTGACACAATTTAATCTCTCAGCCCTCAGCACAATAACTTCTATTCCTAGACAAGATGAAAGAATAAAAAAAAAAAGTTTTCTTTAAATCCATTGCTTCATTTGTTCCTTCCATGTCTCTTTATGGGTAAGACTGGCTTTGTCCTTATAAAATCCAAGACAGCATACATGTTGATTTTAAGCAAGAATAATATTGATCACACTGAGGTTTGAGAATATTGACCAAAGTTGAGAGGTCAAGGATCAATGTTTCAAGAATACGACTCCTATGTATAAATCACAGCATTGTCCTTTTGGCTGTCATTTGGCAACTCACTCTCTGATTTTATTCATTAATTCATATCCATTAACTCATTAGTGATTTTAAAACAAGAAAATAAGAAGAAAGAGAGGGAAGGGAAGAAAAGGAACAAAGGGAAAAAAATAAAGAAGAAAAAACTTGATCATTAGGAGCTAAAGACAACATGTACCTTAGAAATGGAGAAGACACACCTAAATTTAATATTTGAAGGGCAAATTAAAAGCACCAGGCAGAGGAAAGAGAGCAACTTCCAAGCATCACTTCCAAGACCTACTTTCAGATTGTTTAAGGAAATAGAAGATTTGAAGTAAGTAAAACTGCATAAGAGATTGCTAAATTTTTAGATTACCTGTCCACATTGAACTTTCATGAGTTGGGATGATTGCAAATTAAAACCTTATGAGTCACCAAGTGCAACCTATCAATTTACATCGTAATCCAACTGATTATTGCACAAAATGACTATGATGATGCTACATTTTTCAAAGACAGAGACTCTCAGTGTCTTCAAAATCAAGTGAACTTTTCTGTAATTATTGTTTTGAGGGTAAGGCAGGACATAAATCCAACTGTTACCCTGAACAGCATCTTTATAGGAAGCAAGACATCATTATTTAATGCAAATGATACTAGTGCCCACCTTGGAAAGAAATATGGTGGAGGGTCTTCTCAGTGGACTCATACTTATGGATTATTTCCTTTCATGTCTGCTTACAAGCATGTAAAGGAGTGAGATGGAACAGCCCTGTGTCCTTTGATTTTCTCTATCAATATTATCAGCCCTGAATATGTCGACAATCTGTTAGACCAGAAAAAAATCACTTGGCAGTTAGTTCCATGGTGACTGGTAGTGACGAGTCCTCAACAATTTAGAACTACACAAGAACATTTCTAAACAAGAAGAATAATTTTGGCTACAAAACTGGTAGAATACCAGGTACCCATGTACAGTCTTTTATATCTGAAAAGGCATCTCTAACAATTTTCCTAATTTGGTCAAGTGTTATATAATTGAATAAGAGAAATCCTTCAGTTGATTAAATAAAATTGCCTTATGGCAAACATACCTCCCCCCTCCCCTTTTTCTAACAAATTGTGCCAAGGCTTCGAGATACCTGCATGCAAAGGAATTAAGTTGGGCCTCTACCTCATACCACACACAAAAACTAACTCTATGCCAATCACAGGAGTAAATCTTCATGAGTAACCTTTGAATTAGGTGGTGGTTTCTTAATATAACAACAAGAACAACAAAAGAAAAAAACAGATAAGTTGGACTTCATCAATTTTAAAAACTTTTGTTCTTCAGAGAACATCATTAGGAAAATTAAAAACAACCCACAGAATGGCAAAAATACGTGCAGTGATAGATTTGATAAGGGACTTGTACCCAGAATCTATAAAGAAATTTTATAAATCAAAAATAAAAAGACAAATAATCTAACTTAAAAATTAGCAAAAATTTTTGTGTTAGTTTCCTATTTCTACAGCAACATATTATCATAAACTTAGTGCCTTAAAATAACACAAATGTGTTATCTTATAGTGCTGGAGGTCAGCTATCCAAAATCAGACTCACTGAAATAAACTGAAGATGTTGCTCAGAGGCTCCAGAGGATAATTGAAAGAATCCATTTTCTTGTCTTTCCCCAGCTTCTTGAGGCCACCTGAATTCCATGGCTCATAACCCTTTCCTTCATTTTCAGAGAACATCAGTCCAATCTTTGCTTTTGTTATCATATGTCTTTTCTTACTGTAGCTCTACTGCCTCCTTCTTCTAAGGACTCTTGTGATCACATTTGACTCACCCAGATAATCCAGGATAATCTCCCCGCCTCAAGATCCATAGCTTAATTATGTCTATAGAGTTTCTTTGATCCATAACATGTATATTCACAAGTCAGATATTAGGTATTGAACCTTTTTATGGGGGAGAGAGAGGGATTATTTAGCCTCCCACAAATCTGAATAGATATTACTTTAAAGAAGATATACAAATGGCAAATGAGCACATAAAAAGATGTTTAATATTATCCATTAGGGAAGTACAAATCAAAACTCTAGTGAGATACTAGCTTACACCCAGTGGGATAGCTATAATCAAGAAGATAGACAATAACACATGTTAGCTGGGATATGGAGAAATCAGAAGCCCCGTGCAGGGCTGGTGAGAAGGCAAAACAGTGCAACCACTATGGAAAACAATCTGTCAGCTCCTCAAAAGTTGACAGTTGCCATGTGAATGGCAATTCTACTCCAAGGTATGTACCTAAAGAGAATGGAAAACAATCTGTCAGTTCCTCAAAAGTTGACAGTTGCCATGTGAATGGCAATTCTACTCCAAGGTATGTACCTAAAGAGAATTGAAACTTGCGTCCGCACAAAAACATTACTTCTAATAGCCATAAAGTATAAACAACTCAAATATCTATTAACAGATGAATGAATAAATAAATTTCGTATATCCGTACAGTGGAATATTGTTCTGCCATGAAAAGAGGTGAAGAACTGGTGCATGCCACAGCATAGATGAAACTTGAAAACACTGTTCTATGTGAAGAAAGCCAGATACCACAGGTGCATACTGTACAATTTTTATTTCTATGAAATGTCCAAAATAGAGAAATTCATATAGGTAGAAAGAAGATTAGCAGTTGCCAGGGGCTGATAATGAGTGTGGGATTTCTTTGGGACAGGATGGAAATGTTCTAAAATTAGATAGTGCTAATGATTGTACAACTCTATGACTATACTAGAAATCAGTAGATTATATACTTTAAAAAGCCAAACTTTAAAATATGGGAATTGTATCTCAATAAAGCTGTTATTTAAAATATCCAGTCATTCTTTTCTGGGATAAAATATTTATCATTTGCAAATATGCATATTTTTCCTTCTAGTTTTAGAAAACTCACGACTTCTTCACATTGCTGCTACCAAATTACAGAAGGAATTCATTTGAAGTTCTGCAATTTAGGAAAGTTCTTTTAGGAAAGAATCTATTCACCAAAGAGAGAGAACCTATGGTTTGGGCTCCATGCCTGTGCAAATCTAAGTAATCTTTAAAGTAGGCAAATATCACAACATGCTCCCATTTCCTAGAAAAATTAACAGATATTTAACCTTGAGTCCCAAGTACTAAAACATTGACACTTTAGAAAAATTATGTGGCAAAGTTTTTATTTTCAAAAGCCACAAACAAATCACTAAGTGTTTTAAAATTTAGGACGATTAATTCAGACTAGAGTTTTATAAAGTTCAGTTATCCGAACATGCTTTAAGCAGAAAAGAACATACTGATCCTGGCAAAGGAACAATGGGATTGGTAAGATGTAGATGTGATGGTTCATATCCCTTTAGACTGGTTTCATGGGACTCTAAATTTTCTGATTTGATTCTAGCCCCTGCTTTGTGTGTAGAGAGCAATTTCTGGCATTGTTTGTACATCTAGACTCAAACTCTCAGGTCAGACCGAAAGCTAACAAGATGCACTGCCCTAGTGAAGGACAGAGACACACCTGGGGGTCTCCACCACTAACTAGCTCAGAGGCCTTGAGAATGTTACACAACCTTCTTGATCTTAGCATTTTTCTCCCTAAAATGAGTATGATAGAAGGTCTTTGGGAATTTTCTGTTTCAGAGTCAAATTGTTATTATTTGACTTGTGTTGACTGAGACATCCAGAATGCCATTAGAATGGTCAGAAAAATCAACCCTTTGTTTTGATTAGATCTGTAGCTCTGAGGAGATGCAATCTTCATTATATTCCTCAAGCAAAGAGCTGATCACGACACTAACGCTGATAAGGTATTTGTTATTATTTATTCCTGGTAGTCTCCCAAGAAGGCATGTTGTCTTTCTAATATTCTGAAACTATATTTGATATTGATTTTAGCAAATAGCTATTTGGGATCTGGACCAAAATAGAACAGTTTGGGGAGGGGGGCAAAGCACTCAAACTAACTCCTCATTTCTAGTTCAATAGTTATTTTCAAGAATGCTTTTTCTGAACAGTCACAAGTTACATTACTTAGAAAGGCCTAATAATGTGGTAAGCTTTGTGCAAGCATCAAGTCATTACGAATTGGCTTAACAGTTAGATGCCAACGGGGCGCCTGGGTGGCTCAGTGGGTTAAAGCCGCTGCCTTCGGCTCAGGTCATGATCCCAGTGTCCTGGGATCGAGCCCCGCATCGGGCTCTCTGCTCAGCGGGGAGCCTGCTTCCTCCCTTCTCTCTCTGCCTGCCTCTCTGCCTACTTGTGGTCTGTCTGTCAAATAAATAAAAAATAAAATCTTTAAAAAAAAAAACAAACAGTTAGATGCCAAAATCATCAAGATGTTGGAGTTATTTAATATTCATTCAGCTCCTACGCAGGGCAGGAGATGGTAAAAGTAACAGTAAAATGAAGACTTATATATCATCTTCTGTGTGAAGTTTCTCCATGCTATGAGGTCCATGCCAGGCAATCTTTACTGACAAGCTGTCCCTCTGTCCTCTCAAACCCTCCACCCACCCACCTCTGCACATTGCGTTTTAGTTTCCCAGAGGAAGCTGAGGCTGAAAAACCAGGTGAGAATTTAGAATGTTAGACTCAGAATTCTGCACCAGGATAGGCACAGGGAGAGCAGGCCCCAGCTCGCAGCCCCTCACCAGCCTTTTCTCTTTCTGCTCCCAGCTCCCTGCTGCACCATGGGGAGGGTGGGGACATGCCCAGGACACTGCCGTGTCACTGCACATCCAAGCTTCATCCACACCCTCTGCAAACAGTCATTCTTCTACCACTTTTGAGTCTAAGGTTGTGCACAAAGCCTGCACCATTAACCCTTTGGAACTTGAACTTGGGAGAGTGGTTTACACAGCCAGCAAAGTCAGGGAATTCCAGAATTCCAGAATTCTGTTGTGGAAGAGGGGGGAGTCCACCCTAAGTGGTCATTCTCCCTAGGCCTTACTGACTTCCTGTAAGGTGATCATTAGTGAACATTAATCTCTTAAAAGTTACTTGGCAGGCACAATAAGAGAAATGTATTCATTGAGTTTTGGGGTCCAATAAAAACAAAATAAATAGGATATGTATGTTATTGGTGGAGTTATTGGCTTATTGGGTTTTTCATATTAAATTTCACAGTATTAACTGTTGCCTCCATTCTAATTTATAGAGAATAAGGTTTGTTTTGTCTTCTTTTTTTAATGATTTTATTTATTTATTTGACAGAGAAAGAGAGCACACAAGCAGGGAAAGCTGCAGAGGGGAGAGGGAGAAGCTGAGCAGGGAGGCCAATGCGTGGGTCAGTGTAGGGCTCGATCCCAAGACCCTGGAGGCATATCCTGGGCCAAAGGCAGACTTTAAACAACTGAGCCATGAGGACCCCAGTTTTGCTTTGTCTTAATGGTAACACATGTACTTGCTTTAAATGACTGAGTTATTTTCTTGACAACTATATCTGAAGAAAAAAAAACATGGGAATCTCTAAGCCAACTTAAAATGCCACCATTCTGTATGTCTGAAATCTTATGGTACTTATTCAATATTCTATCTCCTATAACATCTAACAATGTTCTTTACCCATAATAGACACTTGGGACTGATAAGAGCTGCTATTTCTCAAGCTTATTACATTAACTTACGAAGGCTCAAGGAGGCTAAGTTACAAGTGGCTGAGCCAAAATTCTAACCCTGTCTGTTTAATTCTACAATCTATGTTCTTCCTACCATAGCACATGACTGCAATTATCTGCAGATCAAAAACTGAACACATATTTAAATATCTGGGAACAGAGAGCCATGCCAACATCCCATGTGATAGTGTGAAAAGTTGAAAGTTCAAACCAACCTAAGTGACACTCGAATTCTTTAAACTCTTCAGGAATTGACTGGCTTGGATTGGAGATCTCGTCACAATACAACTCTATATGAAAGGAACATGGAAAGATTAAATAATTTTGTTTTTAAATATAATGCAGTTCTCTGATTAGAAAATAATGCACATTCATTGTAGAAAATTTGGGAAATATAGACATTTAGAAAATAAGTTAGAATCATGCATAATCCCATCATCAAAAAGATGTATTTGTTATATTCCTTCATATCTGGTGCATGTTTTTATATAGTTGAATTTTTTTATCCTGTCTTTTTCATTTAATATCACAATAAGGCATTTTCTTACATGAAAATATACTTTGCAAACATTAGTTTAAATTGCTTCGTAGTTTCATATCATATAGATGTAACATTAACTTTTACCCTATTTTGGATATTTAAATTGTTTATTACATTGTAATGAACATCTTTGTGGAAGGAAGTTAAAAATCTCAGATAGGGACTCCTGGGTGGCTCAGTGGGTTAAGCCTCTGCCTTCGACTCAGGTCGTGATCTCAGGGTCCTAGGATCGAGCCCCACATCTGGCTCCCTACTCAGCAGGGATCCTGCTTCCCCCTCCCCCTCTGTCTGCCTCTCTGCCTACTTGTGATCTCTCTCTGTGTCAAGTAAATAAATAAAAAATCTTTAAAAATCTCACAAATATTAGAGGAAATCAGGTTAACTGTTCCTGGATCGAGTACTTATCACATACAACTGGGTTTGAAATGTCTGCAGACTGGCTCTAGTACTCCTTATTACATTTGTTTTGTTTTGTTGTTTGTTTTCTAACCATAGGCCAGAAGTTTTCTTTCGCATTATAGCTGAATGAATTAGCAACAATAGTTTTTACTGAGTAACACCAAGCTTCTGGAGAATGTTAGCATCCAGGACAGTATCCGTATAATACACTGAGCTAAGACAATTTACAAGTCAACCTCAGGCAAGTGACCTAGAAATAGTCAGTAAACACCCAGGATTTGGGCCCAAATCATTTTTAGTTATGCAAGTTAGTCTGGTATTTAGCACACAGACATCAGGGGCATGATTTAAAATCTATAATACCCTATAACTAATTAAAATGCTGGTATTATTTCCCTTCTACTCCTCCCTCCATTAACTCCTTTAAATATTATAGTCTAATTTAGTAGTAAATTACTAAAGAGAAAAACAGGACCATTAGGGGGAGGGGAAAAAAAAAGCAAGTCTTCCTTTCAGAAAATAATGACTTAAAGAAGGAACTATTATCTGGTTCCTTTGTTTATGACTGTACTAAAACACAAATAAACTCTAATATTCATTATCTCAGACATGTATTATTGTCAAAATACATATATTTCAGAGCTTCATTTATAAAGATACTGTCTTGACTAGTATGTTGTATGGGGCATGAGAGTACCAGAGCTGCTTTATTGCCATAAACTCATCTCTGCATTCCCGTGTCTCTGGCATTCAGTTAGGGGCATGGAACATGCAGATCTGAGTCAAAATAGATGTGGGAAGGAGGATTTTTTCATGAATGTGGGGAATGGGAGGGGGTAGCCTCAGGACTTTCAGTGTAGTGGGGTGAGAGATCTTGAGTGGGCTTATACCACTGTCATCAACTCCAGTGGCACTCACTGAAGTTGGGAAATTGAGTGAAGTGACAAATATAAGGGGTAAAGCACAACTTGTGACCTGCTTGTCCTATAAGTATTTCCTGAGTATTCCTCTATGTATCAGACACTTGAAGCTGGGATAGAGCAGGAAACAAGAAAAGCAGGATGCGTGCTGTGCAGTTCACAGGGGACATAGAGTGGAAGCGAGTGCTATGACAGGAAAGTACATGAGCTGTTCTGTGACCTGACCTAGCCCCAGGGGTATATCCAAGGAAACCTTGCAGAGGGGAGGTATGTAAGCTGAGACAGACAAGGTGAGTGCTAGCCGAGAGAAAAGGAGTGGAGGAGTCTCTGGGCAGAGAGAGTATGTCCAAAAGCCTTAAGGGAAGTAGGGGCCAGTCTACTGGGACTAGAGCTGGGGAGTGAGGGTGGACAGGCACGAGATGAAAAGAAAGAGTTGCACGTGAGAAAGCATGCTATGATGCCATAGTAATTTTTCCTTATCCTTTGAAAAGTATCATGAAACATTGAATGTTTCGATGAGAGAATGGCTGAACTGATTTGTTACCTGTGACAATCACCCTGATTGCTGTGGGAGTCTGGCTTGGCTAATAAGAACACACGCAGGGAGAGCAGCTATTGCATCATTCAGGTGATGAATGATCGGAGTTTGGACCGAGATGCTGACAAAAAGACTGAGAGAAGTGGACTGATTCTGAAATAAACTGAAGGCGTAACCTGGGAAAGGCTTAACGACTAATTGGAGTTGGATGTGAGAAGAAGTTGTATTTCTTCAGATAAATCGGCAGTGCCTTCTCCGTCCTGGGCCCCATTTCGTGTGCTAGGTGTACAACAGCCTTCATTTCATGATGACCATCCAGTAGAATTATTGGAGTGATTCTGAGGTGGGAACATGAGAATTGGTAAAGACTGGTAGAGGAGCAATGCTGGAAGATAAGTTTAATAGTTCTCTTTTGAACAAAATTAGGTTTAAGATGCCTGGGAGGAATTTCCAGTGGATCTATCACGCAGACAGTCGAACACAGAGTTTGGGAACTCTAAGAGATCTGGCTGGAAGCGTAACTGTGAACCTTTGAAGTCAAGGAAATTTAGAGACTTCCTGGAAAATGTAGAGGATAACAAGAAATACCCCTCCAAGAAGTAGCCTGCCATTTCGCATGGGTTCTTCTTTGCCACTTTTCCACTTATGGTGGTGGTTGTCCGATTTTACAAAAGAAAGGTATTATGTCCTACCCATCCCAAATCCCACTATGGCTTTATTTGCTATTTAGTACTATTTTACTACTAATTTAACAGTATTAATTTACTTCTAGATGTAAAGGGATAATCTGAAATAGTGTGGCTCAGATGAGTTAGTCAATGACTTTAATCATTGAAGTTAATGATTAATTAATGGTTAATTAATTCTTTAAGTCATGTGGTTTCCCATTCTTTGCTCTTAAATTGTAAAGGAATTATAATCTGACAGATCATTAAAATAGTTTTAATGATAGATTACAGGATTTGAGGCATTTTACTTAGAAGGAATTCAAAGTTCTCTTTCTATCCCCATCTACTTGTTTTTGTGATCAAGTTTTCTCAGCACTTAAATTTGTAGAAATGAAAAATAGAAATTCTGAATCTTGTTTTATATTAGCCTTAATTTATATTTATCAATGGAAACACGAGGTAATTTTAAAATGCTTCACTTACTCCACCAAGGAATGAATCCCTAATATGATTGCATTTTTATTGTTTTTAGATAAGCATCTGCCTCCCACTCGGGTCATGATCCCAGGATCCTGGGATCAAGGCCCACATCAGACTTCCTGCTAAGTGGCAAGCCTGCTTCTCTCTTTCCCACTCCCCCTGATTGTGCTCCCCCCCAATCTCTCTCTGTCAAATACATAAATAAATAAATCTTTAAAAAAATAATTATAATAACTCAGTCAAAATAATTTTTTGACATTTAGAGGCTTATATCACAGGAAATTTTTTAAAAATCATAGGATTTATATTTTTATATGTGTTTTTTTTTTTAAAGATTTTATTCATTTATTTGACAGACAGAGATCACAAGCAGGTAGAGAGGCCGAGAGAGAAGCAGGCTCCCTGCTGAGCAGAGAGCCCGATGCGGGGCTCGATCCCAGGACCCTGGGATCATGACCTGAGCTGAAGGCAGAGGCTTTAACCCACTGAGCCACCCAGGTGCCCCGCATTTTTATTTTATATAAGTATGTTAGGGTGATCTGTATAAGATGTTCAAACATAGAATATATTAGGGTAAAACTCCATGAAAGTGAAATGAAAGCATTAGTTCAAGGGTAAAAAAAGAAAAGAAAATTTCCAACTCCTCCAAAAGTTCTTGTTAATTTATATTTTAAATTGGTGGTCATGGATTTCAAATTGATATATATTTACATTCCACTATATAAATTTGAAACGATGATGTAACTATTGAAAATAAATTTTATAATTCGCAATAAACCAGAAATTAAATCCTTTGCTATTATTTAAATTTACATTGAAAAAATTAGATGTCAACTTAAAACATACAAAAGAGCATAGTTTTGTGTTTCCTTTTGTTTTCTAAGTATAAAGATCAATAGATTGAAAGAGAACTAAAATGAGGAGGTAAAAAGGGGTGATCAGAGTGGTAGGGAGATGGGCAGAAGGGTCAGGCAGGAGAACACTTCAAGGAAGTGTTAGGCAACTGGCTTCAACATTGTCATAAGATAACTAAGGTCAGGACTAAAGAGACAGCGTTAGATTTGGCCCAAACCAGATTTGTGAATTTAGTAGGAACATTTTCTGTATTTTTCTTGTTAGGGGCATTGTGAGGAGACAGGATTAAAATGGGGTAAAGAAAGAATGGGAAGGAAGAAATAGAGAATATATGTATTTAGCTCATTTGATAAATTCGATTTGTAAAGACGAAAGAGGACAGTAGCCAAGAGGGGATGTCAGATTAATGGAAAGATTTTCAAAAGGTAAGAGATACCAGAACATGTTTGAAAATTCCAGGACTGGGCTAAGTAGAGAAATGGGATTTAAGGATATAGGATAGAAAGAGATTAAATGATCAGGTAAGGTCTTTAAAAAAATGTGAATTCCTGGACGTTTGGTGTCAGAAGGGACACTTCCTCCACTGCAATAGGAAGAGAGTAGAGGACATGGACTTACATGTAGTTAAGCATGCAAATCTGGCATAATCAACTGAGGGATTTCTCATCGGATAGGTTTTTTTTTTTTTTTTTAAGATTTTTATTTATTTATTTGACAGGCAGAGATCACAAGTAGGCAGAGAGACAGGCAGAGAGAGAGGAGGAAGCAGGCTCCCTGCTGAGCAGAGAGCCCGATGTGGGGCTCGATCCCAGGACCCTGGGATCATGACCTGAGCTGAAAGCAGAGGCTTTAACCCACTGAGCCACCCAGGCGCCCCTCATCAGATAGTTTTTCTCTCTTGGAAGTATGAAGAAAACTTATGTGCTGGACGTGGCAAAAGAAAAAAAAAAAAAAAAAACAGGTTCAGAGATTATCATTGCAGAACAAGGAACAGCCAGCTGACCAGGTGTTTGAGATGATGAATTTATAATGACTCCTGTCACCTGCTGATTTTCTCCAGCACGTCAGTGTTCAGAGCTCTGGAAGAGGCAATGGAGGAGATGGAGAGTTGTGCTCAATCAGGATTAGGGTTTTGGCAGACAATTGTAATAGAAGGACCAAGTGGCAGCAGCATCCACAGGAGTGATAAATGGCAAGGAAATAAGACCAGCAGCCCTAAGATGAATGTGTAATTTTTATTTCCATTTTTCTTAACTCTTTTAAAAGATTTATTTATTTATTTATTTTAGAGATAGAAAGAGAGCACAAGCAGAAGGGACAGAGGGAAAGGGAGAGAGAAGCCCTAGCAGACTCCACGCTGAGCATGGAGCCTGACACGGAGCTTGATCTCACCACCCGGAGATCATGAGTGGAGCAGAAACCAAGAGCTGAACACTTAACTGACTGCGTCACCCAGAGGCCCCTTTATTTCCATCTTTTATCTGCTGCGTGAATTTGAGTCAGTTACTTAACTTGTCTAAGTCTTAGGTTTTCCCACTTTAAGATGTAGAATTACCTACATGGCATATTTCCAGACTTTGAGAATAAAATAGATAATGTTGTTGAAATGTTTTATGAACACTGTTTCTGGAGGTTACTACATTTGTTGTCATAGGAGTCCCATGAAATGTGTAGATCTCTTTTGGATCTCTTTCTGGTCTCCTTTAGAAAGGTCCCCCAATAATGGGCCCGTGATTAAAGGAGCGAGACTGATACAAAGCGAAGGTCAAGCAAAGCTTTATTTCGTGCCAAGCATCAAGAATCAAACTGACTGGCCAGGGCCGTCTCTTACAAAGAGGCGACCCCTCCCTGCCTTACAGACTAACTTTTATAGAGCAAAGGCCATGTGGTTGAGCCTGGCCACACACAGGTGGCCAATGAGATTGTAACACACAGAGAAAGCTGCACAGTCATGCTAGGTCACACACGGGTGGCCAATTGAATTACAATTCACCCCATAGTAGCTATTTGAACCAGCCTATCACCTTGGTCAGAATTGGCACCCAAAAGGCGCCCAAAAGGTAGGGCCCACACTCCTTGGTAGCTAGGGAGACAGTATGCACGCTCTACTGATTGGATGTCTCCACCTGACCCGACTCATCCCTGCATTTGGGCCGTTATCTCCACCTGACCTGACCCGCCCTTGTATTTGGGCTTTGTTACCCGGGACTGGTTTCCCGGACTTGCTTTTAAGTAAGTTCCCCTTGGAGTGGGGGGGCCAGGGTCAGTTTTACTGCATAAACAAAATCACTGTTTAACCGGGATGGAATCGCTCTGACTAAATAGGCCCTTACACTTTATCTTCTGGAAGCTTCTCTTCTCTGCTGCCCTGGTGCCTATGGTCTCCTCTAATAAATTTTTCCATGAAATTACCCCTCATTGTTCCCCTGCTCTTCCTACCTCTAAAATAAAGTCCCATTGTCTACATGGAGAGGCATGTGTAATGACAGACAACAATGGACTTATTAGTATTTTAAAAGAGAAAATTATGAATTCAAGTGAAATGCATTTACTGAAAGAGAGAAGATATCCACAGCAAAGGATCCTATTTGGTGCCCATAACCCCTTCTGGCTACCATCCTCAGGCCTCTGAGTTTTGCCTCTGTAGCTGAGAACAAGTGTAAGGACTAAGTATACCATTTGCAAACATACCAATTCAACCATTAAGTCAGCGAGTGCTCCTTTTGTTTTTATAGAATCATAGGATAGTACCAGTTTCAAAATGTGTCATGAGTTTTCATCACAACAATAATTTGAATTTATTTTATGAAATATGATTTAGCTTCAGAAGAGATGAGGGGTATGGGTATTATGAAATCACATAAACAATAACAGCTGATTATTGTAACTTAGAAAAGGTCAAAAACAGCATCATTAATCATCTGCCCTCAAAAATTACTACCTCTAAGCAATTTAGCATTATCTGCTGGATAGGAAATTGCTCACAGCCTTTGCCAGTACTAAATAACTCTGATAATTATGGGTTTAAATTTAAGAAGGGCTTTGAACTAGAGCTATCAGAATTCAAATCTGGATAGCAAGATTGTATATACTTTGTTGTTGACAAACCCAATCCAAGTTAGGTAGACCTACTATTTATGTATCCATCCCTTCATTCATTAATCTATTTGCGATTCAACTGTTTATTGAGTGACTGCTATGAACTTGGCACTGTCCTAGGCATTAAGAATAAGATGGAGGTTTCTGTTCTAGAAAGAGGTTTCTGTTCTAAGGAACTTACATTTTTGTCTGTTGGGCAGGAAATAAATAAATACACAAAATATCACAAGTAAGAAATGCTATGAAAAGAATGAAGCAGAGTGATGTAGGATGAATTCCTGGTGGCTACTTTCAGTTGGGTGTTCAAGGTAGGCTTCTTGAAGGAGGTGACACTTAAGGTAAGATCTTACCGACAAAAAGGACCTAGCCAAGCCAAGATAAGGGAAAGACTTTCAAAGCTGAAGGAATACTAAGATGAAGTGCCCTAGGGCAGAGATGAGCTAGGTACCTACTAGAAAAAAGTAGGGCCATTGTGGTTAGAATAAAGGGGACAAGGGGGAGAGAGGTAGAAGATGAAAGCATAGGAAGAAGTGGGAGCCAGGAATGACATAAGACTGGTAAAGGGTTTGGATTTTATTGTATGTGATATAGGAAGGGGTTGGAGGACTTCAGGAAACAGTGAGTAACACCATCCAATTCACATTTAAAAATCAGGTACTCTGGCTTGCGTGTAGAGAATGTGTTCTAAAGAACAGGAGTAGGAACAGTGAGCCAGCACATCCAGGTAGAAGCGTGGTAACTTGGATTGGATGGTAGTAGTGGAGGTGGAGGGAAATGGATGAGTTGGGATCTGTTTTGCAAGATTGATCTTAATGATAGATTTGGAGACACAGGGTATGGGAAGTAGAGGGAACCAGGAAAACTGAGTGGATGGTGGGAGCCCACTGTGAGGAACTGGGCCAGCCACTGGCAATAAAAAAATAGAGACAAGATATCTTAATTCACAGAGCTTAAATTTTAGTGGGGAAAAATCTAATAGATAAGGAAATAAATAGGGGCGCCTGGGTGGTTCAGTCAATTAAGTGTCCAACTCTTGATTTTGGTGCAGGTCATGATCTCAGGGTCTTGAGACGGAGCCCTGTGTCTGGTGCTTAAGATTCTTTCCTCTTCCCTCTGCCCCTTCCTCCCCACTGTGTGTGCACACACTCTCTCTCTCTCAAGAAAGAAAGAAAGATAAATAAATGAATTTAGACAGGTATGTTATTTGTTACTGAACTCTACATATGCTGAGAATTGCTTCCCTATAACAACCAATGAATTTACTCACCATGAAATTTAATATTTACAATTTTAAGAGTCTTCAAAGATGCCAACAATTTCCTCTTAAATACTTTATACACCTTACAGACTGCTGAAATCACTTGCCATCAGATAATATATATTTGCTCTGTATAAGTAGAAGTATACAGAACATCAGCTGGTTCGTAAGTTAGTGTACACGTGCCATGGGGGAGCATCAAGGGACACCTCATAGATTCCTGGTAAGTGAAGAACAGCTCAAAGTAAGTGGCAAGATTGCAAGCAGTTTGCCACATAGTATATACTTGAATTCTCGCTGAATTCTCTTTCGATGGAAATTAAGCTCCAAAAATTATGACAATCATGAGAAAAATAAATGAAAACTTGAAATTAAAACATCAACTCTGAAGTTTGAAAGATGTGCTTAAGCTAGAGCTAGTCTTATGTTAAATGACATAGGCTGCTGTCCTTATGATGTAATTAGGGTCTTCTTGTCAATCTCCTCCTCTCCACCTCCATGTCAGGGGCCATCTGTACCTTTCTCATTCACCACTGTATCTTTGTGCCCACACAGTACCTGGCGCTATGTAACAGATGCTCAGTAAATGTTGGTTGAACGTGCATCTTTGTGTGTATCAGATATATTACATTTCTCAACTAATATTTGAGATATTATCATTGTGATTACTTGGTCTTTTTATTTGTTTAGACCTTGGCCTCTTCCCGGAATTCTTTTTTTCTTTTTTCCAATGCAAACAGAGTTGTGAATAATAGCTTGTTTCTTCCAGTGATTACATTTGAGTTGATTCTATTTATAGAAGAGAAACAAGATGACATAAGACATAGCATTCTCATGGGACAAGGTCACTGGAGAGGATGAGGAAACATGGATACTGGCAGCAAAGATGTCATTGACTAACTTCCCTAATTTTAAAATTCATTCATTAATCAAACATATATTCACTGCCTGCTGTGCCAGGCATGATACTAGACACTGAAGATACAAAAAATGAATTTAAGATAGAATTTCTCTCATGTGACTCATGATTTATAGGAAGAGATAGAAGTTTAAACAAAACATTTCCTCTTTTTCCTTACCCCCCTTACTAGATATCCATCAGCATATCTAGTAGGTTCGAATTAGCCCTCTCATCATCGCTTCCCTTCTATCTAATTGCCTCTGTGACTGGTTTAACCCAGGCCAACAAATCTTTTGTCAGATTATACAATAGCCTCTAACAACAAGCCTTGCTTTCTTCTACCCTAACTCCACCTCCGAAATCTAAGCAAGTCTCCCTATCTCTATATCGTACCTAGAGAGATTCTTCTTCTTCTTCTTTTTTTTTTTTTCTTAAACACTATTCTAGCTAAGCACTACAACGGCTTTCTACTGCCTGTAGGTTCAACTCCAGTTCCTCGGCATGCCTTACAAGGCCTGGAAGACTTGATCTGTGGTCCTCACTTCACCAGCACGAACTATCCCAGGAACACGTCTCTCTCTATTCATCTGGTGTTACCCTATATCCTATATTGCTCTCACCATAGCACTTAAAATACTGAAATTTAGTAGTTTGTTTTTCTATCTTCCCTGTTGAATCATAAAGCTACTTCAGAATTGGCATTAGTCTTAAAGGATGGGTAAGGTTCTCAGACGAATGTAGAGGCTGGAGGTGGTTATCCAGGCAGAGGAACAGTCCTAGCCTATGAACTTAAATGATGTTTGAAAAAACTGTTAATGACATAGCAAGAGACAGGGCTGAGGAGGTGAATCACAACCAGATTATAGAAAGACCTGTTTATTGTGTGAAGGTCTGTGAGCTTTATCCAAAAAGGATTCAGTTTATGTTCCACAGAGCCCCATGAGTAGGCGCTGGCCTATAGAAAGCCTTTATGTCAATTAGAAAAAGATACCCACTTCAGCAGACCCAGGGCAGCACCAGGGCATTTGGCTTGGAGAGAGGGCTTACCTTGGATTTCTTCCGCTACTCGCTAGCTCAGTCATATGCTGTGCCCTCTTCCTGAATCCCTTGGAGCCCTCTGAGAAGTCACAAATGAGCCTTCCACCAAGCTGCACTGCGACACCATTCCCTCTCCAATGCAGAAATTACAGAAACTCTGCTTTTGTTTTATACAATTATACACTACATGGCTTCTGAGAAAGATTTCATTTGAAGAAACGGCTTCTTGGATTTTGCAAAATCCTTGAAAATCTGTAGGCAGTGGAGAGCAATTAAAAGACTATTAAATAGAAGAATAAAGCAATCAGGTGTGTTTTTAATAATACCATCCTGGCGATAAACTGAAAATGGATTATAGAGAGCAAAGCTGACATGAAGACTGGCAAGAGGTTGATCCCCACCCCCAGAATCCAGGTGATTAATGGCCAGATCTTAGATAGGGTAAGTGAAGACAAAGGGAACACCTTAAACAAACAAACAAAAAGTGACAGATTGGATGTGTGGTTGAGAAAGAAGCACTTTGGGTGATGGAAAATTTACCTTGATAGAGAATAAAAAATAATGGAGAGAGTTGTTCATTGGGAAGAGATGAGGATAATTTGGCATTCCTCTCCATTTGAGATGCACTCCAGATTTTCAAATAGAGATAGATGCCAGGATAAGCTGACCTTGAACTTAATTTATAGAACACCAGAGCCAGAAGAGAATTTAACATCCCTGAATCCAACTTAACATTGGGAGTTATTAACTGGAAAGGGGGCAGAACCAGTATTAGAATTCACATCTGGTTATAACTCAGTATTCTTCCCAGAATACCATGTTCCTTGTGGTTCTCAACTTTTCACTGAAATTTTCAATATCATTAAGTCATATTTAATTAGAATGAGAAGATGTATAATTATGAAGTTCATATTATGTTGATTCCTATCAGCTTCTGGGATTGGAACAGGTTTGCATAGAGAAAAACAAGAAATCAAATTCAACATTCTTAAATGTATTTCTTAATGTGTATACTCACTTTTGGGTTCTGTGGGGGCACCAAGTCTATCTATAGCTTTTTGGTGAGAATCTACCATGTATTTATACTTTACGCATTAGGCGCAATGAGGATTTGAGTGATTAGAAAATAGTTTATGAAGCTATGGATTATGAACATGTCCTGGAATGAGGCTGGTCTTGATTAGGGCTTTGCAAGGCACCATGAAATAAAATGCAGAGGTGGGAATGAGCTCGTTATATCCTCAGGACAATGACGATATGAATTAGCTAGAACAGGGACTTAAAAGGGGTCAGATTTAGAGTCCCTTCAGTGATGTTTATTCATTTGTAAGTGACAACCTTGTGCCAGACATTGGTAATGCAAAGATAAACAGTTTTTATATGGGTTAAGTAACTCTTGATGAATGTTGAGGGAGAGGAAATGGCAAAAGAGTTGCTTTCAGAAGCTGAAGCTGGGCTTGTGTGTCTAGATGGAGTGGAGGGGGGCAACTTAACCTGGCAGTCAGGAAAACCAGCTAGGAAGCAACTGCACTGACCCAGATGGGAGGTACCAGGACCTCATTTCATGAAACTGACATGCAGTTCTGTCTGCAGAAAGAGTATTCATCTGAATGGGCTAAGTAATTCCCAGTCCTATGATCTTTTCCCTTTGAAATTCCCATCTCATGCCTCTTTTCCATGTTTACCCACTAAGTACCTGGCTCAAGATTTGTTGCTGGCCTCCCTGATTTTCTGGGAAAGTGCCGAAAGACCAATCACTGATGCTGAAATAGCCAATTTCTTCTCCCATTGTGGAAAGCTGTGATCTTTCCCAGATGACAGCTGCAGAGAATCCTGCAAACATTTTATATAAGGGAAATGAAGTGGCAAATACAGAGAAACAGTACATTCACTGTAGGGGATGGCTTCTATGGATCATAAACCCGAGTAACTCTTACCCAGAATTAGAGACACAAGACGAAGCCCTATTTTTAAAAGTATAGAATGAAGTGGCCACCGCTTGGTCTTTGCTAAAGGAAAAGAATCAGGAAAAGAGCGACAGACAGGAAATGAGTGCTGGAAAATGGCTTGCATATTGCACAGTTTCACACATTGTGGCAGCCCAGGTCTCCTGGTCCAAATGCATTTAGAGACTTCATGATAATGAAAAGCTGCAACACTCAGGGAACTGGCTCTAGAGTCAGCTCAGGACTTTTATCACAATCAATTTGGTCTATATAAGATTGAGTATTCCTGTTCGTTTTAGAATGAACCAGATATGAGCCAAGTGAGTGACTCTTCAATACATAGCACAATGGTTTTCAGAGTATGGTCCCAGACCAGCATGGCCAACATTATCTAGAAATTTGTTAGAAATGTAAGCCCTCTCTCCTGCCCTGGACCTACTGAATCACAGACTCAGAGTGGAGCCCAGCAATCTGTGGTTAACCGAGCTCTCCAAGTAACAAGCGCATGCTAAAGTTTAATAGCCCTTGATCTAGAATTTGTTATTTGCCTTGGCTTTACTGTTGGCCAGTATGATCCTTGACCCCATTGATGGTTACTCAGTAGTTGGGATTGGCCCTTAAATAAGTCCCAAATTATTTTTAACTATTTAACTACTAATTAGTAGAGTGCATGAGATTTGAGATTTGAGATTTGAGACAATGTAGACATGAGTTATTGTCATTATAAATCTCTTTGTGTTTCAGTTTCTGTTGCAAAATATATAAGCATATCCATAAGCATAATATAAGTATAGTTCAGGGCTTTTATAAATACTGTATTTTTAGAAGTACAAGAGACCCACTGAAATTTGAATATAAGACAAGCACAAGTACATTTAGTATGTCTCATACATGTTATAGAATATAGTTATACTAAGAAAAGTGTTTGTTTTTCTGAATTATTATTAGTGTTTCTTTAAAGATTTTATCTATTTATTTATCGGAAAAAGAGACAGAGCCCAAGCAGGGAGAGCAGCAGGCAGAAGGAGAAGCAGAAGAGAGCAGCAAGGAGCAAGGAGCCTGATGTGTGACTCGATCTGAGGACCCTGGGATCATAACCTGAACCAAAGGCAGATGCTTAACCGACCAAGCCACCCAGGCACCCAGTGTTTTATTTGAAAGCCAAATTTAGCTTGATATTTTAAACTTTTTATTTGCTAAATCTGCTAACGTTATTAATATTACTCACTGACTTCTTGCAGTGGGACACGGGACAAGCCAGTTGAGGTGGGGATGACTTCCCAGAAGACAAGTTGAACTTAAGTGTTAAAAAGAAAATAGGATATAGCTAAAGGAAATAATGCATGTTAAGCACTGATCACAAAGTCTGTCTATATTTGTTAGAAATTTTTGTTGTTTGGGCACCTGGGTGGCTCAGTCAGTTAAGCATCTGCCTTCAACTCAAATCATGATCCCCAGGTCCTGGGATCTAGTTCCATATCAGTCTCCCTGCTCTGCAGGAAGTCTGCTTCTCTCTCTCACTCCCTCTGCCCCTTCCTACTGTTCATTCTTTCTCTCTATCTCTCTCTCTCTCTCACTCACTAAAATAAATAAATAAAAATCTTAAAAAAAAAAAAAAAAAAAGGAAATTTTTCTTAGCAAGTAATGGAGTCCACCTGAGCGAACTTAATCCAAAAGGGGAATGAATTAGAAGGGCACTTGTGGTATCTTCTCAAATTCCAGGATGAAGTGGATAGCTAAGCCCTGGGAAGGACACCCATGGAAAGCATTGTGGGGGGCCCAGGAGGAACTGTCTAAAGCCCTTGCTTCTTTCCATATACCTGTTTTATTCTCCCAACTTCTTACCAATAAGTCAGCAAGGAAGAAAATGGCTTCCAGGGTTAAACTCTCAGGATACTATGTGTTTCTGTTCAGACAGAATCTCTGAACTTCGTGGTTTCAATTCCAGATTCCTCAAAACAGGGACTGGCCAGACCTGACAAGTGATTCATGATAAGCTGCATGAACTTAGCATTCCTCCCACAACCCTGTGGATATTTGGTGGAGAAAAAGTCCTGGTAGATATGACCTCATTGACACGTAGTTGATGCTTCCTAAACATTAATCATTTCCTTTTCTGGAAAACTATTAAAATAAACGAATTTTAATTCTTTTGTTCTCAGTTTTAATGGACTAATAGCATCTAATGAGGTCAGTATAATAGGTGAATTTTAAGGTAAGAATTTTCAAAAAGGAGGAAAGTTAGTTGGTAAAATTTTGAAATTCCCAGGGAGCACTCCATAATCTTCATGAGAGGGTGTGGGAGGAGAACAGACAGACATAACTAAGTAAACTGGAAAAGGTCATAATGATTTGAAGTCATTCAAGTCAGCCTGCGTGTATTGTATTTTTTTTTTACTTTTGGCCGGCATACAGCTCCTATCTTTATTTAAGTAAAGTTCGGAGGGCTTTTTTGTTGTTGTTTTGTTCTTAACTTACCTCTGATGACTCTAGGAATAAAAGAAAAATAAGATCTTTTTTGCTATCTTAACCTTCAGGGCTTTTCGGGTTTCATTATAGTTTACATAAAATCCATGGAGTCCTTCTTTTTAAGTAGATTTCTAATTTTAAGTGATCAGTTGTTCTCTTTAAGTGCTTACAATATAGTTCCCCAGTTAGTGTTCTCCATCTGATAGCGTATTTTTGCATTTCCTTCCACACATTAAACATTGATCAGGTTCCTCCATGAAGTGGCCTTTTTGTCTGTAACTAATTTATTTATTTGACCAAAGAGGGTAGTACTGAGCAGAGGCAGTAAAGGACAAGCTAACTTGGTAATAATCCTAAAAAGCCAATAGCTGTTAAGAGCAAAGTTAAGTTTCAGACCCTGTAACCTAAAACAAACTCTGAAACAATCCTTGAGAGGGTCTGCAATGACTGGGTACTACGAGATGTGTGGAGTGGGGCAAGGACAAAGAGACAGGAGTTGCTGAGAAATCTGCCAACTGCTGATTTTAGAAGCTTTTCAGCAAGGTTGCCATAAACATACACATTGTATCAAAACAACTGTTTTCTTGCAGGCAGCAGAGGGTAAAATTAAAGGGGAATTACGTTACTAGTCATCAAATAAGACCTACTGAAAGCCCTCTTTTTACATTTTTCTTCCCCCAAACCCCATTCATCTCATTTTTTCCTCCCTTTCTCATGGAAAATGTCAGAAACCCTTTCAGTATCTTGATTGTAGTGCTCTTCCTTTCTCTCCCTACTGTATTTTTCTATAATCACTTCTTATCTTTCTTAGGCAAATCACTTACCCCTTTTTCATGACTACAATGTTTTAGCATTGTCTGGCGCTATCCTGAGGACTTCACATACATTATCCCATCTGATCTGTGCAGCAATCTTTTCCCTATTTCCAGATGAAGAAACTGAGACTGTGGCATGGCATGTGACTTACCCCAAGCCACAGCGCTCCTAAATTCTAGAGGGGGGCCAACATTCCAGGTGGATGGTGGTGTGCCAGGGCTCCTGGGCCTGTGTTCTTAGATTCTCGGCTCTGACATATGTCCATTTTAGAATGTGGCATGAAATCCAAAAGCAAAAATATGCTTTTTAAACCACCTGTAATCTCTGTCCACAAGGAACTAGAGCTGAAACTTTGTTATCTTTCCTTTCAGTTATTTTAAATGCATAATGAACAGGAATGTTTCCGTTGTAACACCAGCATTTGGTGATCATTTATAGTGAATCAACGCTTTAAAAAATGTACAAAATCACAAAGTTTATTTTCCAACAGAAAATACTTTAATACCTATGCAAGAGTATATATTACTTGTTCTTTTAAATTGTGTCTTCAAAGTGGAACAAATAATTTGTCAGGTATTATTTGACTTTTCAGTGATACTGTATCATGTTCCATAATACTTACTTGTTTAATACAAAATTTAGGTTTGATTCTGTTGACATGTTAATGATAAAATGTCCTTTTTATTTCTAAGACATTTTCTGTAAGGAAAAAAACAGAATTCTAAAGAAAATGAGACAAGAAAAAGATTTAAATTAGGCTTTTAATCTCTTGGATAGTTCCATTTCACAAAATGAATATTGTAGACTTATATTTGAAACAGCAAGCACTGGAAAATGAAACCATCAACTTAGTTGCATGGCTAAAGGAGGAGATGTTTATATAAATGAATTTCTAATACATATCAAGAATGTGATAAAGGCTGTACTTTTTATTGGGACATAGTATTACTTGAGTCAGAAGCTAGTGAAATATGTTTCAAAATGAATGTGTTGGTGGCTTTACTCACAAAGGTTATCTACTAGTAGTGAAAGCAAATTAATTTTAAATAACTATGAAAATAACTATGACCCTCTAGCCAGACGCTATTTCAAATGAGTGCCCTAATTCAGCTTGATATTGTTTCCTCTATATTTGAGATTTTGAATACATAAACTCTGCCCCTCATCTCTCTCTCTCTCTCTCTTTTTAATTTAAAATGATCCATTCTGAGGAACTCTGTATCAGCATAGGCTTTAGAAAAAGGCCAAGCCAGGCTGGAATCATGTCCTGCTCTCAACACCACTGTGACCTTGTCAGTAAATGTCATCATCTGTAGAATGAGAATCAGTGTTTCAGAAATGGGGGGGGGGGGGATTTAAGTGCCAGTGAATAAATGAAGTGGCTAGACCAATACGGCACATAGCCAGCCCTCTTAAATTTTCCATTTCCATTCTGTTCACTTTCCAGTACGTCCTTGAGCACAGCATCTTTGACTCATCTTTGATCAATAGCTACAGCTCTCGTATGTACTGGACTCTATAGTCCACACACACACTCCCAGATGCATTGCCTGTCTGCTTACTCCTCTCATGAACTCTGGGCACACTTACTGTCTTTTCATGGAGGAGTGAGGTTCAAAGAGATGAAGTGACTTGATCGTGGTCACGCAGCTGGGACTCCAGTCCAAGTGTCCTGAAGGCTATTCCAGTGCTCTTTTCACTGTGCTAAAGTTGCCTATTTCCTCCACATGTTCGGGAAAAAAACATGATTTAGGCTGTGATGTCCTCACCCCTGCAATTGACAATTAAGGATTCCACTGTATACAAAAGGAAAAATTTAGTACAGTTTGACTAGATACAGCATCCAGAATTTTTTTTTAAATGTCAGCCACTCCCTTCAATGGAAAGCAGTGTTTTAAGATATGATTAATATTCTGAGCATAGGGCAACAGTAAACACTATGTGTTTGCATTATCATGAGATGATAAAATTACCCACTCTCAAAGGACCAGCTGCTGCAGGGCGGCTGGCACCCGCGTTGCCTACATTTTCAAAACTATTTTAATTGGTAATTTTCCATGGTTTTTTTTTTTTTTTTTGGTCAGTCAGAGAGGAAGTGTATGTGTAAATCTAATAAAGCCATACCATGTGTTATGATGAGATGACATCATTGAATCTTAATAAGTGAAATTCAGAAATTCAGAATTTTGAAGCTAATCAGGGTTCTCACTGAGGCAAGAGTGTCTATAACTCAGCTCCCCAAACAGGTATAGAGAAGTTATGGGGGGAAAAATGGTAGAAAAATTCTTCCTATACTTTTTTGTATAATATTTTCACTACCATGTTATAATTTTGAATTGACGTGTACAGTATACATGAAACTGCAACATTTAGATGTATGTGATCTCTAAGAGGAGAGTGCCCAACTTTGGAAATTGGAAGACCTATCCAATTGAATATTTGATTGGAAATAATATGACTGTAAGATCATATCCAATTTCTACCCAAATTTCTGACAGCTTTAGACAAAGAACTTGATCACTTGGAACAATTCTCATTTCTGTAATGTGGATAATGACTTATTCACAAGATTATGGAAAGGATCTAATAGTTAAAATTATAAATCAAAAATTTTTCACTGCTACCATTTATTAGGTGCTTAATACATACCAGACTACTTGCTAAAGATTTACATGTACGTTCTCTCATTTAATCTTCTCCATAAGTCTTTATTGTAGATGTTAGTATTGTATCTATTTATAGTTGCAAACACAGAGGCTAAGAGGCTAATTATCAGTGTTTACCAACTAGGAAATGGAAGGCCTGGTCATTGAACTTAGGCTTATTATTTCATTCATTAAAAAATATTTGCTAAGGAGTGATTGTCCTGAGCGAATCAGGCACTGTTGGGAAGAAGGAAATGGGGAATGGAAGATGAAAAAGCAACCAATCATGTTCACTTTACCCTGTCCACTGTGTGGAAAATGCATTAAACGTTGACCAGAGAGGTCCAGGGGAGTAGGTAGAAGGCTGTAGAAATAATCCAGGTGGGAGAGGACATTGACGTCAACAAGGATGGTAGCAGTGCAGATTAAGAAATGTGGACAGATTGTGGATAGACTGCAGGTAGAGACAAACATGTGGTAGTGGGATAAGGAAGTCAAGCAAGGGTAGCCCCGTATTTGTTACTCTGAGCAACATACTGAACTGAGATGGGCAATATTAGAGTGCATATTCAGAGTAAAGGAAGGAAATCTTTCTAGTCTCAAGTTTCATACATTTAACCATTATTAAAGTTTTTACTAATTATCATGAACATAAAAGAGATTTGAAGTCTATGGCTACATAAATATATATTACATGGACAGTTTTATAGAAAAGTCAGATGATCCCTCCTGAAGAGAAAATGTCAAAAATTATGTTACCATAATTCTTGGTTTTCAAAGTAAATACCTAAGCCAAAGATTATCTGAAATTTTCTTTGAATTTTGTGGAATCTGAACTTCAATATCTATAATACTGTGATATGAATTTGAGGGGGAAAGGGAAAACAAAACAAAACAAAATATGGGAAGACAGTTTACCAGAAAGCTAACACATTTATTTTAGATGATTAGGTCGTGTGTATTTTTTCTTCTTTCTGCATGGTTACATTTTTCAGATTTTCTAAAATGACCATATATTACCTTTATAAGTAGCAAATTAAAAATTCAAGAAAATTCATCTATAAGGTTACATTTGTGATGTCTATATAATCCATAGTAAGTTCTGAGAACCACTGCAATCATAACCCTCAGTCAAACCAGTTAGAAACAATTGAAATATGGGATGCCTAGGTGGCTCAGTCAGTTGAGTGGCTGCCTTGGGCTCAGGTCATGATCCTAGGGTCCTAGGATCAAGTCCCACATCAGGCTTCCTGCTCAGCGGGGAGCCTGCTTCTCCCTCTGCCTCCCACGCCCTCTGGTTGTGTTTTCTCTCTCTCTCTGACAAATAAATAAATAAAACCTTTTAAAAAAAAAATGATGTAACTGACAGCCGCCTCAAAACGTGCAGCAGTCCTACGAACTTACAGCGTGTACCACTCGTTTCCTGTCCCAGGGAACCCGAGTGCCAGAGGGGCCTGACCAGTAGTGCAAGTCCATTTGGAAAGCCTGGGAAGGCTGGGGAGTTCAAGGTTTCCTTCGTTTGAATTGCTTCTTCCAAATAGAAACCTTTTAGAATTGCTTGTACTCTTCGCTTCCTCGCTTCTTCAGGTTTACTAACAATGACAATATACTTTAAGAAATCTTCCCAGCCACCCTCACTTTTTCTCCTTTCCCTGTCTTCCAGGGTCAATGATTGTATCTTGCGGGTGAATGAGGTCGACGTGTCAGAGGTTTCCCACAGTAAAGCCGTGGAAGCTCTCAAAGAAGCAGGGTCTATCGTTCGCCTGTACGTGCGCAGAAGACGACCCATTCTGGAGACTGTTGTGGAGATCAAACTGTTCAAAGGACCTAAAGGTAATAAAACCATAAATGACTCACAATGAGACACCTGTGACAAACCGTTTGGCCAAAATGGATATGCCATAGTCCACCGACAGCGTACTCTCTTCTCTTAGTTTCTGACATTCAGTCCTCACCTAGAAATCCGAAATGGTGCGGTAGTGGTTTTCACAGAGGTCAAGGAAATCAATACTCTAAATAGGAACTCACAGAATGAAAAGGACAGATTTATATGGGAATGTCCTTATGTTTTTATAAACCATTGGCGTTTTCTATAAATTTTTAATTTTACTGTATCTTTGTGACTTGGCTGGCACATACATTCCTTCTCATTTTTAAGATCTAAATGGTGACTCCTCATTTAGTAAAACAGTAATATGAATGATAATAATTAAACTAGTCTCTTTCAAAATAAGTTATTGTATTTTTATAATACTGTTGTGATTTGTTTTGATTTGTAATACTTTCATGTGTCACACCCAACAAGTACCACATAATATTTTATACTTGCTATAGTCAAAATAGAAAAAATAGAATAGAAAAAATTTATTTTTTCTAAATGCAAATCTCTCTCTCTTTTTTTTTAAGATTTTATTTATTTATTTGACAAAGGGAGAGAGATCACAAGTAGACAGAGAGGCAGGCAGAGAGAGAGGGGGAAGCAGGTTCCCTGCCGAGCAGAGAGCCCGATGTGGGGCTCAATCCCAGGACCCTGAGATCATGACCCGAGCTGAAGGCAGAGGCTTAACCCACTGAGCCACCCAGGCACCTCTAAATGCTCGCAGATCTCTTGAGTAATTGCGGTTACTCTGGGGAGTCACACGAACAGTAAGATGAATTATTACACTAATTTTTAAGAACAGTCATTTGGCCTGTGCTCTTCAGAATGATGACATTTAATATTAGCTTAAAAGTATTTCAAATATTTTAAGAAAAATCCAATAATTGGCTTAACAGTTTTTTAAATATTTTTAGAAGATTATGACTAGATAGTTATTGTATTATTTGAGTAAATCATTTCTCCTTCCCTTAAAATCTACCTAATCTCTAATGCTAGATGGGATTAAAAAGGAAGTAAGTACACTGCCTTCTCTAGAAGGCCGTTCTGGCTGGTATTTAATAACTCAGACCCAGGAGTCAGACAGGACTAAGTTTAAAAGCCTGATTCAGCCACTTACCAGCAGAGTGATATTGGTTGGACGAATCCCCTCATTATTAAATGGGGATCATAATGGTAGTATCTGTCCCACAGGGTTTATGAAAATTAAACATTTAACTAAATCTTGCTGGTTAAAAGTGTAGCCTCCAGAGCTAAACTGCTACCTCTGCAGCATACTAGCTGTTTGACCTTGAGCAAATTGCTTAACCTCTCTGAGCCTTAATTTTCTCATCTACAAAATGCAGATAATAATAGTAGTTGCCCCTAGAAATGTGAGGATTAGATGAGCCAATTCACTAAACTAATTAGAACAGTGGCTGGCCCTAATTGACTCCCAAACAAATATTACCTGTATATACGTGTTATTTGTAATATGTTTTACAACGAATAGCTTCAAACTTTGCTACAATTGCTTGGTAATGTAATGAAAATATACAAAGATGCCCCATGGGCTAAATTCAAACGGATTAAAATCACATAATTAAATCTGGAGAAAAAAAAAAGAAGTATTTGCATACCACAATGTCTGGTAGTATGAAAGGAAAGACTTTCTAACCTCTACACATTTACTAAAACCCTATTTGCAAGGTGGTCTAAAGATAAACAATTTGACCATCACATGATTTCTATGAAAAATATATGCTATTTACAAACAGCAAGTAGGTATTTCTACAATTCAATTAACGGTGATTATTCAGCACCACCCTAAAGCGAACACAGTTTGAAGCACTCAGCAAAGCATTAGCATCTATTAGCAGGCCTGCTGCTAGCTGAGTCACTAGCTAGCTCGCTGACCTCTAGCTGCTCAACAGAGCACTTCAAGGTTCTTGTGAATCCATAGCCAAAACTCCTTAATTTTAGCAGGAACAGTTTTGGGGGATCTTTGATGCCAGGGTCCCCTCTGGCTGGTTTATTTCAGTCTGAACTGTTATCTCCTTTGAGCAGAGAGTAGGACAGGAACTGCCATAGGACATAAAAAGGGGGAAGTGGGGACAGGTGAGTGTAATCCAATGAGAATACCCTGGCAATAACCCAAAATACATGGCAGACGACTGATAGCTTTGGTTTACTGAGGCATGAAGAACCAGGAGAGTATTAGAACTTAACCTCACTTCCCAGGAAGCAGGGTCCTGCCATATCCCTAAAGAGGGGTGTGGGCCTGTTAGTTCTGTTGGGATTACGTTGAGTCAATCACACATTTTTATACTGTCACCACCCAAAGGTCACTGACGGGAATTTGTTTTTCCCAAAGTTTATTGACACACAAGGAAAGAAAAGGTGTTAGTCATTGTTTAAATTCCTAATGTATTTCCCAGTGCCTTAAACATGGGAAGTGCTGAATTAGTAAGTTGAATAATTAAATTAGATTCTGCACTAAATATGACGGTACCTTACAATGTTAGCTTTACTTAGCACCTCTTAATTCATAGATTTTGAATGGCAAGATATTTAAAATAAATTTCTTGGGATGCCTGGGTGGCTCAATCATGTAAGCATCTGCCTTCAGCTCAGGTCATGATCCCGGGGTCCTGGAATCAAGTCCCCCATAGGGCTCTTTGCTCAGCGGGGAGCGTGCTTCTCCCTCTGTCTGCAGCTCCCCCTGCTTATGCTCGCTTGCTTTCTCTTTCTCTGGAAAACAAACAAACAAACAAATAAGTAAGCAAATAAAGTCTTTTAAAAAATTAAAGAAATTTCTGCCAATGTTTAGCTCCTACTGTGGAAACTGTCATGCACCTGGGAGGATAAAGATAAATCAGATGTGATTCTGATGGAAGAATCAGAAAGTTCTCATGGGCAAGAAAGACATAAAGTCTACTAACTTTAATGCAAGGCAAAACGAAATCAGCTCTGTGATGGAATATGTGTCATGATTCATCTTGACCAGGAAAGCCAAAATGCTCCAGAACATTTAAAATTTTAGCATATGCTCACAGGTCCTTATGGACCCTTTGTTGAGCACGTGGGCATTCTCTATAGTCCATCAACTCTCTAGCCAACTGGGCTAACTAACCTCGATTATGCGTGTGCAATACAGAGCTAACTGGATGTCTTCATCAATTTAGTCCTTCAATGATTCAAGAAATATTAAGTATTTCTTATGTTCCTGGCACAGAGGCTGACAATGGAGATTCATGGAAAAAGTAGAAATAGTTCTTGCTCAAGGAGATGATAGCCTAATGTAGAAAATACCCACAATGTATGTTGGGAAACATGCTAGCTAGAATGAGCATAAAAGATTATAAAGTGGCCAATCAAATAGAGGGTCAAAGAAGACTTCTTTAAGGAAGTGCCACTTAAGCCAAACCTTGAAAGAAAAAGAAAAATAGAAGTAAGCTAGATAAAGGGTAGAGAAGAGCATCCAGACAGAAGTAAAAGCATGTGTGTATGAAGGCCCTAAAGTAGAAAAGATCTAGATAAGGAAGTCGATTGTGACAGGTGTTTAATGAGAGGATAGTGAATGACATGAAATGATACTGTCACGGTAAGTGGTACTCGATCACCCAAAGCCTTGTTGACCACATTTAAAGATATGTTATTTTATTTCAAGATAAAGCAGCAAGAAATTATTGCAAAATTTTCAGCATGGGAGTGACGTGGTCAAAATAGTCATTTTCAGAAGATCATTTGGTTGCTGTGAAGAAAATGCATTGAAGGGGCATGAGTGGGAACAGAGATCAGTTAGGGGTTACTTGCAGAAGGTCAAGAAAAATGGATGGAATCCAGCTAAATGTCAGAAATGTAATTTTTTAAAAGATCTTATTTATTTATTTGTCAGAGAGAGAGAGAAAGAGCACAAGCAGGAGGAGCTGCAAGCAGAGGGAGAAGCAGCTTCCTTGCTGAGCAAAGAGCCCTAGGTAGGACTCATCCCAAGACCCCGGGATCATGACCTGAGCCAAAGGCAGACGCTTAACTGACTGAGCCACCAGGCATCCCTCAGAGATATAATTGATGCCACTTATTGATCTTGATGGGGACTATGTCCAAGGATAAGGCCCAGTTTTCTAATGGAGCAATTGAATGTGTTAGGATACCATCTATGAGACTGGCACGACTGGGGAGGAGCCACTGTGGGGAGATTAGGAATTCACTTTTGAACATGTTGAAAGACTGTGATGCATTTGAAAAGGGTTTCCAGAAGGCAGAACTGGAAGATATCTGTCTGCAATCCCCACCAAGGTAATATTCTGAATTTACCCTATATTTTCTCAAATATCTGGAATTGGGTAAATACTGAATATTGACTCTCTCTTCAAAAAATCTTTAATGTAAAGATGGTAAATATGGCTATATTAGCTATTTTGAACAGTTATAATAAAAATAAGAATCTATTTTTGTAGATATTCTTAATGCCCAGACTATTCTTATTTTGGGATTCTTTTTGTTTTGTTTATTTATGGTTTTTTTTCTAGTTATATAGATGACAGTGTTAAGGGATTCTTGAAAAATAACTTGCGATAGATTTAAATATATAGTTTTCTAATTCTATACCCTTATGTTTATTCCATAATTGTACAAAGTACTAATTCCAAAATGACCTTCAGTATATGTGATTCTGTCTCTGTAACAGTGCTGATCTTCCCAATATTCAACTAGAATTATCTGGCTGGTGATTTATGACCCCATATTTCACTAATAAATATTTGGGGAATAGCCACAAATAATTTAGAATGTCTTTCCTTAACAGTATGTAAAAATCTCCCTAACCTCACAGTTATAGATTTGGTCATTGCAAGCAGCTGGAGTGTCTGTGGACAGTTTAGGGGGGGAAAAAGGGGTAATCATGTATAGGAAGTAGCATTTAGGCAAATTCATTTAAATTTGCCAAGTGCCAAGCAACCAAAAATACACAAGGAAGAAAATCTGAAGTGGGCATGTGGTTCCCCAGGAAGTTGGTTTACAACAAAAGTCTTTCTAGTGACTTTCCTAAGAACACACTGTCATAATTTCTAAGAAGCTATATGATTAAACACAAGCAGCCTTGTTCCTATGGCCTGAGCCAAAGAAGCCAAAACCTATATAAGCAATGAGATGTCTTTCTTAAGATGTTCTTATTGCTTAAGAATTATACAACTAGGTTAAGGCCAAGCTCTACAACTGAAAAATTTCAGGCCATAACTTTGTTAATATCCCAAAGTAGACTTGCATGTGGCTTTATTTTAGCCAGTTTATTAAATCTGAAGTAGTGATAAAGTCCATCTAGCAAAACATTTCTACAATTCTTCATTATTTACAAAACATATTTTTAATATTTAAAATGTTTTAATTTTTTCACACTCGCACATATGTGTTGCACTTTCATAGGTCTGTAATAACGCAAACTGAAAATGCTATGATGATTATTATTCCCAAATAAGTATAAAATACCCCAGCCCTAAGGGTCATTACACTAATGGCTACTTATAAAGTGTATACTTCAGTGATTGGAAAAGTCAGATATGTAGCGGGGAGGTTCCCAGGCATCTTTAAGTAGATGTGGGTCCCAGAACATGTGTCTTAACCTCTCTGTGTCTCAACCTTCCTCATCTGCAAAATCGACAGGACCTGATTATCTAATTTATAAGTTTATCTTCAGGATAGCAATTGTAAATTTTAAGTACATATTTGTATTATTTTTAGTCTTTGTATTAACATAATTTGCTACAATTTGATTTTAAAAAGCAGCAAAGCCCATACTCATCCCAGTGCTTTCTTTTCTTTTTTTTTTTAGTTTAAATTCATTTAGCCAAAATGTAGTACATTCTTAGTTTTTAGTGTTGTGTTCAATGATTCATTAGTTGTGTATCACACCCAGTGCTCATCACATCTCCAGTGCTTTAAAAGAAACTCTTCTAGTATTTTATACAATCTTGTTTCTTAGTATTATTTGTTGACTATTATTTGTTGACTATTTATTAAAATAAAAAGTTAATTAAAATGTTTTAATATTCAGCATTTCCAGATGAAGCAAATATATTTAGATATATACAAATATATACATATATATTTATATTTGCATGTTATCCCAAATTCCTTTCTTTTAATTTAATTTTATTTTTTCAGTGTTCCAAGGTTCATTGTTTATGTGCTACACGCAGTGCTCCATGCAATCTGTACCCTCCTTAATACCCAGCGCCAGAATCAGCCATCCCCCTACCCTCCTCCTTTCCAAAACTCTCAGTTTGTTTCTCACAGTCCACAGTCTCATGGGTCATCTACCTCTCTGATTTCCCCCAATTCACTTTTCCTTTCCTTCTCCTAATGTCCTCCATGTTATTCCTTATGCTCCACAAGTAAGTGAAACCATATGATAATTGACTCTCTCTGCTTGACTTATTTCACTCAGCATAATCTCCTCCAGTCCCATCCATGTTGATACAAATGTTGGGTATTCATCTTTTCTGATGGAGGCATAATATTCCATTGTATATATGGACCATATCTTTTTTTTTTTTTTTTTTTTTTTTATTTGTCAGAGAGAGAGAGGAGCGAGAGTGAGCACAAGTAGACAGAGTGGCAGGCAGAGGCAGAGGGAGAAGCAGGCTCCCTGCCGAGCAAGGAGCCCGATGTGGGACTCGATCCCAGGACGCTGGGATCATGACCTGAGCCGAAGGCAGCTGCTTAACCAACTGAGCCACCCAGGCGTCCCTATGGACCATATCTTTATCCATTTGTCTGTTGAAGGGCGTCTTCGCTCTATCCACAGTTTGGCTAATGTGGCGATTGCTGCTGTGAACACTGTGGTACAAATGGCCCTTCTGTTCACTTGTCTGTATCTTTGGGGTAAATACCCAATAGTGCAATTGCAGGGTCCTGGGGTAACTCTATTTTTAATTTCTTAAGGAATCTCCACACTGTTTTCCAAAGTGGCTGCACCAACTTGTATTCCCACCAACAGTGTAAGAGGGTTCCCCTTTCTCCACATCCTCTCCAACACACGTTGTTTACTGTCTTGTTAATTTTGGCCATTCTAGGTGGTATAAGGTGGTATCTCACTGTGGTTTTGATTTGAATCTCACTGATGGCTAATGATGATGAACATTTTTTCATGTGTCTGTTAGCCATTTGTATGTCTTCATTGGAGAAGTGTCTGTTCATGTCTTCTTCCTAGTTTTTGACATGATTATCTGTTTTGGGGGAGTTGAGTTTGAGAATTCTTTATAGATCTTGGATATCAACCCTTTGTCTGTAGTGTCATTTGTGAATATCTTCTCCCATTCCGTGGATTGCCTCTGTTTTGTTGACTGTTTCCTTTGCTGTGCAGAAGCTTTTGATCTTGATGAGGTCCCAAAAGTTCATTTTTGCTTTTGTTTCCTTTGCCTTTGGAGACATGTCTTGAAAGAAGTTGCTGTGGCTGATGTCAAAGAGGTTACTGCCTATGTTCTCTTGGACTTTGATAGATTCCTGCCTCACTCTGAGGTCTTTTATCCATTTTGATTTTATCTTTGTGTATGTTAGCCCAGATTCCTGTATGCATATGCAAATACACACACACACACAACATATTGGCATTAGTATATATACATGCACATATATTGTATATGCAATTGAGTTCTCTCTGGCTCTAGTCAAATTTATTTCTAACAGTGTCTGAGTTATAATGTGGCATATGAATCTGTTTCATGAAAGTGTGCATATATGTTTATATGCATGTATTTTTCCCTAGTTTTCCTAGTATGGGCAAACATTTCAGTAGACTCCATGTGCAGAAATAACTCCAAGCATGTTGAAAACTGACCTCATGATGTCCCCTTAGTACCACCTTCCACCACAAGGCTTCACCAGCGTAATCTCCTGCTCTGATCTCTCCAGTTAAGTCAAAGGTTATCCTAGTCACCCAATTAAAAAGCTCAGAGTCCTTTTATTTTGATTCTTCTCTCTTCCCTACTGCTTTTATTGAGTCAGGCATCATGTCCTTTGGAAGTTACCTCCACCACAACTAATCTTCTCTTTAAAAACTCCACTGCTGTTACTGTGAGGTCCATATCTGCCATTATGTATTGTCTGAGCTACTGCAGTAGACCATTGCCAATCCCTCCCTCCCTGCTTATATGCTCCTCCTTGATAAATTTTGCAAAAATCACAGCTCTGTGCATTGTTTTCCCCTGCTCAGAAGTCTCCAGAGGTTCTTCATTGCCATTAGGTAAAAATCTAAATCTCTTGCCACGGCATTTCATGCCCCCTATGATCTCCTTCTCCTCCAGGGACAAAATTCCATCTCAGCCTTCTCTTCTGTCTTCTCTCCTTCATGCATCTCCACATCCAGGGAAGCCAGACTCTGTACAATTTCTTAAACACGAGACATACTCTCCTGCCCCTAGGACTTTGCTCATCCCATTCCCATCTTTGGAATGCCTTTCTTTACCACTGTGACCACTGCCTGTCAGAATCATATCCAGCCCCCAAAAGCCAAGCTGGTTCAGTTTTATCTCCTCACTGAACTGTCAGAGACTGATCAAATTAAAAGTAATCTTTCACTTCTAAGGACTTCAGAAGTGCTTTATTGCTTTCTCTCTGCTCATGCTTTTGTTACCTTGTGATCCAAGCAACCCATAGGGTGTAGGAAGGATAGATATCAGCAGCCTAAGTTAAGAAGATGAACAAGCTGCTAATTCTCACACTTAAGATACTGAGTTTATGATTTCTGCCCCGACCTGTGCAAATTAGAAGCATTTGATGAATGCTGAAAATACAAACTCTAGATATAGCCTGTACCAGACTCTGAGCAGTAAGTGGAGGAGAGTCCAAGACAGATCATGACCATTACCGCAATATGGAAGGCAGAAAAAGGAATGGCCAAGATGTAAGATGCATGATTTTATGGCCAGGAGTAAAACCCTTGCATTGCCCCCCCCCTTTTTAAATTTTATTGAAACAATCTGTTCAAGAGATTGGGATGAAACAGTATTTGAAGCATTCTAACACTTTGCTCTAAAGGCTGATTTATCAAAAACCAGTTTTCAAGTTACTGAGGATTTTTATTTTATTTTTTCTTAATAGCCCACTTGACAGATTTATTGTCCAGCTTAGTTAAAGATTAATGTGGCATACGTCCAGTATTATAGACAGAGGATTTCTCAGGTATCTAACTTAAATGAAGTTTATGACTTGTCTCTATCTGCATTCTCTTTTTTTTTTCCCCTAATCTGTCCTTGTTCCGCCATCTACTCTTGTCTCTTCTCTCTCTGACACTAATGGGACTGGAGTGAACTTCCTCAGAGTTGATGTGGGGCACTCATCTGACAGTTTTCAGAGATGGTTCCTTGGTAAATTATTCTACAACTTGAATTTTGGCATCTGGGCCTACAGCAAACAATAGTGTTCTGTGAACATTTGAATATACTAAGATTTTAGTTGAAAATTAAATGTATCCTCCTTACACATACTGCAGAGATTGCCAGCCCCGAAACCATTCTTTTTATTCCCTTTGTCCATGGATAGCTTTGCTGATGGCGTTCTCTAACAAGCTGGGCTACTGTCACCTGACTATGATAAGTCAGAAGTGTTTAGGAGAGCACAGTTTTCAGATGTTCGCAATTCAGCTGTTCATACCCAAGCAGTTCACCAGGTCTGTGGATCAAAACTGAACATGAAGATTATGCAACTGCTTTTATTACTGGCATCCAACCATGCACTCCATCGAGGGACATCACGCATTCCCCCCTTTTCTTACCATGGGGTAAATTATAACATGTATTCATTTTGAATGCATATGCAAGTGTGTCCCTGAATGCAAGGCACAGTTTACTTTCTATTTAGGCCCATGTCCTGGGCTCTGAGTTCTAAGTGGCAGGTAGGCCTATCTGTGGTGAAGGACCGTTCTGAATAATGGTTTGATTCTTAGTAAGCACAAATGGCAAATTCAGCTGTTTGGCATGAGGTCTCAAAACAGAACATTTTCCTTTTAGTGCTAAAATTTTTCTGTCCTTTTGAATTACCAGAATTGTTCCCTTGAGTACACAGGGGAATTTGCTTGACTTCATGTGCAGTGAAACCTCTTATTGAAGTATAATATTCAGAGTCAAAAAGAAAATGCCTGTTTGTATTAAGCCAGAGAACCAGTCTTCTTGGAAATATATTGTGCCTCAGTCACCACTCCCTGTCCCCCAAAAGAATTAATCCTTTTTTTAAATTGGACAAAGGACAACACGTTGGATGAGTTCACCTTGCTCTGAGGAACTTTCTATAGAATTTCTTGAATACGTACACAGTTAGTCCTTGATTATTTCTGGGTGAAAGATATATCCTTTGGATTGTGGGGTTCTTTCTCTGAGCTAGTATTTGGTCAGTCTTCATAAGGATATCCATAAAAAGCTTTCTCCTGAAATCTTGAAGCAAGTTATTTGTTCATGAAAAACAAACTACAGACATGGCCACTGTAATCACTCTGTTGTGTACATTCTACATTATTGGAGAGTAAAACAACTGACTATATTTGCTGAATCCTTTTGGAAATTAAGGAATGATGCCACTCCTCTCATTTGCCTTTTCAGGCTAACATGTGGCCATTGTTTATTTCCGTAGTTTATTTCTTTGCTGTGTAGAGCTAGCTCATAACTTTTAATGGAATTTGTGATTAATGTCTCCTTAACAAATCTTTAAAGTCAAAATTATTTTACCATGAAAGCTTCGGATTGCAAAAATGCATTGTAGTACGTAGGTGTAGCTTTGATTTTTTTTTGACATTTATAAAACAAAAGTTTTATAATTCACACAGCAAATACTGTTTACCTAACTATAAATACTTGCTGAGGTAAATACCTGTATACTATTTCTTAAAGTTTTAAAAGGAAATGTGTTGCCGTGGTAAATACTGTGACTATAAATCTTTCCACTTTATGGCCAGTAGCAAAGCAATTTTATTAGGATTTGGACAGCACCTTAGTTAAAGTCCTTCCTTTACCTAACTATTAAATGGGAATAATATTAAGAGGCTGCCTTGGTTTTCATGAGAATTTAATGAAATCCCAGGTACATGTTAGTGCCCAAAAAGTTTAATATATTCCTCTTCATTGTCTACACTTTTAAGAAGCAAACACATGCAGAAAATAATCATCCATTCACTCAATAAATATTTTATTTCAAAAACATTTATTGAGCCAGGCAGTTCAAAGTACAAAAACAAAAGAATATCAATAAATAAAGAAGTGTTGGCTTTTCTCCCAAATACTTTCTTAAAATATAGGCATTAATCTAGACTAAAATAACATAGTCCTCTTTTGACTAGGATGAGTTTCATGCTAAATTTATTGCAGTCCCCTAACTAAATCCATTCTGGTTCCCTAACTCATCAACCAACATACATTAAATTATTCTCCTCCTATGGAACATTGAGATCCAATAAAATTAAAGATTGTGGTATTTTTTATTCATGAACCATGACTTCAGGGGCCATCAGCTGTCAGTCAAAAGCCTTGCGCTACACGGACTTTGTCCCTGAGTGTAATCCAATTGCAGCTGGATACCTTGGACACTTTATCCCTTACAGAAAAGTTAATAAGGGAGATAAAATCTCTGCTTGTAAACTCCATAAAAAATGGCAACTCAGGGATTTGTAAACATGAAATATGTTATGGGTTTGCCAGTTATGAGGTCCTACCAAGAATCCACTGAAAGTTGGAAATTTCCACAATAAAGATGATCTTAGGAAAAGCTGAGAATTATCAGTAAAGGCTAAAAAGAGAGCAGTTAAGAAAAAGGAAAAAGTAAAAATAAGAAAGAAGACAAACAAGGCACATTTATTTAGGCGAGTCAGTCCCTGATCATCATGAATGAAGAAAGCATAGAGAGTTTGTTCAGTGTACACATTAATCTAAGGAAGAAGGACTTCAGTAGTTGCTTCCCAGGAACCCAAAAATATTTGCTGGATATTCATGAGCAACTGAGTCATATGGGAAAAGTTAGCCTTCATAGACCCACTCATTTGAATAAACTGAATGTGGTAACTACTAGTTGTTTAAAATCATAATAATGTTGACGTGCAAGAATTCTTACATGTCAAATATTCTAATCTCTCAAAATGCACACACTAATTTATGTATTTGACAGAACTGTAACAAACACCTTTTACTCACGCCAGGTACAAGTTGGAGATAGAGACATGGTATGCCCTCAAGGGAGATAGTGGTCCCACTATAGTGTGTGGAATGTGCATGTATGTAATAATTCTAGTACCACCAAATAAATACAGATACAGGTTTTTACAAGGACTTCAATTTCTGCTTCAGTGCTCTGGGAAGAAGCAGCTTTCCAACACTGGTGACAGCTGTTCCCTTGGGAGTATTGCCCCATTCACTGGATTTCTCCCCCTCCCAAAGTTGAGCTGAAAGCTGGAGTTCCTTTGAAGCTGTCTATTGATGTCATTCCTGCCCTCTCCAGCTACAATGGACAACTCTTCATAGGACAGCCCCTCATTCATTTGTAGGACACTGTCAAGTCTCCATTTAAACCTCTCTCCTTTAGACTAAGGAATCCTCACATATTAACCATTCCTGATTCATCATATTTTCAGACCCTCTATTTTACTGTTTCTATTCTATGAATTTTCTCCATTTTGGCAATATCCCTCCTAAATAAAAATATACAGAACTGTATATAGAGATCCCTTGATATGTTTGTAAGTACAAACCACAGTAAATAGAGTTTTGTATATGAACACCATATTTTAATATAATATAAAACTGTGTTAGCTTTGTTTTTAAGACCCTTTTTGTTGGTTCTATCCAAATTACATATTTATATATGTAAATATTTCATATGAACTACTGGCTTTTATATATATTACATTTCTGTCTTACAACAATTGATTTTTTTTAAAGATTTTATTTATTTGACAGAGAGATCACAAGTAAGCAGAGAGGCAGGCAGAGAGAAGAGGGGGAAGCAGACTCCCCACTGAGCAGAGAGCCTGATGTGGGGCTCGATCCCAGGACCCTGAGATCATGACCTGAGTCAAAGGCAGAGGCTTTACCCACTGAGCCACCGAGGTGCCCCACAACAATTGATTTTTGATGTCCATTTATAAATTTCCTCTTATCTCCACTAAATATAGGACTATTGGACTGAGCCTAGCATCCAGACCTACTGGTATCATTCTTGATAGTAATTTAACCATTCCTTGTATTAGCCATCCTTTACTCATTTGTGTCCATTACAAGTGACCTAAAGGCAGACAGATGATAGAATAATTAGAAACAGGATGGAATTAGTCAGGGATACGTTGCCCAGTTAACATAGATATGAAAGTGAATCCCACAGATATAAGAAAAGACTGAGCAAAAAAATAACAAAGATAAAAAGAATGCCTATTATTTTGAGTCATTATATTGTACACCTGAAACTAATATAATACTGATGTTAATTATACTTCAAAATAATAATAATAAAAATAATAATAATAGTGTCTATAGGCAAAGTTTTCCATGAAGCAGATTATATGTATTCCTAAAGAAATAGTTTCCAGGTTATAAGGACAGAGTAATCTTATCTGCTCACAGAAATTCTCTCCTCCAGTAACACAAAATGAACAACCCATAAGGAAATGACCGATAACAACATCAAAATTTTTTTCTAATAGTGATGTATTGCATGGAGCACTGGGTGTGGTGCATAAACAATGAATTCTGGAACACTGAAAAGAAATAAAATAAAATTCAAAAAAATTCATTAAAAAATAGTGATGAAAAAAGGAATGAAACACAACTTAATATTGTACTCTTAAAAAACTGTGACGAAGGACAGAAAGAGTTTTAGATAGGCTTAGGAAGGCTCAGATTCCCATTCCCTTCCTGAAACTCAGTCGGTAACTGACAAAAACCTGAGACTTCTCATAGTTTCAGGTAAATCTAGAGAAGAGTACACTGACCTGGCAGGCTATCTTTTTTCAAAGAGTAGTTGACAATTGAAACTTGCTGTTGGGAGAATCTAAAGTGGGGGAATTGAGCAGTAATGGCGATCTTCTCTGATGGAAGTTAAGGTTCTGTAACAACACCCTGAATTAGAGAAATGACCCAAGTAGATGTACCTTGGTCTAGGACAAGAATCTCAAAGATAGCAGAATTTGGGTGTTCTAAGAAAAACGGCACTGTTGACTACAGCCTCTACTGAGCTCTCCCCAAATGCCTTCCCCAGTTTTTGCCTCATGTGCCAAAGTGATTAGAACACAGAATATCTAGACCCCCTCCCCACTACTGTGACTCAGAAGGAAAAACAAAATGTTTAGAGGTGTAAATGAAAAGAGTGAAGTAGGCATATATACTTTTTCAGAGCAAAGAGCATCTGATTGAATTGCCCAATCATGAGCAGGATGGAAACATTTTAATAACTCCAAATATACCACAATCAAAATGAAAAAGAAGCATCCTCATTAAAATCTAACTTTGTAAGCACTTACATATAGATAGTACTTACATATGTTCTAAGTGTTGTATATGTAGCTACATCTATATATCTCTTATCATCCCTGTAAGAATTCCAGTGTTATTATATATGCAGGTATTAGATTCAATATCTTGCCAGAAAATACACAAATAGTGACAGAGACAGGATAGAATTGTCTGGCTCCAGAACTCAAGCTATTACCCCTAGGTGATCTTGGTCTTCATAACCTGCAAACAAAAGGAAGAAAGAAATAAGACAAATAGCTCAAACTAAATTCAGGGAGCAGAAAGAAATTATTCATGATTCATGCTATAGAAGAACTTAAGAAAATAAATTCAATAAAGTGGGGCTCCTGGGTGGCTCAGTGGGTTAAAGCCTTTGCCTTCAGCTCAGGTCATGATCTCAGGATCCTGGGATTGAGCCCCACATCGGGCTCTCTGCTCAGCAGGGAGCCTGCTTCCCCCTCTCTCGCCACCTGCCTCTCTGCCTACTTGTGATCTCTCCCCGTGTCAAACAAATAAGTAAAATCTTAAAAAAAAAAAAAAAGAAAAGAAATTCAATAAAGTAAGTGCTGAAAGACAAAATTATAAATCTACGGACTGAGCTGCAAAGAAAAATTACGGACCTGAGGAATCCAATAAAGGGCCTAATAGCATCTTTATAGAACTCATGAATATAGTGTAAACAGTAAGAAAAAAAAATGTCACTGAAGTTAATGACAAAGAGCAAAACTTGATATAGTCATACTGAGCACAAGGTTTAAAAAATAAAAGGAGAAAGGAATATTCTAAAGCTATATCCAACAAGCACTGCAGAGTTTTGAGAAAAAGAGCTGGTGGCCCAGGGTGTTGAGACAAGGCAAGGGTTCAAAAAATGTATCGTCAGCCATGCAGACTTTCTAAAATATACTATCACAGCTATTGTTTACATTGTTCCAGACATAAATTTGCTTATGAATTGAAAAGTGAAAAAATATTCTTATTTGTGATGATAAACCAAAGAAAATCATCCAAAAAATATTTAAAACAATAAAAGAATTGAGTAAGGTAGCTATGCATAAAACTAATGTATAGAAATCAATCAGCAATATATCCATGTATATAAACACAGTAACCACTTAAAAGATCTAGTGAAAGAAAATATACCATTTACAATAGCAACAAAAATGGTAAACACTTAAGAATAAGCTTTTTAATAAACGTGAGATTTATATAAAGGTAGCGTTAAAATGTTACTAGGGGAATATATAAGAAGAGAACACCAATATATATCATTGAAAAGGAAAATGCAGCATTAAATATGTCAATTTTAACTTTTATACTAAAAATTTAAAGGAAAAATACTAATGAAAAAAATTTGAACCAGTTTATATGGAAAAGTTAATCAGCAAGAATAGTGAAGAAAATTCAGAAAAAAAAAATGAGGTATGTCCAGGTCAGGCAGATACTAAACATATTATAAAGCTGTGATAATTAAAAATTGAAAAGATATATCAAAATAAAAGACCAAAATACATAATGAACTTTGAGAAATTTCATATATGATAAAGGTGGCATTTTGAATGAAGAGGGGAAGAGAGATTGTTTAGTAAGTCATATTGGAAAACCTGCATCTATCTTTAAATTAATCAATTAATTAGTTAATTAATTAAATTGTATCCCTATTTCACAACCTAAACCCAAATAAGTTGTCACTCAATCAAATTTTTATAGTTAAAAATGAAAACATAGACCTACAAAGGTAGAGATGGGTAAACGGAACTGGAGTAAAATTCGTAACTTTTGTTTATTAAAAGAGAAAAAAAGAAAGCCATACAGTGCAGAAAATATTCCCACTAAAGCTATCATACTCTGTACAATTGTCAATCCTACTCCTAATGAAAAAACTGTAAATTAAAGTACAAGATGCCACTTTTCATCTGTCAAACTGTCTACATTCAAAAGCTGTGGCAATGCATTGTATTGACATGTGGAGAAAGAGGCTGATTCACACATTGCTGCAGAGTATACACTGCTTCATTATCTTAAAAAGCAATTTTAAAATACCTCCAGCTTTTTAAATGTTCAAACCATTTGGTGTTGTGCTTAGTGATTGTACTTCTAGGAATTCATCCTATAAATGAACTTGTGTATGTGTGAAATAAAGTTACTTGCAACAATAGCTCTAGTATCAAAAAATACAAACCACCCGAATGACAAAGGAATGGCTACAATCATAGTACATCCCTGTAGTATGATGCCAATTATCTGTTAAAAAAATGAGGAGCTCTGTATGTACACTTAAGGAACAAAATCCCATATATGTTGGTAAGCCACATACAGTGCATACAGTATACATAATGTTTTACCATAAGTTCAAAAGAAAAATGAATATAAACAACATGTTTGTATATACATAGAAGATATTTAGAAATATAATAGTGGTTGCCTCAACAGAGAAACTGTGTGAGAGGAAAATGTATTTTTTAACTATATACTTTTTGTACCTTTTGGACTTTCTATCACGTACACATACTATGCATCTTAAAATAAGAAAAATATTTTTTAAGGAAAAACAAAGTTTGGAAATGGAAGGATGAGCAGATACACAAAGAGAAATAGGCTAGGCAATATTAATACCAACAATATAGAATTCAGGTTTTATTTTTAAGTGCTTATTTATTTTCTGGTTATAAAAAGTAAAGCATTATGTATAATGAAATGATAATCACTCATAAGAAATAGCATTAACATTTATAAAACTAAAAGCATAAAGTATGACACTATATACCTAAAACATGGGGAGAAGAATGGATTCAAACTTAAGATGGGCTTCTATATGCAGATGTTATATATAAACCTAATAGTAACTGCTATCAAAAAATGATAAAAGATATACGAAAAATAAAGAGAAAGGAATCCAAGTATATCACTTGAGAAAGCCAACTTACGGAGAGAGTAAAGAGAAGGGAAGAAGGGAACAGAGAAGATCCACAAAAACAAATACCACAACATTTAAAAATGGCAATAAATACATACCTATCAATAATTACTTTGAATATAAATAGTCAAAATACTCTAATCAAAAGACATAGGGAAAGAGAGGGAGAAAAGCAGACTCCTGGCTGAACAGGGATGCCAACATGGGACTCACTCCCACAAGCCTGAGATCATGACCTGAGCCCAAATCAGGACTCAGATGCTTAACCAACTGAGCCATCCAGGCACCCCAGACAAAATTGACTTTAAAACAAAGACTGTAACGAGAGAGACAAAGAAGACAAATAAAGACACTACGTAATCATTAACGGGACAATCCAGCAAGAAGACATAACAATTACAAATATTTACACACCCAACATGGACACACCCAAATATATAAAATAATTAATAACAAATATAAAGGAAGTCAATAGTAATAAAATGATAGTCGGGGACTTTAACACCCCCACTTACATCAACAGACAGAAAATCAAGAAAACAGTAGCTTTAAGTGACGCCATGGGCCAGATGGATTTAATAGATGTATTCAGAATATCCCATCCCAAAACAGCAGAATATACATTCTTTTCAAGTGCACATGGAACATTCTCCAAAATAGATCACATGTTAGGTCATAAAACAAGTCTCAGGAAATTATAAAGATAGAAGTCATTCCTCGCATCTTTTTTGACCAAATGTAATGAAACTGGAAATCAACCACCAGGGAAAAAAAAAAAAAAAGGAAGACTACAAATACATGGAGGTTAAATAACATCTACTAAACAATGAATGGGTAAACCAAGAAATCAAATAGGAAATCAAAAAGTACATGGAAACAAATGAAAATGAAAACACAATGAACCAAAATCTTTGGGGTTGCAAAAGCAGTTTTAAGAGGGAAGTTTATAGCAATTGCAGGTCTACCTCATGAAGCAGGAAAATTTCAGACAACCTAAACTTACACCTAACAGAGCTAGAAAAAAGAAGAACAAAACCCAAATCTAGTAGAGGAAAGGAAATGATAAAGATTAGAGCAGAAATAAATGGTATAGACACTAAACAAACAAACAAACAAACACAATGAAATCAGGAGCTGATTCTTTGAAAAGATCAATAAAATCAATAAATCTCTAGCCAAACTCATAAAAAGAGAAAGAAGGTGAGAGAGGACTCAAATAAACCGAATCAGAAACAAAAGAAGAGAAATAGCAATGGACATCACAGAAATACAAAGGGTTGTAGAATATTATGACAAATCATATAACAACAAAGTGGACAAGCTAGAAGAAACGAATAAATTTCTAGAAATTCACAACCTACCAAAACTTCCAATCAGGGAGAAATAGAAAATTTGGACAGACTGATTACTGGCAAGGAGACTGAATCAGTAATCAAAAACTTCTAAAAAACAATACTCCAGGATCAGACAGCTTCACAGGTGAATTCTACCAAACATTTGAAGAGTAATACCCATTCTTTCAAACTTTTCCAAAAGAACAAGAAGGAAAACTTCCAAATTCATTCTATGAGGCAGCATTACCCTGATTTTAAACCAGATAAACACATACACAAAAAAGGGAACTATAGGCCAATATCTGTGATGAATATAGATGTCTCTACATCTTAAAGAACTGGAGAATCAACAACAAATTAAGCCAACGCCACACACAAGAAGGGAAATAAGATTAGAGCAGAGATCAATGAGATAGAAACTAAAGATACAGTAGAACGCATCAATGAAACTAGAAGCTGGTTTTTTTAAAGAATCAATAAGATCGATAAACCATTGGCCAAACTAATCCAAAAGAAAAGAGAGAAGGCCCAAATTAATAAAATTATGAATGAAAAGGGACAGAGAGATCACAACTAACACCAAGGAAACAGAAACAATCATCAGAAATTATTATCAACAGTTATATGCCAATAAGTTAAGCAACCTAGATGAAATGGATGCATTCCTGGAAAACTATAAACTTCCAAAATTGAACCAGGAAGAAATTGACAACCTGAATAGACTGATATCTGTAACGAGATTGAAGCAGTGATCCAAAACCTCCCAAAAAACAAGAGCCCAGGACCTGATGGATTCCCTGGGGAATTCTACCAAACTTTCAAAGGAGAAATAACACCTATTCTCCTGAAGCTGTTTCAAAAAATTGAAGCAGAAGGAAAACTTCCAGACTCTTTTTATGAAGCCAGCATTACCCTGATCCCCAAACCAGGCAAAGACCCCACCAAAAAGGAGAATTTCAGACCAATATCCTTGATGAATATGGATGCTAAGATTCTCAACAAGATCCTAGCAAATAGGATTCAACAGCACATTAAAAAGATTATCCACCATGACCAGATGGGATTCATCCCTGGGTTTCAAGGATGGTTCAACATTCACAAATCAATCAATGTGATAGAACAAATCAATAAGAGAAGAGAGAAGAACCACATGAACCATAAGAACCTCTCAATTGATACAGAAAAAGCATTTGATAAAATCCAGCATCCATTCCTGATTAAAACACTTCAAAGTATAGGGATAGAGGGAACATTCCTGAACTTCATAAAATCTATCTATGAAAGACCCACAGCAAATATCATCCTCAATGGGAAAAAGCTGACAGCCTTCCCGTTGAGATCAGGAACACGCAAGGATGCCCACTCTCACCACTCTTGTTCAACATAGTATTAGAAGTCCTAGCAACTGCAATCAGAAAACAAAGAGAAATAAAAGGTATCCAAATTGGCAATGAAGAAGTCAAACTCTCTCTCTTTGCAGATGACTTGATACTCTATATGGAAAACCCAAAAGACCTCACCCCCAAACTACTAGAACTCATACAGCAATTCAGTAATGTGGCAGGATACAAAGTCAATGTACAAAAATAAGTTGCTTTCTTATACACTAACAATGAAAACACAGAAAGGGAAATGAGAGAATCGATTCTATTTACTATAGCACCAGGAACCATAAGATGCAAAAATCCTCAACAAAGTATTAGCAAACCAAATCCAACAATACATTTTTTTAAAAATCCCACAATCAAGTAGGATTTATTCCAGGGATGCAAGGTGGTTCAATATTTGCAAATCAATCAACATGATACCTTACATCAATAAGCGAAAGGATAAAAATCATAGGATCATTTCAAGAATTCAGAAAAAGCATTTGACAAAGTACAATATCCATTCTTGATAAAAACCCTCAACAAAGGAGGTTTAGAGGGAACATACCTCAATATAAGAAAGGCTTTATAAGAAAAACCTACAACAAATATCTCACTTAATGTGGGGAAAATTGAGAGTCTTTCCCTTAAGATCAGGAACAAGATAAGGATGTCACCACTTTTATTTAGCATAGGACTGGAAGTCCTACCCACAGCAATCAGATATGAGAAAGGAATAAAAGGTATCCAAATTAGTAAGGAAGAAATACAACTTTCACTATTTGCAAATGACATAATACTATCTACAGAAAACCCTAAAGACTCTATCAGGAAGCTATTGGAACTGCTAAGTGAATTCAATACATTTACAGGATATAAAAACAGTGTATCCATAGCATTTCTATACACTAGTAATGAAGCAACCAAAAGAGAAGTTAAGAAAGCAATCTCATTTACAATTGCACCAAAAAAATAAAATACCTAGGAATAAACTTAACCAAAGAAGTGAAAGACCTGTTCTCTGAAAAATATAAAACCTGATGAAAGAAACTGAAGACAACACAAAGGAATAGAAAGACATTCCATGTTCATGGATTGGAAGAACAAATATTGTTAAAATGTCTATACTACCCAAAGCCATCTACAGATTTAATGCAATCCCTGTCGAAACACCAATAGCATTTTTCACAGAACTAGAGCAAACTATCTTAAAATTTGTATGAAACCACAAAAGACCTCAAATCACTGAATTAATCTTGAAAAAAGAAAAACAAATCTGGAGGTATCACAATTTTAGCCTTCGGGTTATATCACAAAGCTGTAGTAATCAAAACAGTGTGGTACTATCACAAAAATAAACACATAGATCAATAGAACAGAATAGAAAGCCCAGAAATAAACCCACAATTCTATGGTCAGTTAATCTTCAACAAAGGATGCAAGAATATGCAATGAGACAAAGACAGTCTCTTCAACAAATGGTGTTGAGAAAACTGGATGGCTACATGCAAAAGAATGAAACTAGACCACGCACATTACACCATACACAAAAATAAGCCCCAAATAGAATAAGAATCTAAGTGTGAGACCTGAAACCATAAAAATTCAAGAGAGCACAGGCAGTAATTTCTCTGACATTGGTCATAAAACCTTTCTAGATATGTCTCCTGAGACAAGGGAAACAAAAGCAAAAATAAACTATTGGGATTACATCAAAATAAAAAGCTTCTGCACAGCAAAGGAAACAACCAATGAAATTAAAAAACATCCTACTGAATGGGAGAAGATATTTGTGAGTGAGATACATGATAAAATGTTAGTATCCAAAATATTTAAAGAAGTGATACAGCTCAACCCCTCCAAAAACAAATAATGCAATTTAAAAATGGGCAGGGGACATGGACAGACATTTCTTCAAAGAAGAAATACAGATGGCCAGCAGACACATGAAAAGATGCTCAATATCACTCATCATCAGGGAAATGCCAATCAAAGCTACAAAGAGATATCACCTCACAGAATGTCTAAATGTCAGAATGGCTAAAATCAAAAACATGAGAAACAACAGGTGTTGCTGAGGATGTGGAGAAATAGGAAACTTTGTGCACTGTTGGTGGGAATGAAACTGGTGCAGCCACTGTGGAAGACAGTATGGAGTTTCCTCAAAAAATTAAAAATAGAACTACCTTATGATCCAGGATTTGCACTACTGGGCATTTACCCAAAGAATTAAAAAAAAAAATCTAAAGATTTCCATGTACCCCTTGTTATAGCAGTGTTATTTACAATAGCCATGATATGGAAGCAACCTAAGTATCCATTGATAGATGAATGAATAAAGATGTGGTGAGGGGCGCCTGAGTGGCACCGTTGGTTAAGCATCTGCCTTCGGCTTACATCATGTCCCTGGGGTCCTGGAATTGAGCCCCACTCCGGCTCTCTTCTCAATAGGGAGTTTCCCTGTACCTCTCCTTCCACTCCTCCCCACTCCTGGTTGTGCTCTCTCACTCAATTATCTCTCTCTCTCAAATAAATAAATAAAATCTTGAAAAAAAGGAAGATGCAGGGAATATATGTATATAGAGAGAATGTTACTCAGCCATAAAAAAGAATGAATATCGCCATTTACAATGACATGGATGGACCTAGAGAATATAATGCTAAGCAACATAAGCCAGTCTGAGAAAGACAAATACCATCTGATTTCATGCATATGTGGAATTCAAGAAACAAAGAAAATAAACAAAGAACAAAAAAGGAGACAAATCAAAAAACAGACTCCTAACTATAGAGAGCAAACAGATGGTTACCAGAGGGGAGGTGGGTGGAAGGGAGGGATGAAATAGGTAAAGAGTATTAAAGAGTACACTTAGTTCAATGAGCACTGAGTAATATATAGAATTATTAAGTTGCTGTATTGTACACCTGGAATGAATATAACATTGTATGTTAAGTACCCTGGAATTTAAAAAAAAAAACAACTACGAACATTCAAAATACATGAAGAAATGGAAAGAAATACCACTTGATATTGAAAGACGTTTGATTAGGAAGAGAAATGCTGAATGGATTCGCTTCATTCATTCAACAGACATCTAGTCTATTATCTTTCACATGCACCACAGAATATAGAAATAAGTAAGACATTTCTCTCTCCTTCAATTACAATTACTTGGCCCTTGAACAGTACAATCCTTCCACCAGAAATATCTTGAACTATGGTTTTGTACACTGAAATCCGTATGCTCTCTGAACAGTCTTAAGAGTCTCTCTTGAACCAAGATGGATCAAAACTATTGTTTTCCCTGTCAGGCCTACTCTTCTCTCATAAAAAGAAACTAGACTTTTTTTTTTTTTTTTTTTTTGATAAATCTTGTCTTCGGAAACATCAACTGTCTTTTTTCTTTGATACTCTATTCTTTCCCAGGTGTTTGCACTTTGATTTTCTGGTGAATTGAAGCAGCGTGTGGTTCTTCTTTAAGAATATAAATGTTAGAACAAAAGGCGCTTAGTTTTTAGAAGTCTTTTCTCTATGCTTAAGCTAACTCTCTGAGACTCTGCATTTACATTAACTAATACAAGAGTTTTCTACATCTATCATCACATGGATTTCTTCACTGCTCTAAATAGCACAGTAGTGTATTCATTTGCTCGATTATCTGTCATACACATTTCTACCCTGGGTTGTTACTGGCAACAGGCATTTCAGATGGCCCAAAAGATTGGTGGTGATCATTAGGTCAAACTTCCGAAGGGTTATACTTTGCATGAGAGCTTGGAAACCAAATTTGACAGTTGAGTGTTTGGCAGCTCACCAACTGTTTGATGAAATTGAATTGCTCCCTTCTAAATCTCTCCTTCAGTGCTTGGAAATTAGTCTCCATTCTCTCATAGAAGGCACCCTGACCCAATCAATGGGGGGAGTCGCGCCTGGTTACTTTGCTCATTAACTTAGTTGCTAGAGTTGCTCAATATGTAAATCACAACCTTTAAAGGTTTTACCTGGAACTTTCTCTTGAAACTTTTCTTAAGAAAACTCTTTAGGTTTTCAAAAAGATAAGAAAAACAAAAATCATTGAAATGATTATTAGATATTTACAACATTAGTTATAAATTCAATACAATTTCTCAGGAATAAAACATAACTATTAAGAATAGTGCCTGGAAGGGATGCCTGGGTGGCTCGGTGGGTTAAAGCCTCTGCGTTCAGCTCAGGTCGTGATCCTGGGGTCCTGGGATTGAGCCCCCATCAGGCTCTCTGCTCAGCAGAGAGCCTGCTTCCTCCTCTCTCTCTGCCTGCCTCTCAGCCTACTTACGATCTTTGTCAAATAAATAAATTTTTTAAAATCTTAAAAAAAAAAAAAGAATAGTGCTGGGGAAAAAAATGGAATAGTTAATTGTGAAAAGCTTCAGCTCTGCTCCTACTTTTTATATTCGTGATGCCTTTGAGTTAATACCAGTGACATGATTTGATAAGACATTTGTTAGAGTGGAGCATTTGATCCATTAGACAATGTTTTAAAAAACAATTTGAGACTTCTGCCTTATTTTTTTCTGCCTTGTTTCTCAAGTCCTAATACTAACAATTCATTTTCATGGAGGAGATCAGATATTTTATGAGGAAACAGCCACTTTGGTTTTTCAGTAACTTGCTCTCAAAATTTAATATGTTATGATATATAAGAATATAAATTTAGGAAAGGAAATTATGGAGGTTTTCAAACATCTTCTTTCTATCACCTCAAAGCCTATAATTCCCTAAGACTCAGTGTTGGCACCTCCTTATTTCTCTAGCTACCTCTCCTCCTACATAGTCTCATCTGGTCCTACGGTTTTAATTTCCATCCTTATACTTTATATTTAATATAGTTATCTTCATGCTATGTATCTAATAGTCATTTCAAGTTAGCATATATAAATTGTAATTCTTAATTTTATTTTTCACAACCAGCTCCTCCTGGAGTCTTCCTTAGCTCATTAAATTTATGACACCTAGTTGCTTAGGACAAAAATGTATTAGAAGTCATCATTGGGGTGCCTAGGTGGCTCAGTCACTGAAGCATCTGCCTTTGGCTCGGGTCACGATCCTGGGGTCCTGGGAGTGAGCCCTGCGTTGGGCTCCCTGCTCAGCTGAAAGACTGCTGCTTCTCCCTTTCCCTCTGCCTCTGCCTGCCATTTCCCTTGCTTGTGCTCTCTCCTCTCTCTCCCTCACTCTTCCTCTCTCTCTCTCTCTCTCTCTTGCTGTCTCAAATAAATACATAAAATATTTTTTTAAAGAAAGAAGTCATCCTTGATTTTTCTTTCTTGCCTATACCCAAATATATTACCAAACCCTGTCAACTCTATCCTTAAAATAAATTGAGTTCTTCACCCTTTTTATCAACTCTGCTCTTGCTGCAATAATCCAAAAAGCCATCACTTCTTACCCAGACTATTCTAATAGTATTCAAACTAGTCACTTTTTCTACTTTGTCTCTTCTACAATCTATTCTCCATACAACAGCCAGAGTGATTTTTTTTTTTTTAAACTCAGATTGTATCAATTCAACCTTCTTCATACTACCTAGTAGCTTCACTTCCCACTTAAATCCAGGGCTTTACAGTAGTCCACATGACTCTCTGGCTACCCCTATGACTTCATCTATCAATTTTCCTTTCCCCTTAGGGCTTCGGTCTTGCTGACTTTCTTGCTGCTGCTGCACAATTACAAACATGTTTCTTCCTAGGGCCTTTGCACTTCCATTTTCTGCCTGGAACACTCTACCCCATGATGTTCACATAGCTTTTCTCTTCCTTTATTCAGAGCTTTATTTTTCCTCATAGCATGTACCTCCACCCAGCATTATATCAAGATTCTATTCATTTCTTTATATTGGAATATAAGCCCCAGGAGGACAGAAAGTTTTGTTTTCTTCATTGCTATACCCCCAGACATCTATAATAGCAGCTCTCACAAAATGTTCAATAAGTGTTTGCTGAAAAGTGAGAAAAATACTGAAGTGTTGCAATACAAAAAAAAGTCTGTTCATCTAAAAGGCAGAACCAGGGAGAGTAAGTATGATGGGGTAGCAGATCTTGGCTTGATGAAAAGTAAGCCTTGAGAGCAATGAGAACTCCCAGACGCTAGAGCATGGGGCCTTGCAACCATCACAGTGAGCTCTATTACTCAAGAGTTCAGGAAGAGGCTAAAGGGATCCTTTTCTAGAGGAGAGCTCCAACTGGATCATCTCTTAAGCCCTCTTCACCTTTTTTTTTTAAGATTTTATTTATTCATTTATTTATTTTAATTTTTTGTTTGTTTGTTTAATTTTTTTAAGAGTTTATTTATTTATTTTTTAAGTCACAAAATTGGGAAATTTTTAATAAAATATTTCTTAAAAAAACAAAACATTAATTTCTAGAGATTTTCCATAGGCGTCTTCTGTACATAACTTTAATCTTTGGTGCCTTCAGATGCCCTGCTGCTCCGTGTTGACTGCCTTTAGAGCCTGACTTCCGTAGGTGTGCCCTGCAGGTCCAGACGGGTGTCAGTCACCACCTTCTCCTCCAAAGCATTGCTTGGAAAATCAGGACTATTTTATGACAATTTCTAGTGAGGGAGAGTGTAGGAGGGAGAAGCAGACTCCCTGCTGAGTAGGGAGCCTGATACGGGACTTGATCCCAAGACTCCAGGATCATGACCTGAGCCGAAGGCGGTCACTTAACCAACTGAGCCACCCAGGTGCCCCAAGCCCTCTTCACCTTTAAGAGTCTATGTTGGGGGGTAGAAGGTGGAGAAAGAAAAGCTTGCATTTGATTAGTTGATGAATATAAACATGAGGCAATTTATTTATAGATACAAATACTTTAGATAACTCTGCAAAAAGATCCCCAGAAAAGGAATGAAGTGGTCTCCCACTTCATCCACGATCTATTTGGGGATGCCAGACAGGCGTGTCATTGTGTGTATAAGGAGCCTTTCTGATATACAGAGGGCTCCAAGCCACTGACCTCTTGCTGCGCTCTGGCTACTTGCTGTCTCCTGTCAGATGGTGGCCAAATGCACTAGGTGCAAATTTACATTCTCTTGAATGTGAGCTTTTAAATGAACCTCGTTGCTCTTCTATCCTAAGTCATATTGAGGAAAGACTGACCCCCATCTATGCTTTTAGTTTGTAAAGGACTCAGGGAAAGTTATTGCGGTGTGAGATATTCTGTAGAAAATTCAAGGAAGAGCATCAAAATTATTCAAAAGTTTATGCTGTTTTTTGGAAGAATTTGTCATTGGAAAGAAGGTGCGGAGAAATATATATCTCAAGCACCTGCTGTGTACCCAATGTTTGATCTTCACCGTTTACTGAGCTCCGATGCTATGTGAAGTGTTTTGTAAACTTTTGTACCCTATTTGTTGAATGAACTGGATCAAGTAAGGTAAAATCAGAAGCCAGCTGTATTTTTTTTTTCCTTCTGCCCTCCCACAAACCCCTTTGAAGATAAATTCACCCTGGCCTTTGATACAATCTCAGGCAGGTCACTTATAATAATCATTGAACGTCAACTCCAATCTAACAATTCCCTAACTTTAATGTAGTTAAATATAAAATAAAATCCCCGAGCTCTTACCTGATTTAAAATGCCTGCTCTTTCCCAGCTCCACCTTACTGGAGACGGAGCGCTCTGCAATGAAGA